>NW_028187838.1:0-333000 GCF_964204655.1 Triturus cristatus | reverse complement strand
TTTACATGGTACGTGAAACTCTCATTTAATTGCTTTGCTTGTCATTAGAAGGAGTTCATAGCATCTGACGGCTCTTGGCACCTTTGAGGCTGCAATGAGTTGTCTTCTGTTAGAGCGATTGACTTGCTTTCAAATGGGGGAAGCTTATTTATCCTGCCTCCCTGCACTCTGTATGTGGCGCTCTGATACTCAACATGGAGTGCTCTTTCAGATACTCTGTGTTCTGGTCACTCCAGCCCACTTTCAAAAGGGGAGCCCAGTACTTTCAATGGTGCAGAGTACTTTCCCATTACACTTCCTACTTCCGTTGCAGTCATAATAACCGATAGTTAACCAGAGCAGACTTGCTGAAGTCTCATTGTCCTGTGTTATGGTCACCCAGGGCGATTTGTCATGAGGTGCTCTGACATCATAAAGCTACAGCATGGTGTCATCTGACATGAGAGCAAGCAATAGGATGCCTTTTTCATGGAATTGAAATGGGTAGCAGGCTAGACAGGATGTGCAGGTGAAGACAAAGATGGTAACATGAATAAACTCAGGCATTAGTTGACTTATGCATTTGTTTGAAGGTTTGGGTGATCATAATATTCTCGAGATCTCTATAGGTTAACTGATAGGGTTGCACAAGAATGAAGATGTTAGAATCTGTTATTCGTAGTTTTTATTATTACCTCTAGCTGTAGCATAAGCCTTCTTTCAAAACCTTATCAGATCACTTAATAGTTACTGCTGTACCATAACCTAAAAATTCTCAGTGAGAAAGATACCATGTCACAGGGCTAGCACTGAGATCTTTTTATTTATGTCCTAATATAGGTGCTGGAATGGTGTAGAGAGTAGTAGCAAAGTTTGGCTTTTGATTGAGAGAAGTATGCTAGGTTGGAAATAAAAGTCAGATTTGAGTTTGTAGTGAGCTGTGGATTTTCGCAGAGTTACAGACGCCATAGTACTCATTATTAGCACATTATAAAAATCTGTTTATTGTGTTGCATTAGTTTGGAGATATTAAAGTTTTGTTAATGGACTAACAGTGGACTTTTCCATCTGCAGATTATACTGAATGACCAGCAGAGGGAGTGATGCCGTAGACCATTTCTCTGCGATGCTGAGACCAAAAAAAAAAAGAAAGCGTCCTCAGCCTTCGGCTTCCATTATCAATTTACATGGTAGGTGAAACTCTCATTTAATCGCTTTGCTTGTCATTAGAAGGAGTTCATAGCATCTGACGGCTCTTGGCACCTTTGAGGCTGCAATGAGTTGTCTTCTGTTAGAGCGATTGACTTACTTTCAAATGGGGGAAGCTTATTTATCCTGCCTCCCTGCACTCTGTATGTGGCGCTCTGATACTCAACATGGAGTGCTCTTTCAGATACTCTGTGTTCTGGTCACTCCAGCCCACTTTCAAAAGGGGAGCCCAGTACTTTCAATGGTGCAGAGTACTTTCCCATTACACTTCCTACTTCCGTTGCAGTCATAATAACCGATAGTTAACCAGAGCAGACTTGCTGAAGTCTCATTGTCCTGTGTTATGGTCACCCAGGGCGATTTGTCATGAGGTGCTCTGACATCATAAAGCTACAGCATGGTGTCATCTGACATGATAGCAAGCAATAGGATGCCTTTTTCATGGAATTGAAATGGGTAGCAGGCTAGACAGGATGTGCAGGTGAAGACAAAGATGGTAACATGAATAAACTCAGGCATTAGTTGACTTATGCATTTGTTTGAAGGTTTGGGTGATCATAATATTCTCGAGATCTCTATAGGTTAACTGATAGGGTTGCACAAGAATGAAGATGTTAGAATCTGTTATTCGTAGTTTTTATTATTACCTCTAGCTGTAGCATAAGCCTTCTTTCAAAACCTTATCAGATCACTTAATAGTTACTGCTGTACCATAACCTAAAAATTCTCAGTGAGAAAGATACCATGTCACAGGGCTAGCACTGAGATCTTTTTATTTATGTCCTAATATAGGTGCTGGAATGGTGTAGAGAGTAGTAGCAAAGTTTGGCTTTTGATCGAGAGAAGTATGCTAGGTTGGAAATAAAAGTCAGATTTGAGTTTGTAGTGAGCTGTGGATTTTCGCAGAGTTACAGACGCCATAGTACTCATTATTAGCACATTATAAAAATCTGTTTATTGTGTTGCATTAGTTTGGAGATATTCAAGTTCTGTTAATGGACTAACAGTGGACTTTTCCATCTGCAGATTATACTGAATGACCAGCAGAGGGAGTGATGCCGTAGACCATTTCTCTGCGATGCCGAGACCAAAAAAAAAAAGAAAGCGTCCTCAGCCTTCGGCTTCCATTATCAATTTACATGGTACGTGAAACTCTCATTTAATTGCTTTGCTTGTCATTAGAAGGAGTTCATAGCATCTGACGGCTCTTGGCACCTTTGAGGCTGCAATGAGTTGTCTTCTGTTAGAGCGATTGACTTACTTTCAAATGGGGGAAGCTTATTTATCCTGCCTCCCTGCACTCTGTATGTGGCGCTCTGATACTCAACATGGCGTGCTCTTTCAGATACTCTGTGTTCTGGTCACTCCAGCCCACTTTCAAAAGGGGAGCCCAGTACTTTCAATGGTGCAGAGTACTTTCCCATTACACTTCCTACTTCCGTTGCAGTCATAATAACCGATAGTTAACCAGAGCAGACTTGCTGAAGTCTCATTGTCCTGTGTTATGGTCACCCAGGGCGATTTGTCATGAGGTGCTCTGACATCATAAAGCTACAGCATGGTGTCATCTGACATGAGAGCAAGCAATAGGATGCCTTTTTCATGGAATTGAAATGGGTAGCAGGCTAGACAGGATGTGCAGGTGAAGACAAAGATGGTAACATGAATAAACTCAGGCATTAGTTGACTTATGCATTTGTTTGAAGGTTTGGGTGATCATAATATTCTCGAGATCTCTATAGGTTAACTGATAGGGTTGCACAAGAATGAAGATGTTAGAATCTGTTATTCGTAGTTTTTATTATTACCTCTAGCTGTAGCATAAGCCTTCTTTCAAAACCTTATCAGATCACTTAATAGTTACTGCTGTACCATAACCTAAAAATTCTCAGTGAGAAAGATACCATGTCACAGGGCTAGCACTGAGATCTTTTTATTTATGTCCTAATATAGGTGCTGGAATGGTGTAGAGAGTAGTAGCAAAGTTTGGCTTTTGATTGAGAGAAGTATGCTAGGTTGGAAATAAAAGTCAGATTTGAGTTTGTAGTGAGCTGTGGATTTTCGCAGAGTTACAGACGCCATAGTACTCATTATTAGCACATTATAAAAATCTGTTTATTGTGTTGCATTAGTTTGGAGATATTCAAGTTCTGTTAATGGACTAACAGTGGACTTTTCCATCTGCAGATTATACTGAATGACAAGCAGAGGGAGTGATGCCGTAGACCATTTCTCTGCGATGCTGAGACAAAAAAAAAAAAAAGAAAGCGTCCTCAGCCTTCGGCTTCCATTATCAATTTACATGGTAGGTGAAACTCTCATTTAATCGCTTTGCTTGTCATTAGAAGGAGTTCATAGCATCTGACGGCTCTTGGCACCTTTGAGGCTGCAATGAGTTGTCTTCTGTTAGAGCGATTGACTTACTTTCAAATGGGGGAAGCTTATTTATCCTGCCTCCCTGCACTCTGTATGTGGCGCTCTGATACTCAACATGGAGTGCTCTTTCAGATACTCTGTGTTCTGGTCACTCCAGCCCACTTTCAAAAGGGGAGCCCAGTACTTTCAATGGTGCAGAGTACTTTCCCATTACACTTCCTACTTCCGTTGCAGTCATAATAACCGATAGTTAACCAGAGCAGACTTGCTGAAGTCTCATTGTCCTGTGTTATGGTCACCCAGGGCGATTTGTCATGAGGTGCTCTGACATCATAAAGCTACAGCATGGTGTCATCTGACATGAGAGCAAGCAATAGGATGCCTTTTTCATGGAATTGAAATGGGTAGCAGGCTAGACAGGATGTGCAGGTGAAGACAAAGATGGTAACATGAATAAACTCAGGCATTAGTTGACTTATGCATTTGTTTGAAGGTTTGGGTGATCATAATATTCTCGAGATCTCTATAGGTTAACTGATAGGGTTGCACAAGAATGAAGATGTTAGAATCTGTTATTCGTAGTTTTTATTATTACCTCTAGCTGTAGCATAAGCCTTCTTTCAAAACCTTATCAGATCACTTAATAGTTACTGCTGTACCATAACCTAAAAATTCTCAGTGAGAAAGATACCATGTCACAGGGCTAGCACTGAGATCTTTTTATTTATGTCCTAATATAGGTGCTGGAATGGTGTAGAGAGTAGTAGCAAAGTTTGGCTTTTGATTGAGAGAAGTATGCTAGGTTGGAAATAAAAGTCAGATTTGAGTTTGTAGTGAGCTGTGGATTTTCGCAGAGTTACAGACGCCATAGTACTCATTATTAGCACATTATAAAAATCTGTTTATTGTGTTGCATTAGTTTGGAGATATTCAAGTTCTGTTAATGGACTAACAGTGGACTTTTCCATCTGCAGATTATACTGAATGACCAGCAGAGGGAGTGATGCCGTAGACCATTTCTCTGCGATGCTGAGACCAAAAAAAAAAAGAAAGCGTCCTCAGCCTTCGGCTTCCATTATCAATTTACATGGTAGGTGAAACTCTCATTTAATCGCTTTGCTTGTCATTAGAAGGAGTTCATAGCATCTGACGGCTCTTGGCACCTTTGAGGCTGCAATGAGTTGTCTTCTGTTAGAGCGATTGACTTACTTTCAAATGGGGGAAGCTTATTTATCCTGCCTCCCTGCACTCTGTATGTGGCGCTCTGATACTCAACATGGAGTGCTCTTTCAGATACTCTGTGTTCTGGTCACTCCAGCCCACTTTCAAAAGGGGAGCCCAGTACTTTCAATGGTGCAGAGTACTTTCCCATTACACTTCCTACTTCCGTTGCAGTCATAATAACCGATAGTTAACCAGAGCAGACTTGCTGAAGTCTCATTGTCCTGTGTTATGGTCACCCAGGGCGATTTGTCATGAGGTGCTCTGACATCATAAAGCTACAGCATGGTGTCATCTGACATGAGAGCAAGCAATAGGATGCCTTTTTCATGGAATTGAAATGGGTAGCAGGCTAGACAGGATGTGCAGGTGAAGACAAAGATGGTAACATGAATAAACTCAGGCATTAGTTGACTTATGCATTTGTTTGAAGGTTTGGGTGATCATAATATTCTCGAGATCTCTATAGGTTAACTGATAGGGTTGCACAAGAATGAAGATGTTAGAATCTGTTATTCGTAGTTTTTATTATTACCTCTAGCTGTAGCATAAGCCTTCTTTCAAAACCTTATCAGATCACTTAATAGTTACTGCTGTACCATAACCTAAAAATTCTCAGTGAGAAAGATACCATGTCACAGGGCTAGCACTGAGATCTTTTTATTTATGTCCTAATATAGGTGCTGGAATGGTGTAGAGAGTAGTAGCAAAGTTTGGCTTTTGATTGAGAGAAGTATGCTAGGTTGGAAATAAAAGTCAGATTTGAGTTTGTAGTGAGCTGTGGATTTTCGCAGAGTTACAGACGCCATAGTACTCATTATTAGCACATTATAAAAATCTGTTTATTGTGTTGCATTAGTTTGGAGATATTCAAGTTCTGTTAATGGACTAACAGTGGACTTTTCCATCTGCAGATTATACTGAATGACAAGCAGAGGGAGTGATGCCGTAGACCATTTCTCTGCGATGCTGAGACAAAAAAAAAAAAAAGAAAGCGTCCTCAGCCTTCGGCTTCCATTATCAATTTACATGGTAGGTGAAACTCTCATTTAATCGCTTTGCTTGTCATTAGAAGGAGTTCATAGCATCTGACGGCTCTTGGCACCTTTGAGGCTGCAATGAGTTGTCTTCTGTTAGAGCGATTGACTTACTTTCAAATGGGGGAAGCTTATTTATCCTGCCTCCCTGCACTCTGTATGTGGCGCTCTGATACTCAACATGGAGTGCTCTTTCAGATACTCTGTGTTCTGGTCACTCCAGCCCACTTTCAAAAGGGGAGCCCAGTACTTTCAATGGTGCAGAGTACTTTCCCATTACACTTCCTACTTCCGTTGCAGTCATAATAACCGATAGTTAACCAGAGCAGACTTGCTGAAGTCTCATTGTCCTGTGTTATGGTCACCCAGGGCGATTTGTCATGAGGTGCTCTGACATCATAAAGCTACAGCATGGTGTCATCTGACATGAGAGCAAGCAATAGGATGCCTTTTTCATGGAATTGAAATGGGTAGCAGGCTAGACAGGATGTGCAGGTGAAGACAAAGATGGTAACATGAATAAACTCAGGCATTAGTTGACTTATGCATTTGTTTGAAGGTTTGGGTGATCATAATATTCTCGAGATCTCTATAGGTTAACTGATAGGGTTGCACAAGAATGAAGATGTTAGAATCTGTTATTCGTAGTTTTTATTATTACCTCTAGCTGTAGCATAAGCCTTCTTTCAAAACCTTATCAGATCACTTAATAGTTACTGCTGTACCATAACCTAAAAATTCTCAGTGAGAAAGATACCATGTCACAGGGCTAGCACTGAGATCTTTTTATTTATGTCCTAATATAGGTGCTGGAATGGTGTAGAGAGTAGTAGCAAAGTTTGGCTTTTGATTGAGAGAAGTATGCTAGGTTGGAAATAAAAGTCAGATTTGAGTTTGTAGTGAGCTGTGGATTTTCGCAGAGTTACAGACGCCATAGTACTCATTATTAGCACATTATAAAAATCTGTTTATTGTGTTGCATTAGTTTGGAGATATTCAAGTTCTGTTAATGGACTAACAGTGGACTTTTCCATCTGCAGATTATACTGAATGACCAGCAGAGGGAGTGATGCCGTAGACCATTTCTCTGCGATGCTGAGACCAAAAAAAAAAAGAAAGCGTCCTCAGCCTTCGGCTTCCATTATCAATTTACATGGTAGGTGAAACTCTCATTTAATCGCTTTGCTTGTCATTAGAAGGAGTTCATAGCATCTGACGGCTCTTGGCACCTTTGAGGCTGCAATGAGTTGTCTTCTGTTAGAGCGATTGACTTACTTTCAAATGGGGGAAGCTTATTTATCCTGCCTCCCTGCACTCTGTATGTGGCGCTCTGATACTCAACATGGAGTGCTCTTTCAGATACTCTGTGTTCTGGTCACTCCAGCCCACTTTCAAAAGGGGAGCCCAGTACTTTCAATGGTGCAGAGTACTTTCCCATTACACTTCCTACTTCCGTTGCAGTCATAATAACCGATAGTTAACCAGAGCAGACTTGCTGAAGTCTCATTGTCCTGTGTTATGGTCACCCAGGGCGATTTGTCATGAGGTGCTCTGACATCATAAAGCTACAGCATGGTGTCATCTGACATGAGAGCAAGCAATAGGATGCCTTTTTCATGGAATTGAAATGGGTAGCAGGCTAGACAGGATGTGCAGGTGAAGACAAAGATGGTAACATGAATAAACTCAGGCATTAGTTGACTTATGCATTTGTTTGAAGGTTTGGGTGATCATAATATTCTCGAGATCTCTATAGGTTAACTGATAGGGTTGCACAAGAATGAAGATGTTAGAATCTGTTATTCGTAGTTTTTATTATTACCTCTAGCTGTAGCATAAGCCTTCTTTCAAAACCTTATCAGATCACTTAATAGTTACTGCTGTACCATAACCTAAAAATTCTCAGTGAGAAAGATACCATGTCACAGGGCTAGCACTGAGATCTTTTTATTTATGTCCTAATATAGGTGCTGGAATGGTGTAGAGAGTAGTAGCAAAGTTTGGCTTTTGATTGAGAGAAGTATGCTAGGTTGGAAATAAAAGTGAGATTTGAGTTTGTAGTGAGCTGTGGATTTTCGCAGAGTTGGACGCCATAGTACTCATTATTAGCACATTATAAAAATCTGTTTATTGTGTTGCATTAGTTTGGAGATATTCAAGTTCTGTTAATGGACTAACAGTGGACTTTTCCATCTGCAGATTATACTGAATGACCAGCAGAGGGAGTGATGCCGTAGACCATTTCTCTGCGATGCCGAGACCAAAAAAAAAAAGAAAGCGTCCTCAGCCTTCGGCTTCCATTATCAATTTACATGGTACGTGAAACTCTCATTTAATTGCTTTGCTTGTCATTAGAAGGAGTTCATAGCATCTGACGGCTCTTGGCACCTTTGAGGCTGCAATGAGTTGTCTTCTGTTAGAGCGATTGACTTGCTTTCAAATGGGGGAAGCTTATTTATCCTGCCTCCCTGCACTCTGTATGTGGCGCTCTGATACTCAATATGGAGTGCTCTTTCAGATACTCTGTGTTCTGGTCACTCCAGCCCACTTTCAAAAGGGGAGCCCAGTACTTTCAATGGTGCAGAGTACTTTCCCATTACACTTCCTACTTCCGTTGCAGTCATAATAACCGATAGTTAACCAGAGCAGACTTGCTGAAGTCTCCTTGTCCTGTGTTATGGTCACCCAGGGCGATTTGTCATGAGGTGCTCTGACATCATAAAGCTACAGCATGGTGTCATCTGACATGAGAGCAAGCAATAGGATGCCTTTTTCATGGAATTGAAATGGGTAGCAGGCTAGACAGGATGTGCAGGTGAAGACAAAGATGGTAACATGAATAAACTCAGGCATTAGTTGACTTATGCATTTGTTTGAAGGTTTGGGTGATCATAATATTCTCGAGATCTCTATAGGTTAACTGATAGGGTTGCACAAGAATGAAGATGTTAGAATCTGTTATTCGTAGTTTTTATTATTACCTCTAGCTGTAGCATAAGCCTTCTTTCAAAACCTTATCAGATCACTTAATAGTTACTGCTGTACCATAACCTAAAAATTCTCAGTGAGAAAGATACCATGTCACAGGGCTAGCACTGAGATCTTTTTATTTATGTCCTAATATAGGTGCTGGAATGGTGTAGAGAGTAGTAGCAAAGTTTGGCTTTTGATTGAGAGAAGTATGCTAGGTTGGAAATAAAAGTCAGATTTGAGTTTGTAGTGAGCTGTGGATTTTCGCAGAGTTACAGACGCCATAGTACTCATTATTAGCACATTATAAAAATCTGTTTATTGTGTTGCATTAGTTTGGAGATATTCAAGTTCTGTTAATGGACTAACAGTGGACTTTTCCATCTGCAGATTATACTGAATGACCAGCAGAGGGAGTGATGCCGTAGACCATTTCTCTGCGATGCCGAGACCAAAAAAAAAAAGAAAGCGTCCTCAGCCTTCGGCTTCCATTATCAATTTACATGGTACGTGAAACTCTCATTTAATTGCTTTGCTTGTCATTAGAAGGAGTTCATAGCATCTGACGGCTCTTGGCACCTTTGAGGCTGCAATGAGTTGTCTTCTGTTAGAGCGATTGACTTGCTTTCAAATGGGGGAAGCTTATTTATCCTGCCTCCCTGCACTCTGTATGTGGCGCTCTGATACTCAACATGGAGTGCTCTTTCAGATACTCTGTGTTCTGGTCACTCCAGCCCACTTTCAAAAGGGGAGCCCAGTACTTTCAATGGTGCAGAGTACTTTCCCATTACACTTCCTACTTCCGTTGCAGTCATAATAACCGATAGTTAACCAGAGCAGACTTGCTGAAGTCTCATTGTCCTGTGTTATGGTCACCCAGGGCGATTTGTCATGAGGTGCTCTGACATCATAAAGCTACAGCATGGTGTCATCTGACATGAGAGCAAGCAATAGGATGCCTTTTTCATGGAATTGAAATGGGTAGCAGGCTAGACAGGATGTGCAGGTGAAGACAAAGATGGTAACATGAATAAACTCAGGCATTAGTTGACTTATGCATTTGTTTGAAGGTTTGGGTGATCATAATATTCTCGAGATCTCTATAGGTTAACTGATAGGGTTGCACAAGAATGAAGATGTTAGAATCTGTTATTCGTAGTTTTTATTATTACCTCTAGCTGTAGCATAAGCCTTCTTTCAAAACCTTATCAGATCACTTAATAGTTACTGCTGTACCATAACCTAAAAATTCTCAGTGAGAAAGATACCATGTCACAGGGCTAGCACTGAGATCTTTTTATTTATGTCCTAATATAGGTGCTGGAATGGTGTAGAGAGTAGTAGCAAAGTTTGGCTTTTGATTGAGAGAAGTATGCTAGGTTGGAAATAAAAGTCAGATTTGAGTTTGTAGTGAGCTGTGGATTTTCGCAGAGTTACAGACGCCATAGTACTCATTATTAGCACATTATAAAAATCTGTTTATTGTGTTGCATTAGTTTGGAGATATTAAAGTTTTGTTAATGGACTAACAGTGGACTTTTCCATCTGCAGATTATACTGAATGACCAGCAGAGGGAGTGATGCCGTAGACCATTTCTCTGCGATGCTGAGACCAAAAAAAAAAAGAAAGCGTCCTCAGCCTTCGGCTTCCATTATCAATTTACATGGTAGGTGAAACTCTCATTTAATCGCTTTGCTTGTCATTAGAAGGAGTTCATAGCATCTGACGGCTCTTGGCACCTTTGAGGCTGCAATGAGTTGTCTTCTGTTAGAGCGATTGACTTACTTTCAAATGGGGGAAGCTTATTTATCCTGCCTCCCTGCACTCTGTATGTGGCGCTCTGATACTCAACATGGAGTGCTCTTTCAGATACTCTGTGTTCTGGTCACTCCAGCCCACTTTCAAAAGGGGAGCCCAGTACTTTCAATGGTGCAGAGTACTTTCCCATTACACTTCCTACTTCCGTTGCAGTCATAATAACCGATAGTTAACCAGAGCAGACTTGCTGAAGTCTCATTGTCCTGTGTTATGGTCACCCAGGGCGATTTGTCATGAGGTGCTCTGACATCATAAAGCTACAGCATGGTGTCATCTGACATGAGAGCAAGCAACAGGATGCCTTTTTCATGGAATTGAAATGGGTAGCAGGCTAGACAGGATGTGCAGGTGAAGACAAAGATGGTAACATGAATAAACTCAGGCATTAGTTGACTTATGCATTTGTTTGAAGGTTTGGGTGATCATAATATTCTCGAGATCTCTATAGGTTAACTGATAGGGTTGCACAAGAATGAAGATGTTAGAATCTGTTATTCGTAGTTTTTATTATTACCTCTAGCTGTAGCATAAGCCTTCTTTCAAAACCTTATCAGATCACTTAATAGTTACTGCTGTACCATAACCTAAAAATTCTCAGTGAGAAAGATACCATGTCACAGGGCTAGCACTGAGATCTTTTTATTTATGTCCTAATATAGGTGCTGGAATGGTGTAGAGAGTAGTAGCAAAGTTTGGCTTTTGATTGAGAGAAGTATGCTAGGTTGGAAATAAAAGTCAGATTTGAGTTTGTAGTGAGCTGTGGATTTTCGCAGAGTTACAGACGCCATAGTACTCATTATTAGCACATTATAAAAATCTGTTTATTGTGTTGCATTAGTTTGGAGATATTCAAGTTCTGTTAATGGACTAACAGTGGACTTTTCCATCTGCAGATTATACTGAATGACCAGCAGAGGGAGTGATGCCGTAGACCATTTCTCTGCGATGCCGAGACCAAAAAAAAAAAGAAAGCGTCCTCAGCCTTCGGCTTCCATTATCAATTTACATGGTACGTGAAACTCTCATTTAATTGCTTTGCTTGTCATTAGAAGGAGTTCATAGCATCTGACGGCTCTTGGCACCTTTGAGGCTGCAATGAGTTGTCTTCTGTTAGAGCGATTGACTTGCTTTCAAATGGGGGAAGCTTATTTATCCTGCCTCCCTGCACTCTGTATGTGGCGCTCTGATACTCAACATGGAGTGCTCTTTCAGATACTCTGTGTTCTGGTCACTCCAGCCCACTTTCAAAAGGGGAGCCCAGTACTTTCAATGGTGCAGAGTACTTTCCCATTACACTTCCTACTTCCGTTGCAGTCATAATAACCGATAGTTAACCAGAGCAGACTTGCTGAAGTCTCATTGTCCTGTGTTATGGTCACCCAGGGCGATTTGTCATGAGGTGCTCTGACATCATAAAGCTACAGCATGGTGTCATCTGACATGAGAGCAAGCAATAGGATGCCTTTTTCATGGAATTGAAATGGGTAGCAGGCTAGACAGGATGTGCAGGTGAAGACAAAGATGGTAACATGAATAAACTCAGGCATTAGTTGACTTATGCATTTGTTTGAAGGTTTGGGTGATCATAATATTCTCGAGATCTCTATAGGTTAACTGATAGGGTTGCACAAGAATGAAGATGTTAGAATCTGTTATTCGTAGTTTTTATTATTACCTCTAGCTGTAGCATAAGCCTTCTTTCAAAACCTTATCAGATCACTTAATAGTTACTGCTGTACCATAACCTAAAAATTCTCAGTGAGAAAGATACCATGTCACAGGGCTAGCACTGAGATCTTTTTATTTATGTCCTAATATAGGTGCTGGAATGGTGTAGAGAGTAGTAGCAAAGTTTGGCTTTTGATCGAGAGAAGTATGCTAGGTTGGAAATAAAAGTCAGATTTGACTTTGTAGTGAGCTGTGGATTTTCGCAGAGTTACAGACGCCATAGTACTCATTATTAGCACATTATAAAAATCTGTTTATTGTGTTGCATTAGTTTGGAGATATTCAAGTTCTGTTAATGGACTAACAGTGGACTTTTCCATCTGCAGATTATACTGAATGACCAGCAGAGGGAGTGATGCCGTAGACCATTTCTCTGCGATGCCGAGACCAAAAAAAAAAAGAAAGCGTCCTCAGCCTTCGGCTTCCATTATCAATTTACATGGTACGTGAAACTCTCATTTAATTGCTTTGCTTGTCATTAGAAGGAGTTCATAGCATCTGACGGCTCTTGGCACCTTTGAGGCTGCAATGAGTTGTCTTCTGTTAGAGCGATTGACTTGCTTTCAAATGGGGGAAGCTTATTTATCCTGCCTCCCTGCACTCTGTATGTGGCGCTCTGATACTCAACATGGAGTGCTCTTTCAGATACTCTGTGTTCTGGTCACTCCAGCCCACTTTCAAAAGGGGAGCCCAGTACTTTCAATGGTGCAGAGTACTTTCCCATTACACTTCCTACTTCCGTTGCAGTCATAATAACCGATAGTTAACCAGAGCAGACTTGCTGAAGTCTCATTGTCCTGTGTTATGGTCACCCAGGGCGATTTGTCATGAGGTGCTCTGACATCATAAAGCTACAGCATGGTGTCATCTGACATGAGAGCAAGCAATAGGATGCCTTTTTCATGGAATTGAAATGGGTAGCAGGCTAGACAGGATGTGCAGGTGAAGACAAAGATGGTAACATGAATAAACTCAGGCATTAGTTGACTTATGCATTTGTTTGAAGGTTTGGGTGATCATAATATTCTCGAGATCTCTATAGGTTAACTGATAGGGTTGCACAAGAATGAAGATGTTAGAATCTGTTATTCGTAGTTTTTATTATTACCTCTAGCTGTAGCATAAGCCTTCTTTCAAAACCTTATCAGATCACTTAATAGTTACTGCTGTACCATAACCTAAAAATTCTCAGTGAGAAAGATACCATGTCACAGGGCTAGCACTGAGATCTTTTTATTTATGTCCTAATATAGGTGCTGGAATGGTGTAGAGAGTAGTAGCAAAGTTTGGCTTTTGATTGAGAGAAGTATGCTAGGTTGGAAATAAAAGTCAGATTTGAGTTTGTAGTGAGCTGTGGATTTTCGCAGAGTTACAGACGCCATAGTACTCATTATTAGCACATTATAAAAATCTGTTTATTGTGTTGCATTAGTTTGGAGATATTCAAGTTCTGTTAATGGACTAACAGTGGACTTTTCCATCTGCAGATTATACTGAATGACCAGCAGAGGGAGTGATGCCGTAGACCATTTCTCTGCGATGCCGAGACCAAAAAAAAAAAGAAAGCGTCCTCAGCCTTCGGCTTCCATTATCAATTTACATGGTACGTGAAACTCTCATTTAATTGCTTTGCTTGTCATTAGAAGGAGTTCATAGCATCTGACGGCTCTTGGCACCTTTGAGGCTGCAATGAGTTGTCTTCTGTTAGAGCGATTGACTTGCTTTCAAATGGGGGAAGCTTATTTATCCTGCCTCCCTGCACTCTGTATGTGGCGCTCTGATACTCAACATGGAGTGCTCTTTCAGATACTCTGTGTTCTGGTCACTCCAGCCCACTTTCAAAAGGGGAGCCCAGTACTTTCAATGGTGCAGAGTACTTTCCCATTACACTTCCTACTTCCGTTGCAGTCATAATAACCGATAGTTAACCAGAGCAGACTTGCTGAAGTCTCATTGTCCTGTGTTATGGTCACCCAGGGCGATTTGTCATGAGGTGCTCTGACATCATAAAGCTACAGCATGGTGTCATCTGACATGAGAGCAAGCAATAGGATGCCTTTTTCATGGAATTGAAATGGGTAGCAGGCTAGACAGGATGTGCAGGTGAAGACAAAGATGGTAACATGAATAAACTCAGGCATTAGTTGACTTATGCATTTGTTTGAAGGTTTGGGTGATCATAATATTCTCGAGATCTCTATAGGTTAACTGATAGGGTTGCACAAGAATGAAGATGTTAGAATCTGTTATTCGTAGTTTTTATTATTACCTCTAGCTGTAGCATAAGCCTTCTTTCAAAACCTTATCAGATCACTTAATAGTTACTGCTGTACCATAACCTAAAAATTCTCAGTGAGAAAGATACCATGTCACAGGGCTAGCACTGAGATCTTTTTATTTATGTCCTAATATAGGTGCTGGAATGGTGTAGAGAGTAGTAGCAAAGTTTGGCTTTTGATTGAGAGAAGTATGCTAGGTTGGAAATAAAAGTCAGATTTGAGTTTGTAGTGAGCTGTGGATTTTCGCAGAGTTACAGACGCCATAGTACTCATTATTAGCACATTATAAAAATCTGTTTATTGTGTTGCATTAGTTTGGAGATATTAAAGTTTTGTTAATGGACTAACAGTGGACTTTTCCATCTGCAGATTATACTGAATGACCAGCAGAGGGAGTGATGCCGTAGACCATTTCTCTGCGATGCTGAGACCAAAAAAAAAAAGAAAGCGTCCTCAGCCTTCGGCTTCCATTATCAATTTACATGGTAGGTGAAACTCTCATTTAATCGCTTTGCTTGTCATTAGAAGGAGTTCATAGCATCTGACGGCTCTTGGCACCTTTGAGGCTGCAATGAGTTGTCTTCTGTTAGAGCGATTGACTTACTTTCAAATGGGGGAAGCTTATTTATCCTGCCTCCCTGCACTCTGTATGTGGCGCTCTGATACTCAACATGGAGTGCTCTTTCAGATACTCTGTGTTCTGGTCACTCCAGCCCACTTTCAAAAGGGGAGCCCAGTACTTTCAATGGTGCAGAGTACTTTCCCATTACACTTCCTACTTCCGTTGCAGTCATAATAACCGATAGTTAACCAGAGCAGACTTGCTGAAGTCTCATTGTCCTGTGTTATGGTCACCCAGGGCGATTTGTCATGAGGTGCTCTGACATCATAAAGCTACAGCATGGTGTCATCTGACATGAGAGCAAGCAATAGGATGCCTTTTTCATGGAATTGAAATGGGTAGCAGGCTAGACAGGATGTGCAGGTGAAGACAAAGATGGTAACATGAATAAACTCAGGCATTAGTTGACTTATGCATTTGTTTGAAGGTTTGGGTGATCATAATATTCTCGAGATCTCTATAGGTTAACTGATAGGGTTGCACAAGAATGAAGATGTTAGAATCTGTTATTCGTAGTTTTTATTATTACCTCTAGCTGTAGCATAAGCCTTCTTTCAAAACCTTATCAGATCACTTAATAGTTACTGCTGTACCATAACCTAAAAATTCTCAGTGAGAAAGATACCATGTCACAGGGCTAGCACTGAGATCTTTTTATTTATGTCCTAATATAGGTGCTGGAATGGTGTAGAGAGTAGTAGCAAAGTTTGGCTTTTGATCGAGAGAAGTATGCTAGGTTGGAAATAAAAGTCAGATTTGAGTTTGTAGTGAGCTGTGGATTTTCGCAGAGTTACAGACGCCATAGTACTCATTATTAGCACATTATAAAAATCTGTTTATTGTGTTGCATTAGTTTGGAGATATTCAAGTTCTGTTAATGGACTAACAGTGGACTTTTCCATCTGCAGATTATACTGAATGACCAGCAGAGGGAGTGATGCCGTAGACCATTTCTCTGCGATGCTGAGACAAAAAAAAAAAAAAGAAAGCGTCCTCAGCCTTCGGCTTCCATTATCAATTTACATGGTAGGTGAAACTCTCATTTAATCGCTTTGCTTGTCATTAGAAGGAGTTCATAGCATCTGACGGCTCTTGGCACCTTTGAGGCTGCAATGAGTTGTCTTCTGTTAGAGCGATTGACTTACTTTCAAATGGGGGAAGCTTATTTATCCTGCCTCCCTGCACTCTGTATGTGGCGCTCTGATACTCAACATGGAGTGCTCTTTCAGATACTCTGTGTTCTGGTCACTCCAGCCCACTTTCAAAAGGGGAGCCCAGTACTTTCAATGGTGCAGAGTACTTTCCCATTACACTTCCTACTTCCGTTGCAGTCATAATAACCGATAGTTAACCAGAGCAGACTTGCTGAAGTCTCATTGTCCTGTGTTATGGTCACCCAGGGCGATTTGTCATGAGGTGCTCTGACATCATAAAGCTACAGCATGGTGTCATCTGACATGAGAGCAAGCAATAGGATGCCTTTTTCATGGAATTGAAATGGGTAGCAGGCTAGACAGGATGTGCAGGTGAAGACAAAGATGGTAACATGAATAAACTCAGGCATTAGTTGACTTATGCATTTGTTTGAAGGTTTGGGTGATCATAATATTCTCGAGATCTCTATAGGTTAACTGATAGGGTTGCACAAGAATGAAGATGTTAGAATCTGTTATTCGTAGTTTTTATTATTACCTCTAGCTGTAGCATAAGCCTTCTTTCAAAACCTTATCAGATCACTTAATAGTTACTGCTGTACCATAACCTAAAAATTCTCAGTGAGAAAGATACCATGTCACAGGGCTAGCACTGAGATCTTTTTATTTATGTCCTAATATAGGTGCTGGAATGGTGTAGAGAGTAGTAGCAAAGTTTGGCTTTTGATTGAGAGAAGTATGCTAGGTTGGAAATAAAAGTCAGATTTGAGTTTGTAGTGAGCTGTGGATTTTCGCAGAGTTACAGACGCCATAGTACTCATTATTAGCACATTATAAAAATCTGTTTATTGTGTTGCATTAGTTTGGAGATATTCAAGTTCTGTTAATGGACTAACAGTGGACTTTTCCATCTGCAGATTATACTGAATGACCAGCAGAGGGAGTGATGCCGTAGACCATTTCTCTGCGATGCTGAGACCAAAAAAAAAAAGAAAGCGTCCTCAGCCTTCGGCTTCCATTATCAATTTACATGGTAGGTGAAACTCTCATTTAATCGCTTTGCTTGTCATTAGAAGGAGTTCATAGCATCTGACGGCTCTTGGCACCTTTGAGGCTGCAATGAGTTGTCTTCTGTTAGAGCGATTGACTTACTTTCAAATGGGGGAAGCTTATTTATCCTGCCTCCCTGCACTCTGTATGTGGCGCTCTGATACTCAACATGGAGTGCTCTTTCAGATACTCTGTGTTCTGGTCACTCCAGCCCACTTTCAAAAGGGGAGCCCAGTACTTTCAATGGTGCAGAGTACTTTCCCATTACACTTCCTACTTCCGTTGCAGTCATAATAACCGATAGTTAACCAGAGCAGACTTGCTGAAGTCTCATTGTCCTGTGTTATGGTCACCCAGGGCGATTTGTCATGAGGTGCTCTGACATCATAAAGCTACAGCATGGTGTCATCTGACATGAGAGCAAGCAATAGGATGCCTTTTTCATGGAATTGAAATGGGTAGCAGGCTAGACAGGATGTGCAGGTGAAGACAAAGATGGTAACATGAATAAACTCAGGCATTAGTTGACTTATGCATTTGTTTGAAGGTTTGGGTGATCATAATATTCTCGAGATCTCTATAGGTTAACTGATAGGGTTGCACAAGAATGAAGATGTTAGAATCTGTTATTCGTAGTTTTTATTATTACCTCTAGCTGTAGCATAAGCCTTCTTTCAAAACCTTATCAGATCACTTAATAGTTACTGCTGTACCATAACCTAAAAATTCTCAGTGAGAAAGATACCATGTCACAGGGCTAGCACTGAGATCTTTTTATTTATGTCCTAATATAGGTGCTGGAATGGTGTAGAGAGTAGTAGCAAAGTTTGGCTTTTGATTGAGAGAAGTATGCTAGGTTGGAAATAAAAGTGAGATTTGAGTTTGTAGTGAGCTGTGGATTTTCGCAGAGTTGGACGCCATAGTACTCATTATTAGCACATTATAAAAATCTGTTTATTGTGTTGCATTAGTTTGGAGATATTCAAGTTCTGTTAATGGACTAACAGTGGACTTTTCCATCTGCAGATTATACTGAATGACCAGCAGAGGGAGTGATGCCGTAGACCATTTCTCTGCGATGCCGAGACCAAAAAAAAAAAGAAAGCGTCCTCAGCCTTCGGCTTCCATTATCAATTTACATGGTACGTGAAACTCTCATTTAATTGCTTTGCTTGTCATTAGAAGGAGTTCATAGCATCTGACGGCTCTTGGCACCTTTGAGGCTGCAATGAGTTGTCTTCTGTTAGAGCGATTGACTTGCTTTCAAATGGGGGAAGCTTATTTATCCTGCCTCCCTGCACTCTGTATGTGGCGCTCTGATACTCAATATGGAGTGCTCTTTCAGATACTCTGTGTTCTGGTCACTCCAGCCCACTTTCAAAAGGGGAGCCCAGTACTTTCAATGGTGCAGAGTACTTTCCCATTACACTTCCTACTTCCGTTGCAGTCATAATAACCGATAGTTAACCAGAGCAGACTTGCTGAAGTCTCATTGTCCTGTGTTATGGTCACCCAGGGCGATTTGTCATGAGGTGCTCTGACATCATAAAGCTACAGCATGGTGTCATCTGACATGAGAGCAAGCAATAGGATGCCTTTTTCATGGAATTGAAATGGGTAGCAGGCTAGACAGGATGTGCAGGTGAAGACAAAGATGGTAACATGAATAAACTCAGGCATTAGTTGACTTATGCATTTGTTTGAAGGTTTGGGTGATCATAATATTCTCGAGATCTCTATAGGTTAACTGATAGGGTTGCACAAGAATGAAGATGTTAGAATCTGTTATTCGTAGTTTTTATTATTACCTCTAGCTGTAGCATAAGCCTTCTTTCAAAACCTTATCAGATCACTTAATAGTTACTGCTGTACCATAACCTAAAAATTCTCAGTGAGAAAGATACCATGTCACAGGGCTAGCACTGAGATCTTTTTATTTATGTCCTAATATAGGTGCTGGAATGGTGTAGAGAGTAGTAGCAAAGTTTGGCTTTTGATTGAGAGAAGTATGCTAGGTTGGAAATAAAAGTCAGATTTGAGTTTGTAGTGAGCTGTGGATTTTCGCAGAGTTACAGACGCCATAGTACTCATTATTAGCACATTATAAAAATCTGTTTATTGTGTTGCATTAGTTTGGAGATATTCAAGTTCTGTTAATGGACTAACAGTGGACTTTTCCATCTGCAGATTATACTGAATGACCAGCAGAGGGAGTGATGCCGTAGACCATTTCTCTGCGATGCCGAGACCAAAAAAAAAAAGAAAGCGTCCTCAGCCTTCGGCTTCCATTATCAATTTACATGGTACGTGAAACTCTCATTTAATTGCTTTGCTTGTCATTAGAAGGAGTTCATAGCATCTGACGGCTCTTGGCACCTTTGAGGCTGCAATGAGTTGTCTTCTGTTAGAGCGATTGACTTGCTTTCAAATGGGGGAAGCTTATTTATCCTGCCTCCCTGCACTCTGTATGTGGCGCTCTGATACTCAATATGGAGTGCTCTTTCAGATACTCTGTGTTCTGGTCACTCCAGCCCACTTTCAAAAGGGGAGCCCAGTACTTTCAATGGTGCAGAGTACTTTCCCATTACACTTCCTACTTCCGTTGCAGTCATAATAACCGATAGTTAACCAGAGCAGACTTGCTGAAGTCTCATTGTCCTGTGTTATGGTCACCCAGGGCGATTTGTCATGAGGTGCTCTGACATCATAAAGCTACAGCATGGTGTCATCTGACATGAGAGCAAGCAATAGGATGCCTTTTTCATGGAATTGAAATGGGTAGCAGGCTAGACAGGATGTGCAGGTGAAGACAAAGATGGTAACATGAATAAACTCAGGCATTAGTTGACTTATGCATTTGTTTGAAGGTTTGGGTGATCATAATATTCTCGAGATCTCTATAGGTTAACTGATAGGGTTGCACAAGAATGAAGATGTTAGAATCTGTTATTCGTAGTTTTTATTATTACCTCTAGCTGTAGCATAAGCCTTCTTTCAAAACCTTATCAGATCACTTAATAGTTACTGCTGTACCATAACCTAAAAATTCTCAGTGAGAAAGATACCATGTCACAGGGCTAGCACTGAGATCTTTTTATTTATGTCCTAATATAGGTGCTGGAATGGTGTAGAGAGTAGTAGCAAAGTTTGGCTTTTGATTGAGAGAAGTATGCTAGGTTGGAAATAAAAGTCAGATTTGAGTTTGTAGTGAGCTGTGGATTTTCGCAGAGTTACAGACGCCATAGTACTCATTATTAGCACATTATAAAAATCTGTTTATTGTGTTGCATTAGTTTGGAGATATTCAAGTTCTGTTAATGGACTAACAGTGGACTTTTCCATCTGCAGATTATACTGAATGACCAGCAGAGGGAGTGATGCCGTAGACCATTTCTCTGCGATGCCGAGACCAAAAAAAAAAAGAAAGCGTCCTCAGCCTTCGGCTTCCATTATCAATTTACATGGTACGTGAAACTCTCATTTAATTGCTTTGCTTGTCATTAGAAGGAGTTCATAGCATCTGACGGCTCTTGGCACCTTTGAGGCTGCAATGAGTTGTCTTCTGTTAGAGCGATTGACTTGCTTTCAAATGGGGGAAGCTTATTTATCCTGCCTCCCTGCACTCTGTATGTGGCGCTCTGATACTCAACATGGAGTGCTCTTTCAGATACTCTGTGTTCTGGTCACTCCAGCCCACTTTCAAAAGGGGAGCCCAGTACTTTCAATGGTGCAGAGTACTTTCCCATTACACTTCCTACTTCCGTTGCAGTCATAATAACCGATAGTTAACCAGAGCAGACTTGCTGAAGTCTCATTGTCCTGTGTTATGGTCACCCAGGGCGATTTGTCATGAGGTGCTCTGACATCATAAAGCTACAGCATGGTGTCATCTGACATGAGAGCAAGCAATAGGATGCCTTTTTCATGGAATTGAAATGGGTAGCAGGCTAGACAGGATGTGCAGGTGAAGACAAAGATGGTAACATGAATAAACTCAGGCATTAGTTGACTTATGCATTTGTTTGAAGGTTTGGGTGATCATAATATTCTCGAGATCTCTATAGGTTAACTGATAGGGTTGCACAAGAATGAAGATGTTAGAATCTGTTATTCGTAGTTTTTATTATTACCTCTAGCTGTAGCATAAGCCTTCTTTCAAAACCTTATCAGATCACTTAATAGTTACTGCTGTACCATAACCTAAAAATTCTCAGTGAGAAAGATACCATGTCACAGGGCTAGCACTGAGATCTTTTTATTTATGTCCTAATATAGGTGCTGGAATGGTGTAGAGAGTAGTAGCAAAGTTTGGCTTTTGATTGAGAGAAGTATGCTAGGTTGGAAATAAAAGTCAGATTTGAGTTTGTAGTGAGCTGTGGATTTTCGCAGAGTTACAGACGCCATAGTACTCATTATTAGCACATTATAAAAATCTGTTTATTGTGTTGCATTAGTTTGGAGATATTAAAGTTTTGTTAATGGACTAACAGTGGACTTTTCCATCTGCAGATTATACTGAATGACCAGCAGAGGGAGTGATGCCGTAGACCATTTCTCTGCGATGCTGAGACCAAAAAAAAAAAGAAAGCGTCCTCAGCCTTCGGCTTCCATTATCAATTTACATGGTAGGTGAAACTCTCATTTAATCGCTTTGCTTGTCATTAGAAGGAGTTCATAGCATCTGACGGCTCTTGGCACCTTTGAGGCTGCAATGAGTTGTCTTCTGTTAGAGCGATTGACTTACTTTCAAATGGGGGAAGCTTATTTATCCTGCCTCCCTGCACTCTGTATGTGGCGCTCTGATACTCAACATGGAGTGCTCTTTCAGATACTCTGTGTTCTGGTCACTCCAGCCCACTTTCAAAAGGGGAGCCCAGTACTTTCAATGGTGCAGAGTACTTTCCCATTACACTTCCTACTTCCGTTGCAGTCATAATAACCGATAGTTAACCAGAGCAGACTTGCTGAAGTCTCATTGTCCTGTGTTATGGTCACCCAGGGCGATTTGTCATGAGGTGCTCTGACATCATAAAGCTACAGCATGGTGTCATCTGACATGAGAGCAAGCAACAGGATGCCTTTTTCATGGAATTGAAATGGGTAGCAGGCTAGACAGGATGTGCAGGTGAAGACAAAGATGGTAACATGAATAAACTCAGGCATTAGTTGACTTATGCATTTGTTTGAAGGTTTGGGTGATCATAATATTCTCGAGATCTCTATAGGTTAACTGATAGGGTTGCACAAGAATGAAGATGTTAGAATCTGTTATTCGTAGTTTTTATTATTACCTCTAGCTGTAGCATAAGCCTTCTTTCAAAACCTTATCAGATCACTTAATAGTTACTGCTGTACCATAACCTAAAAATTCTCAGTGAGAAAGATACCATGTCACAGGGCTAGCACTGAGATCTTTTTATTTATGTCCTAATATAGGTGCTGGAATGGTGTAGAGAGTAGTAGCAAAGTTTGGCTTTTGATTGAGAGAAGTATGCTAGGTTGGAAATAAAAGTCAGATTTGAGTTTGTAGTGAGCTGTGGATTTTCGCAGAGTTACAGACGCCATAGTACTCATTATTAGCACATTATAAAAATCTGTTTATTGTGTTGCATTAGTTTGGAGATATTCAAGTTCTGTTAATGGACTAACAGTGGACTTTTCCATCTGCAGATTATACTGAATGACCAGCAGAGGGAGTGATGCCGTAGACCATTTCTCTGCGATGCCGAGACCAAAAAAAAAAAGAAAGCGTCCTCAGCCTTCGGCTTCCATTATCAATTTACATGGTACGTGAAACTCTCATTTAATTGCTTTGCTTGTCATTAGAAGGAGTTCATAGCATCTGACGGCTCTTGGCACCTTTGAGGCTGCAATGAGTTGTCTTCTGTTAGAGCGATTGACTTGCTTTCAAATGGGGGAAGCTTATTTATCCTGCCTCCCTGCACTCTGTATGTGGCGCTCTGATACTCAACATGGAGTGCTCTTTCAGATACTCTGTGTTCTGGTCACTCCAGCCCACTTTCAAAAGGGGAGCCCAGTACTTTCAATGGTGCAGAGTACTTTCCCATTACACTTCCTACTTCCGTTGCAGTCATAATAACCGATAGTTAACCAGAGCAGACTTGCTGAAGTCTCATTGTCCTGTGTTATGGTCACCCAGGGCGATTTGTCATGAGGTGCTCTGACATCATAAAGCTACAGCATGGTGTCATCTGACATGAGAGCAAGCAATAGGATGCCTTTTTCATGGAATTGAAATGGGTAGCAGGCTAGACAGGATGTGCAGGTGAAGACAAAGATGGTAACATGAATAAACTCAGGCATTAGTTGACTTATGCATTTGTTTGAAGGTTTGGGTGATCATAATATTCTCGAGATCTCTATAGGTTAACTGATAGGGTTGCACAAGAATGAAGATGTTAGAATCTGTTATTCGTAGTTTTTATTATTACCTCTAGCTGTAGCATAAGCCTTCTTTCAAAACCTTATCAGATCACTTAATAGTTACTGCTGTACCATAACCTAAAAATTCTCAGTGAGAAAGATACCATGTCACAGGGCTAGCACTGAGATCTTTTTATTTATGTCCTAATATAGGTGCTGGAATGGTGTAGAGAGTAGTAGCAAAGTTTGGCTTTTGATCGAGAGAAGTATGCTAGGTTGGAAATAAAAGTCAGATTTGACTTTGTAGTGAGCTGTGGATTTTCGCAGAGTTACAGACGCCATAGTACTCATTATTAGCACATTATAAAAATCTGTTTATTGTGTTGCATTAGTTTGGAGATATTCAAGTTCTGTTAATGGACTAACAGTGGACTTTTCCATCTGCAGATTATACTGAATGACCAGCAGAGGGAGTGATGCCGTAGACCATTTCTCTGCGATGCCGAGACCAAAAAAAAAAAGAAAGCGTCCTCAGCCTTCGGCTTCCATTATCAATTTACATGGTACGTGAAACTCTCATTTAATTGCTTTGCTTGTCATTAGAAGGAGTTCATAGCATCTGACGGCTCTTGGCACCTTTGAGGCTGCAATGAGTTGTCTTCTGTTAGAGCGATTGACTTGCTTTCAAATGGGGGAAGCTTATTTATCCTGCCTCCCTGCACTCTGTATGTGGCGCTCTGATACTCAACATGGAGTGCTCTTTCAGATACTCTGTGTTCTGGTCACTCCAGCCCACTTTCAAAAGGGGAGCCCAGTACTTTCAATGGTGCAGAGTACTTTCCCATTACACTTCCTACTTCCGTTGCAGTCATAATAACCGATAGTTAACCAGAGCAGACTTGCTGAAGTCTCATTGTCCTGTGTTATGGTCACCCAGGGCGATTTGTCATGAGGTGCTCTGACATCATAAAGCTACAGCATGGTGTCATCTGACATGAGAGCAAGCAATAGGATGCCTTTTTCATGGAATTGAAATGGGTAGCAGGCTAGACAGGATGTGCAGGTGAAGACAAAGATGGTAACATGAATAAACTCAGGCATTAGTTGACTTATGCATTTGTTTGAAGGTTTGGGTGATCATAATATTCTCGAGATCTCTATAGGTTAACTGATAGGGTTGCACAAGAATGAAGATGTTAGAATCTGTTATTCGTAGTTTTTATTATTACCTCTAGCTGTAGCATAAGCCTTCTTTCAAAACCTTATCAGATCACTTAATAGTTACTGCTGTACCATAACCTAAAAATTCTCAGTGAGAAAGATACCATGTCACAGGGCTAGCACTGAGATCTTTTTATTTATGTCCTAATATAGGTGCTGGAATGGTGTAGAGAGTAGTAGCAAAGTTTGGCTTTTGATTGAGAGAAGTATGCTAGGTTGGAAATAAAAGTCAGATTTGAGTTTGTAGTGAGCTGTGGATTTTCGCAGAGTTACAGACGCCATAGTACTCATTATTAGCACATTATAAAAATCTGTTTATTGTGTTGCATTAGTTTGGAGATATTCAAGTTCTGTTAATGGACTAACAGTGGACTTTTCCATCTGCAGATTATACTGAATGACCAGCAGAGGGAGTGATGCCGTAGACCATTTCTCTGCGATGCCGAGACCAAAAAAAAAAAGAAAGCGTCCTCAGCCTTCGGCTTCCATTATCAATTTACATGGTACGTGAAACTCTCATTTAATTGCTTTGCTTGTCATTAGAAGGAGTTCATAGCATCTGACGGCTCTTGGCACCTTTGAGGCTGCAATGAGTTGTCTTCTGTTAGAGCGATTGACTTGCTTTCAAATGGGGGAAGCTTATTTATCCTGCCTCCCTGCACTCTGTATGTGGCGCTCTGATACTCAACATGGAGTGCTCTTTCAGATACTCTGTGTTCTGGTCACTCCAGCCCACTTTCAAAAGGGGAGCCCAGTACTTTCAATGGTGCAGAGTACTTTCCCATTACACTTCCTACTTCCGTTGCAGTCATAATAACCGATAGTTAACCAGAGCAGACTTGCTGAAGTCTCATTGTCCTGTGTTATGGTCACCCAGGGCGATTTGTCATGAGGTGCTCTGACATCATAAAGCTACAGCATGGTGTCATCTGACATGAGAGCAAGCAATAGGATGCCTTTTTCATGGAATTGAAATGGGTAGCAGGCTAGACAGGATGTGCAGGTGAAGACAAAGATGGTAACATGAATAAACTCAGGCATTAGTTGACTTATGCATTTGTTTGAAGGTTTGGGTGATCATAATATTCTCGAGATCTCTATAGGTTAACTGATAGGGTTGCACAAGAATGAAGATGTTAGAATCTGTTATTCGTAGTTTTTATTATTACCTCTAGCTGTAGCATAAGCCTTCTTTCAAAACCTTATCAGATCACTTAATAGTTACTGCTGTACCATAACCTAAAAATTCTCAGTGAGAAAGATACCATGTCACAGGGCTAGCACTGAGATCTTTTTATTTATGTCCTAATATAGGTGCTGGAATGGTGTAGAGAGTAGTAGCAAAGTTTGGCTTTTGATTGAGAGAAGTATGCTAGGTTGGAAATAAAAGTCAGATTTGAGTTTGTAGTGAGCTGTGGATTTTCGCAGAGTTACAGACGCCATAGTACTCATTATTAGCACATTATAAAAATCTGTTTATTGTGTTGCATTAGTTTGGAGATATTAAAGTTTTGTTAATGGACTAACAGTGGACTTTTCCATCTGCAGATTATACTGAATGACCAGCAGAGGGAGTGATGCCGTAGACCATTTCTCTGCGATGCTGAGACCAAAAAAAAAAAGAAAGCGTCCTCAGCCTTCGGCTTCCATTATCAATTTACATGGTAGGTGAAACTCTCATTTAATCGCTTTGCTTGTCATTAGAAGGAGTTCATAGCATCTGACGGCTCTTGGCACCTTTGAGGCTGCAATGAGTTGTCTTCTGTTAGAGCGATTGACTTACTTTCAAATGGGGGAAGCTTATTTATCCTGCCTCCCTGCACTCTGTATGTGGCGCTCTGATACTCAACATGGAGTGCTCTTTCAGATACTCTGTGTTCTGGTCACTCCAGCCCACTTTCAAAAGGGGAGCCCAGTACTTTCAATGGTGCAGAGTACTTTCCCATTACACTTCCTACTTCCGTTGCAGTCATAATAACCGATAGTTAACCAGAGCAGACTTGCTGAAGTCTCATTGTCCTGTGTTATGGTCACCCAGGGCGATTTGTCATGAGGTGCTCTGACATCATAAAGCTACAGCATGGTGTCATCTGACATGAGAGCAAGCAATAGGATGCCTTTTTCATGGAATTGAAATGGGTAGCAGGCTAGACAGGATGTGCAGGTGAAGACAAAGATGGTAACATGAATAAACTCAGGCATTAGTTGACTTATGCATTTGTTTGAAGGTTTGGGTGATCATAATATTCTCGAGATCTCTATAGGTTAACTGATAGGGTTGCACAAGAATGAAGATGTTAGAATCTGTTATTCGTAGTTTTTATTATTACCTCTAGCTGTAGCATAAGCCTTCTTTCAAAACCTTATCAGATCACTTAATAGTTACTGCTGTACCATAACCTAAAAATTCTCAGTGAGAAAGATACCATGTCACAGGGCTAGCACTGAGATCTTTTTATTTATGTCCTAATATAGGTGCTGGAATGGTGTAGAGAGTAGTAGCAAAGTTTGGCTTTTGATCGAGAGAAGTATGCTAGGTTGGAAATAAAAGTCAGATTTGAGTTTGTAGTGAGCTGTGGATTTTCGCAGAGTTACAGACGCCATAGTACTCATTATTAGCACATTATAAAAATCTGTTTATTGTGTTGCATTAGTTTGGAGATATTCAAGTTCTGTTAATGGACTAACAGTGGACTTTTCCATCTGCAGATTATACTGAATGACCAGCAGAGGGAGTGATGCCGTAGACCATTTCTCTGCGATGCTGAGACAAAAAAAAAAAAAAGAAAGCGTCCTCAGCCTTCGGCTTCCATTATCAATTTACATGGTAGGTGAAACTCTCATTTAATCGCTTTGCTTGTCATTAGAAGGAGTTCATAGCATCTGACGGCTCTTGGCACCTTTGAGGCTGCAATGAGTTGTCTTCTGTTAGAGCGATTGACTTACTTTCAAATGGGGGAAGCTTATTTATCCTGCCTCCCTGCACTCTGTATGTGGCGCTCTGATACTCAACATGGAGTGCTCTTTCAGATACTCTGTGTTCTGGTCACTCCAGCCCACTTTCAAAAGGGGAGCCCAGTACTTTCAATGGTGCAGAGTACTTTCCCATTACACTTCCTACTTCCGTTGCAGTCATAATAACCGATAGTTAACCAGAGCAGACTTGCTGAAGTCTCATTGTCCTGTGTTATGGTCACCCAGGGCGATTTGTCATGAGGTGCTCTGACATCATAAAGCTACAGCATGGTGTCATCTGACATGAGAGCAAGCAATAGGATGCCTTTTTCATGGAATTGAAATGGGTAGCAGGCTAGACAGGATGTGCAGGTGAAGACAAAGATGGTAACATGAATAAACTCAGGCATTAGTTGACTTATGCATTTGTTTGAAGGTTTGGGTGATCATAATATTCTCGAGATCTCTATAGGTTAACTGATAGGGTTGCACAAGAATGAAGATGTTAGAATCTGTTATTCGTAGTTTTTATTATTACCTCTAGCTGTAGCATAAGCCTTCTTTCAAAACCTTATCAGATCACTTAATAGTTACTGCTGTACCATAACCTAAAAATTCTCAGTGAGAAAGATACCATGTCACAGGGCTAGCACTGAGATCTTTTTATTTATGTCCTAATATAGGTGCTGGAATGGTGTAGAGAGTAGTAGCAAAGTTTGGCTTTTGATTGAGAGAAGTATGCTAGGTTGGAAATAAAAGTCAGATTTGAGTTTGTAGTGAGCTGTGGATTTTCGCAGAGTTACAGACGCCATAGTACTCATTATTAGCACATTATAAAAATCTGTTTATTGTGTTGCATTAGTTTGGAGATATTCAAGTTCTGTTAATGGACTAACAGTGGACTTTTCCATCTGCAGATTATACTGAATGACCAGCAGAGGGAGTGATGCCGTAGACCATTTCTCTGCGATGCTGAGACCAAAAAAAAAAAGAAAGCGTCCTCAGCCTTCGGCTTCCATTATCAATTTACATGGTAGGTGAAACTCTCATTTAATCGCTTTGCTTGTCATTAGAAGGAGTTCATAGCATCTGACGGCTCTTGGCACCTTTGAGGCTGCAATGAGTTGTCTTCTGTTAGAGCGATTGACTTACTTTCAAATGGGGGAAGCTTATTTATCCTGCCTCCCTGCACTCTGTATGTGGCGCTCTGATACTCAACATGGAGTGCTCTTTCAGATACTCTGTGTTCTGGTCACTCCAGCCCACTTTCAAAAGGGGAGCCCAGTACTTTCAATGGTGCAGAGTACTTTCCCATTACACTTCCTACTTCCGTTGCAGTCATAATAACCGATAGTTAACCAGAGCAGACTTGCTGAAGTCTCATTGTCCTGTGTTATGGTCACCCAGGGCGATTTGTCATGAGGTGCTCTGACATCATAAAGCTACAGCATGGTGTCATCTGACATGAGAGCAAGCAATAGGATGCCTTTTTCATGGAATTGAAATGGGTAGCAGGCTAGACAGGATGTGCAGGTGAAGACAAAGATGGTAACATGAATAAACTCAGGCATTAGTTGACTTATGCATTTGTTTGAAGGTTTGGGTGATCATAATATTCTCGAGATCTCTATAGGTTAACTGATAGGGTTGCACAAGAATGAAGATGTTAGAATCTGTTATTCGTAGTTTTTATTATTACCTCTAGCTGTAGCATAAGCCTTCTTTCAAAACCTTATCAGATCACTTAATAGTTACTGCTGTACCATAACCTAAAAATTCTCAGTGAGAAAGATACCATGTCACAGGGCTAGCACTGAGATCTTTTTATTTATGTCCTAATATAGGTGCTGGAATGGTGTAGAGAGTAGTAGCAAAGTTTGGCTTTTGATTGAGAGAAGTATGCTAGGTTGGAAATAAAAGTGAGATTTGAGTTTGTAGTGAGCTGTGGATTTTCGCAGAGTTGGACGCCATAGTACTCATTATTAGCACATTATAAAAATCTGTTTATTGTGTTGCATTAGTTTGGAGATATTCAAGTTCTGTTAATGGACTAACAGTGGACTTTTCCATCTGCAGATTATACTGAATGACCAGCAGAGGGAGTGATGCCGTAGACCATTTCTCTGCGATGCCGAGACCAAAAAAAAAAAGAAAGCGTCCTCAGCCTTCGGCTTCCATTATCAATTTACATGGTACGTGAAACTCTCATTTAATTGCTTTGCTTGTCATTAGAAGGAGTTCATAGCATCTGACGGCTCTTGGCACCTTTGAGGCTGCAATGAGTTGTCTTCTGTTAGAGCGATTGACTTGCTTTCAAATGGGGGAAGCTTATTTATCCTGCCTCCCTGCACTCTGTATGTGGCGCTCTGATACTCAATATGGAGTGCTCTTTCAGATACTCTGTGTTCTGGTCACTCCAGCCCACTTTCAAAAGGGGAGCCCAGTACTTTCAATGGTGCAGAGTACTTTCCCATTACACTTCCTACTTCCGTTGCAGTCATAATAACCGATAGTTAACCAGAGCAGACTTGCTGAAGTCTCATTGTCCTGTGTTATGGTCACCCAGGGCGATTTGTCATGAGGTGCTCTGACATCATAAAGCTACAGCATGGTGTCATCTGACATGAGAGCAAGCAATAGGATGCCTTTTTCATGGAATTGAAATGGGTAGCAGGCTAGACAGGATGTGCAGGTGAAGACAAAGATGGTAACATGAATAAACTCAGGCATTAGTTGACTTATGCATTTGTTTGAAGGTTTGGGTGATCATAATATTCTCGAGATCTCTATAGGTTAACTGATAGGGTTGCACAAGAATGAAGATGTTAGAATCTGTTATTCGTAGTTTTTATTATTACCTCTAGCTGTAGCATAAGCCTTCTTTCAAAACCTTATCAGATCACTTAATAGTTACTGCTGTACCATAACCTAAAAATTCTCAGTGAGAAAGATACCATGTCACAGGGCTAGCACTGAGATCTTTTTATTTATGTCCTAATATAGGTGCTGGAATGGTGTAGAGAGTAGTAGCAAAGTTTGGCTTTTGATTGAGAGAAGTATGCTAGGTTGGAAATAAAAGTCAGATTTGAGTTTGTAGTGAGCTGTGGATTTTCGCAGAGTTACAGACGCCATAGTACTCATTATTAGCACATTATAAAAATCTGTTTATTGTGTTGCATTAGTTTGGAGATATTCAAGTTCTGTTAATGGACTAACAGTGGACTTTTCCATCTGCAGATTATACTGAATGACCAGCAGAGGGAGTGATGCCGTAGACCATTTCTCTGCGATGCCGAGACCAAAAAAAAAAAGAAAGCGTCCTCAGCCTTCGGCTTCCATTATCAATTTACATGGTACGTGAAACTCTCATTTAATTGCTTTGCTTGTCATTAGAAGGAGTTCATAGCATCTGACGGCTCTTGGCACCTTTGAGGCTGCAATGAGTTGTCTTCTGTTAGAGCGATTGACTTGCTTTCAAATGGGGGAAGCTTATTTATCCTGCCTCCCTGCACTCTGTATGTGGCGCTCTGATACTCAACATGGAGTGCTCTTTCAGATACTCTGTGTTCTGGTCACTCCAGCCCACTTTCAAAAGGGGAGCCCAGTACTTTCAATGGTGCAGAGTACTTTCCCATTACACTTCCTACTTCCGTTGCAGTCATAATAACCGATAGTTAACCAGAGCAGACTTGCTGAAGTCTCATTGTCCTGTGTTATGGTCACCCAGGGCGATTTGTCATGAGGTGCTCTGACATCATAAAGCTACAGCATGGTGTCATCTGACATGAGAGCAAGCAATAGGATGCCTTTTTCATGGAATTGAAATGGGTAGCAGGCTAGACAGGATGTGCAGGTGAAGACAAAGATGGTAACATGAATAAACTCAGGCATTAGTTGACTTATGCATTTGTTTGAAGGTTTGGGTGATCATAATATTCTCGAGATCTCTATAGGTTAACTGATAGGGTTGCACAAGAATGAAGATGTTAGAATCTGTTATTCGTAGTTTTTATTATTACCTCTAGCTGTAGCATAAGCCTTCTTTCAAAACCTTATCAGATCACTTAATAGTTACTGCTGTACCATAACCTAAAAATTCTCAGTGAGAAAGATACCATGTCACAGGGCTAGCACTGAGATCTTTTTATTTATGTCCTAATATAGGTGCTGGAATGGTGTAGAGAGTAGTAGCAAAGTTTGGCTTTTGATTGAGAGAAGTATGCTAGGTTGGAAATAAAAGTCAGATTTGAGTTTGTAGTGAGCTGTGGATTTTCGCAGAGTTACAGACGCCATAGTACTCATTATTAGCACATTATAAAAATCTGTTTATTGTGTTGCATTAGTTTGGAGATATTAAAGTTTTGTTAATGGACTAACAGTGGACTTTTCCATCTGCAGATTATACTGAATGACCAGCAGAGGGAGTGATGCCGTAGACCATTTCTCTGCGATGCTGAGACCAAAAAAAAAAAGAAAGCGTCCTCAGCCTTCGGCTTCCATTATCAATTTACATGGTAGGTGAAACTCTCATTTAATCGCTTTGCTTGTCATTAGAAGGAGTTCATAGCATCTGACGGCTCTTGGCACCTTTGAGGCTGCAATGAGTTGTCTTCTGTTAGAGCGATTGACTTACTTTCAAATGGGGGAAGCTTATTTATCCTGCCTCCCTGCACTCTGTATGTGGCGCTCTGATACTCAACATGGAGTGCTCTTTCAGATACTCTGTGTTCTGGTCACTCCAGCCCACTTTCAAAAGGGGAGCCCAGTACTTTCAATGGTGCAGAGTACTTTCCCATTACACTTCCTACTTCCGTTGCAGTCATAATAACCGATAGTTAACCAGAGCAGACTTGCTGAAGTCTCATTGTCCTGTGTTATGGTCACCCAGGGCGATTTGTCATGAGGTGCTCTGACATCATAAAGCTACAGCATGGTGTCATCTGACATGAGAGCAAGCAACAGGATGCCTTTTTCATGGAATTGAAATGGGTAGCAGGCTAGACAGGATGTGCAGGTGAAGACAAAGATGGTAACATGAATAAACTCAGGCATTAGTTGACTTATGCATTTGTTTGAAGGTTTGGGTGATCATAATATTCTCGAGATCTCTATAGGTTAACTGATAGGGTTGCACAAGAATGAAGATGTTAGAATCTGTTATTCGTAGTTTTTATTATTACCTCTAGCTGTAGCATAAGCCTTCTTTCAAAACCTTATCAGATCACTTAATAGTTACTGCTGTACCATAACCTAAAAATTCTCAGTGAGAAAGATACCATGTCACAGGGCTAGCACTGAGATCTTTTTATTTATGTCCTAATATAGGTGCTGGAATGGTGTAGAGAGTAGTAGCAAAGTTTGGCTTTTGATTGAGAGAAGTATGCTAGGTTGGAAATAAAAGTCAGATTTGAGTTTGTAGTGAGCTGTGGATTTTCGCAGAGTTACAGACGCCATAGTACTCATTATTAGCACATTATAAAAATCTGTTTATTGTGTTGCATTAGTTTGGAGATATTCAAGTTCTGTTAATGGACTAACAGTGGACTTTTCCATCTGCAGATTATACTGAATGACCAGCAGAGGGAGTGATGCCGTAGACCATTTCTCTGCGATGCCGAGACCAAAAAAAAAAAGAAAGCGTCCTCAGCCTTCGGCTTCCATTATCAATTTACATGGTACGTGAAACTCTCATTTAATTGCTTTGCTTGTCATTAGAAGGAGTTCATAGCATCTGACGGCTCTTGGCACCTTTGAGGCTGCAATGAGTTGTCTTCTGTTAGAGCGATTGACTTGCTTTCAAATGGGGGAAGCTTATTTATCCTGCCTCCCTGCACTCTGTATGTGGCGCTCTGATACTCAACATGGAGTGCTCTTTCAGATACTCTGTGTTCTGGTCACTCCAGCCCACTTTCAAAAGGGGAGCCCAGTACTTTCAATGGTGCAGAGTACTTTCCCATTACACTTCCTACTTCCGTTGCAGTCATAATAACCGATAGTTAACCAGAGCAGACTTGCTGAAGTCTCATTGTCCTGTGTTATGGTCACCCAGGGCGATTTGTCATGAGGTGCTCTGACATCATAAAGCTACAGCATGGTGTCATCTGACATGAGAGCAAGCAATAGGATGCCTTTTTCATGGAATTGAAATGGGTAGCAGGCTAGACAGGATGTGCAGGTGAAGACAAAGATGGTAACATGAATAAACTCAGGCATTAGTTGACTTATGCATTTGTTTGAAGGTTTGGGTGATCATAATATTCTCGAGATCTCTATAGGTTAACTGATAGGGTTGCACAAGAATGAAGATGTTAGAATCTGTTATTCGTAGTTTTTATTATTACCTCTAGCTGTAGCATAAGCCTTCTTTCAAAACCTTATCAGATCACTTAATAGTTACTGCTGTACCATAACCTAAAAATTCTCAGTGAGAAAGATACCATGTCACAGGGCTAGCACTGAGATCTTTTTATTTATGTCCTAATATAGGTGCTGGAATGGTGTAGAGAGTAGTAGCAAAGTTTGGCTTTTGATTGAGAGAAGTATGCTAGGTTGGAAATAAAAGTCAGATTTGAGTTTGTAGTGAGCTGTGGATTTTCGCAGAGTTACAGACGCCATAGTACTCATTATTAGCACATTATAAAAATCTGTTTATTGTGTTGCATTAGTTTGGAGATATTCAAGTTCTGTTAATGGACTAACAGTGGACTTTTCCATCTGCAGATTATACTGAATGACCAGCAGAGGGAGTGATGCCGTAGACCATTTCTCTGCGATGCCGAGACCAAAAAAAAAAAGAAAGCGTCCTCAGCCTTCGGCTTCCATTATCAATTTACATGGTACGTGAAACTCTCATTTAATTGCTTTGCTTGTCATTAGAAGGAGTTCATAGCATCTGACGGCTCTTGGCACCTTTGAGGCTGCAATGAGTTGTCTTCTGTTAGAGCGATTGACTTGCTTTCAAATGGGGGAAGCTTATTTATCCTGCCTCCCTGCACTCTGTATGTGGCGCTCTGATACTCAACATGGAGTGCTCTTTCAGATACTCTGTGTTCTGGTCACTCCAGCCCACTTTCAAAAGGGGAGCCCAGTACTTTCAATGGTGCAGAGTACTTTCCCATTACACTTCCTACTTCCGTTGCAGTCATAATAACCGATAGTTAACCAGAGCAGACTTGCTGAAGTCTCATTGTCCTGTGTTATGGTCACCCAGGGCGATTTGTCATGAGGTGCTCTGACATCATAAAGCTACAGCATGGTGTCATCTGACATGAGAGCAAGCAATAGGATGCCTTTTTCATGGAATTGAAATGGGTAGCAGGCTAGACAGGATGTGCAGGTGAAGACAAAGATGGTAACATGAATAAACTCAGGCATTAGTTGACTTATGCATTTGTTTGAAGGTTTGGGTGATCATAATATTCTCGAGATCTCTATAGGTTAACTGATAGGGTTGCACAAGAATGAAGATGTTAGAATCTGTTATTCGTAGTTTTTATTATTACCTCTAGCTGTAGCATAAGCCTTCTTTCAAAACCTTATCAGATCACTTAATAGTTACTGCTGTACCATAACCTAAAAATTCTCAGTGAGAAAGATACCATGTCACAGGGCTAGCACTGAGATCTTTTTATTTATGTCCTAATATAGGTGCTGGAATGGTGTAGAGAGTAGTAGCAAAGTTTGGCTTTTGATTGAGAGAAGTATGCTAGGTTGGAAATAAAAGTCAGATTTGAGTTTGTAGTGAGCTGTGGATTTTCGCAGAGTTACAGACGCCATAGTACTCATTATTAGCACATTATAAAAATCTGTTTATTGTGTTGCATTAGTTTGGAGATATTAAAGTTTTGTTAATGGACTAACAGTGGACTTTTCCATCTGCAGATTATACTGAATGACCAGCAGAGGGGGTGATGCCGTAGACCATTTCTCTGCGATGCTGAGACCAAAAAAAAAAAGAAAGCGTCCTCAGCCTTCGGCTTCCATTATCAATTTACATGGTAGGTGAAACTCTCATTTAATCGCTTTGCTTGTCATTAGAAGGAGTTCATAGCATCTGACGGCTCTTGGCACCTTTGAGGCTGCAATGAGTTGTCTTCTGTTAGAGCGATTGACTTACTTTCAAATGGGGGAAGCTTATTTATCCTGCCTCCCTGCACTCTGTATGTGGCGCTCTGATACTCAACATGGAGTGCTCTTTCAGATACTCTGTGTTCTGGTCACTCCAGCCCACTTTCAAAAGGGGAGCCCAGTACTTTCAATGGTGCAGAGTACTTTCCCATTACACTTCCTACTTCCGTTGCAGTCATAATAACCGATAGTTAACCAGAGCAGACTTGCTGAAGTCTCATTGTCCTGTGTTATGGTCACCCAGGGCGATTTGTCATGAGGTGCTCTGACATCATAAAGCTACAGCATGGTGTCATCTGACATGAGAGCAAGCAACAGGATGCCTTTTTCATGGAATTGAAATGGGTAGCAGGCTAGACAGGATGTGCAGGTGAAGACAAAGATGGTAACATGAATAAACTCAGGCATTAGTTGACTTATGCATTTGTTTGAAGGTTTGGGTGATCATAATATTCTCGAGATCTCTATAGGTTAACTGATAGGGTTGCACAAGAATGAAGATGTTAGAATCTGTTATTCGTAGTTTTTATTATTACCTCTAGCTGTAGCATAAGCCTTCTTTCAAAACCTTATCAGATCACTTAATAGTTACTGCTGTACCATAACCTAAAAATTCTCAGTGAGAAAGATACCATGTCACAGGGCTAGCACTGAGATCTTTTTATTTATGTCCTAATATAGGTGCTGGAATGGTGTAGAGAGTAGTAGCAAAGTTTGGCTTTTGATTGAGAGAAGTATGCTAGGTTGGAAATAAAAGTCAGATTTGAGTTTGTAGTGAGCTGTGGATTTTCGCAGAGTTACAGACGCCATAGTACTCATTATTAGCACATTATAAAAATCTGTTTATTGTGTTGCATTAGTTTGGAGATATTCAAGTTCTGTTAATGGACTAACAGTGGACTTTTCCATCTGCAGATTATACTGAATGACCAGCAGAGGGAGTGATGCCGTAGACCATTTCTCTGCGATGCCGAGACCAAAAAAAAAAAGAAAGCGTCCTCAGCCTTCGGCTTCCATTATCAATTTACATGGTAGGTGAAACTCTCATTTAATTGCTTTGCTTGTCATTAGAAGGAGTTCATAGCATCTGACGGCTCTTGGCACCTTTGAGGCTGCAATGAGTTGTCTTCTGTTAGAGCGATTGACTTGCTTTCAAATGGGGGAAGCTTATTTATCCTGCCTCCCTGCACTCTGTATGTGGCGCTCTGATACTCAACATGGAGTGCTCTTTCAGATACTCTGTGTTCTGGTCACTCCAGCCCACTTTCAAAAGGGGAGCCCAGTACTTTCAATGGTGCAGAGTACTTTCCCATTACACTTCCTACTTCCGTTGCAGTCATAATAACCGATAGTTAACCAGAGCAGACTTGCTGAAGTCTCATTGTCCTGTGTTATGGTCACCCAGGGCGATTTGTCATGAGGTGCTCTGACATCATAAAGCTACAGCATGGTGTCATCTGACATGAGAGCAAGCAACAGGATGCCTTTTTCATGGAATTGAAATGGGTAGCAGGCTAGACAGGATGTGCAGGTGAAGACAAAGATGGTAACATGAATAAACTCAGGCATTAGTTGACTTATGCATTTGTTTGAAGGTTTGGGTGATCATAATATTCTCGAGATCTCTATAGGTTAACTGATAGGGTTGCACAAGAATGAAGATGTTAGAATCTGTTATTCGTAGTTTTTATTATTACCTCTAGCTGTAGCATAAGCCTTCTTTCAAAACCTTATCAGATCACTTAATAGTTACTGCTGTACCATAACCTAAAAATTCTCAGTGAGAAAGATACCATGTCACAGGGCTAGCACTGAGATCTTTTTATTTATGTCCTAATATAGGTGCTGGAATGGTGTAGAGAGTAGTAGCAAAGTTTGGCTTTTGATTGAGAGAAGTATGCTAGGTTGGAAATAAAAGTCAGATTTGAGTTTGTAGTGAGCTGTGGATTTTCGCAGAGTTACAGACGCCATAGTACTCATTATTAGCACATTATAAAAATCTGTTTATTGTGTTGCATTAGTTTGGAGATATTAAAGTTTTGTTAATGGACTAACAGTGGACTTTTCCATCTGCAGATTATACTGAATGACCAGCAGAGGGAGTGATGCCGTAGACCATTTCTCTGCGATGCTGAGACCAAAAAAAAAAAGAAAGCGTCCTCAGCCTTCGGCTTCCATTATCAATTTACATGGTACGTGAAACTCTCATTTAATTGCTTTGCTTGTCATTAGAAGGAGTTCATAGCATCTGACGGCTCTTGGCACCTTTGAGGCTGCAATGAGTTGTCTTCTGTTAGAGCGATTGACTTACTTTCAAATGGGGGAAGCTTATTTATCCTGCCTCCCTGCACTCTGTATGTGGCGCTCTGATACTCAACATGGAGTGCTCTTTCAGATACTCTGTGTTCTGGTCACTCCAGCCCACTTTCAAAAGGGGAGCCCAGTACTTTCAATGGTGCAGAGTACTTTCCCATTACACTTCCTACTTCCGTTGCAGTCATAATAACCGATAGTTAACCAGAGCAGACTTGCTGAAGTCTCATTGTCCTGTGTTATGGTCACCCAGGGCGATTTGTCATGAGGTGCTCTGACATCATAAAGCTACAGCATGGTGTCATCTGACATGAGAGCAAGCAACAGGATGCCTTTTTCATGGAATTGAAATGGGTAGCAGGCTAGACAGGATGTGCAGGTGAAGACAAAGATGGTAACATGAATAAACTCAGGCATTAGTTGACTTATGCATTTGTTTGAAGGTTTGGGTGATCATAATATTCTCGAGATCTCTATAGGTTAACTGATAGGGTTGCACAAGAATGAAGATGTTAGAATCTGTTATTCGTAGTTTTTATTATTACCTCTAGCTGTAGCATAAGCCTTCTTTCAAAACCTTATCAGATCACTTAATAGTTACTGCTGTACCATAACCTAAAAATTCTCAGTGAGAAAGATACCATGTCACAGGGCTAGCACTGAGATCTTTTTATTTATGTCCTAATATAGGTGCTGGAATGGTGTAGAGAGTAGTAGCAAAGTTTGGCTTTTGATTGAGAGAAGTATGCTAGGTTGGAAATAAAAGTCAGATTTGAGTTTGTAGTGAGCTGTGGATTTTCGCAGAGTTACAGACGCCATAGTACTCATTATTAGCACATTATAAAAATCTGTTTATTGTGTTGCATTAGTTTGGAGATATTCAAGTTCTGTTAATGGACTAACAGTGGACTTTTCCATCTGCAGATTATACTGAATGACCAGCAGAGGGAGTGATGCCGTAGACCATTTCTCTGCGATGCCGAGACCAAAAAAAAAAAGAAAGCGTCCTCAGCCTTCGGCTTCCATTATCAATTTACATGGTAGGTGAAACTCTCATTTAATTGCTTTGCTTGTCATTAGAAGGAGTTCATAGCATCTGACGGCTCTTGGCACCTTTGAGGCTGCAATGAGTTGTCTTCTGTTAGAGCGATTGACTTGCTTTCAAATGGGGGAAGCTTATTTATCCTGCCTCCCTGCACTCTGTATGTGGCGCTCTGATACTCAACATGGAGTGCTCTTTCAGATACTCTGTGTTCTGGTCACTCCAGCCCACTTTCAAAAGGGGAGCCCAGTACTTTCAATGGTGCAGAGTACTTTCCCATTACACTTCCTACTTCCGTTGCAGTCATAATAACCGATAGTTAACCAGAGCAGACTTGCTGAAGTCTCATTGTCCTGTGTTATGGTCACCCAGGGCGATTTGTCATGAGGTGCTCTGACATCATAAAGCTACAGCATGGTGTCATCTGACATGAGAGCAAGCAACAGGATGCCTTTTTCATGGAATTGAAATGGGTAGCAGGCTAGACAGGATGTGCAGGTGAAGACAAAGATGGTAACATGAATAAACTCAGGCATTAGTTGACTTATGCATTTGTTTGAAGGTTTGGGTGATCATAATATTCTCGAGATCTCTATAGGTTAACTGATAGGGTTGCACAAGAATGAAGATGTTAGAATCTGTTATTCGTAGTTTTTATTATTACCTCTAGCTGTAGCATAAGCCTTCTTTCAAAACCTTATCAGATCACTTAATAGTTACTGCTGTACCATAACCTAAAAATTCTCAGTGAGAAAGATACCATGTCACAGGGCTAGCACTGAGATCTTTTTATTTATGTCCTAATATAGGTGCTGGAATGGTGTAGAGAGTAGTAGCAAAGTTTGGCTTTTGATTGAGAGAAGTATGCTAGGTTGGAAATAAAAGTCAGATTTGAGTTTGTAGTGAGCTGTGGATTTTCGCAGAGTTACAGACGCCATAGTACTCATTATTAGCACATTATAAAAATCTGTTTATTGTGTTGCATTAGTTTGGAGATATTAAAGTTTTGTTAATGGACTAACAGTGGACTTTTCCATCTGCAGATTATACTGAATGACCAGCAGAGGGAGTGATGCCGTAGACCATTTCTCTGCGATGCTGAGACCAAAAAAAAAAAGAAAGCGTCCTCAGCCTTCGGCTTCCATTATCAATTTACATGGTACGTGAAACTCTCATTTAATTGCTTTGCTTGTCATTAGAAGGAGTTCATAGCATCTGACGGCTCTTGGCACCTTTGAGGCTGCAATGAGTTGTCTTCTGTTAGAGCGATTGACTTACTTTCAAATGGGGGAAGCTTATTTATCCTGCCTCCCTGCACTCTGTATGTGGCGCTCTGATACTCAACATGGAGTGCTCTTTCAGATACTCTGTGTTCTGGTCACTCCAGCCCACTTTCAAAAGGGGAGCCCAGTACTTTCAATGGTGCAGAGTACTTTCCCATTACACTTCCTACTTCCGTTGCAGTCATAATAACCGATAGTTAACCAGAGCAGACTTGCTGAAGTCTCATTGTCCTGTGTTATGGTCACCCAGGGCGATTTGTCATGAGGTGCTCTGACATCATAAAGCTACAGCATGGTGTCATCTGACATGAGAGCAAGCAACAGGATGCCTTTTTCATGGAATTGAAATGGGTAGCAGGCTAGACAGGATGTGCAGGTGAAGACAAAGATGGTAACATGAATAAACTCAGGCATTAGTTGACTTATGCATTTGTTTGAAGGTTTGGGTGATCATAATATTCTCGAGATCTCTATAGGTTAACTGATAGGGTTGCACAAGAATGAAGATGTTAGAATCTGTTATTCGTAGTTTTTATTATTACCTCTAGCTGTAGCATAAGCCTTCTTTCAAAACCTTATCAGATCACTTAATAGTTACTGCTGTACCATAACCTAAAAATTCTCAGTGAGAAAGATACCATGTCACAGGGCTAGCACTAAGATCTTTTTATTTATGTCCTAATATAGGTGCTGGAATGGTGTAGAGAGTAGTAGCAAAGTTTGGCTTTTGATTGAGAGAAGTATGCTAGGTTGGAAATAAAAGTCAGATTTGAGTTTGTAGTGAGCTGTGGATTTTCGCAGAGTTACAGACGCCATAGTACTCATTATTAGCACATTATAAAAATCTGTTTATTGTGTTGCATTAGTTTGGAGATATTCAAGTTCTGTTAATGGACTAACAGTGGACTTTTCCATCTGCAGATTATACTGAATGACCAGCAGAGGGAGTGATGCCGTAGACCATTTCTCTGCGATGCCGAGACCAAAAAAAAAAAGAAAGCGTCCTCAGCCTTCGGCTTCCATTATCAATTTACATGGTACGTGAAACTCTCATTTAATTGCTTTGCTTGTCATTAGAAGGAGTTCATAGCATCTGACGGCTCTTGGCACCTTTGAGGCTGCAATGAGTTGTCTTCTGTTAGAGCGATTGACTTGCTTTCAAATGGGGGAAGCTTATTTATCCTGCCTCCCTGCACTCTGTATGTGGCGCTCTGATACTCAATATGGAGTGCTCTTTCAGATACTCTGTGTTCTGGTCACTCCAGCCCACTTTCAAAAGGGGAGACCAGTACTTTCAATGGTGCAGAGTACTTTCCCATTACACTTCCTACTTCCGTTGCAGTCATAATAACCGATAGTTAACCAGAGCAGACTTGCTGAAGTCTCATTGTCCTGTGTTATGGTCACCCAGGGCGATTTGTCATGAGGTGCTCTGACATCATAAAGCTACAGCATGGTGTCATCTGACATGAGAGCAAGCAATAGGATGCCTTTTTCATGGAATTGAAATGGGTAGCAGGCTAGACAGGATGTGCAGGTGAAGACAAAGATGGTAACATGAATAAACTCAGGCATTAGTTGACTTATGCATTTGTTTGAAGGTTTGGGTGATCATAATATTCTCGAGATCTCTATAGGTTAACTGATAGGGTTGCACAAGAATGAAGATGTTAGAATCTGTTATTCGTAGTTTTTATTATTACCTCTAGCTGTAGCATAAGCCTTCTTTCAAAACCTTATCAGATCACTTAATAGTTACTGCTGTACCATAACCTAAAAATTCTCAGTGAGAAAGATACCATGTCACAGGGCTAGCACTGAGATCTTTTTATTTATGTCCTAATATAGGTGCTGGAATGGTGTAGAGAGTAGTAGCAAAGTTTGGCTTTTGATTGAGAGAAGTATGCTAGGTTGGAAATAAAAGTCAGATTTGAGTTTGTAGTGAGCTGTGGATTTTCGCAGAGTTACAGACACCATAGTACTCATTATTAGCACATTATAAAAATCTGTTTATTGTGTTGCATTAGTTTGGAGATATTCAAGTTCTGTTAATGGACTAACAGTGGACTTTTCCATCTGCAGATTATACTGAATGACCAGCAGAGGGAGTGATGCCGTAGACCATTTCTCTGCGATGCCGAGACCAAAAAAAAAAAGAAAGCGTCCTCAGCCTTCGGCTTCCATTATCAATTTACATGGTACGTGAAACTCTCATTTAATTGCTTTGCTTGTCATTAGAAGGAGTTCATAGCATCTGACGGCTCTTGGCACCTTTGAGGCTGCAATGAGTTGTCTTCTGTTAGAGCGATTGACTTGCTTTCAAATGGGGGAAGCTTATTTATCCTGCCTCCCTGCACTCTGTATGTGGCGCTCTGATACTCAACATGGAGTGCTCTTTCAGATACTCTGTGTTCTGGTCACTCCAGCCCACTTTCAAAAGGGGAGCCCAGTACTTTCAATGGTGCAGAGTACTTTCCCATTACACTTCCTACTTCCGTTGCAGTCATAATAACCGATAGTTAACCAGAGCAGACTTGCTGAAGTCTCATTGTCCTGTGTTATGGTCACCCAGGGCGATTTGTCATGAGGTGCTCTGACATCATAAAGCTACAGCATGGTGTCATCTGACATGAGAGCAAGCAATAGGATGCCTTTTTCATGGAATTGAAATGGGTAGCAGGCTAGACAGGATGTGCAGGTGAAGACAAAGATGGTAACATGAATAAACTCAGGCATTAGTTGACTTATGCATTTGTTTGAAGGTTTGGGTGATCATAATATTCTCGAGATCTCTATAGGTTAACTGATAGGGTTGCACAAGAATGAAGATGTTAGAATCTGTTATTCGTAGTTTTTATTATTACCTCTAGCTGTAGCATAAGCCTTCTTTCAAAACCTTATCAGATCACTTAATAGTTACTGCTGTACCATAACCTAAAAATTCTCAGTGAGAAAGATACCATGTCACAGGGCTAGCACTGAGATCTTTTTATTTATGTCCTAATATAGGTGCTGGAATGGTGTAGAGAGTAGTAGCAAAGTTTGGCTTTTGATTGAGAGAAGTATGCTAGGTTGGAAATAAAAGTCAGATTTGAGTTTGTAGTGAGCTGTGGATTTTCGCAGAGTTACAGACGCCATAGTACTCATTATTAGCACATTATAAAAATCTGTTTATTGTGTTGCATTAGTTTGGAGATATTCAAGTTCTGTTAATGGACTAACAGTGGACTTTTCCATCTGCAGATTATACTGAATGACCAGCAGAGGGAGTGATGCCGTAGACCATTTCTCTGCGATGCCGAGACCAAAAAAAAAAAGAAAGCGTCCTCAGCCTTCGGCTTCCATTATCAATTTACATGGTACGTGAAACTCTCATTTAATTGCTTTGCTTGTCATTAGAAGGAGTTCATAGCATCTGACGGCTCTTGGCACCTTTGAGGCTGCAATGAGTTGTCTTCTGTTAGAGCGATTGACTTGCTTTCAAATGGGGGAAGCTTATTTATCCTGCCTCCCTGCACTCTGTATGTGGCGCTCTGATACTCAACATGGAGTGCTCTTTCAGATACTCTGTGTTCTGGTCACTCCAGCCCACTTTCAAAAGGGGAGCCCAGTACTTTCAATGGTGCAGAGTACTTTCCCATTACACTTCCTACTTCCGTTGCAGTCATAATAACCGATAGTTAACCAGAGCAGACTTGCTGAGGTCTCATTGTCCTGTGTTATGGTCACCCAGGGCGATTTGTCATGAGGTGCTCTGACATCATAAAGCTACAGCATGGTGTCATCTGACATGAGAGCAAGCAATAGGATGCCTTTTTCATGGAATTGAAATGGGTAGCAGGCTAGACAGGATGTGCAGGTGAAGACAAAGATGGTAACATGAATAAACTCAGGCATTAGTTGACTTATGCATTTGTTTGAAGGTTTGGGTGATCATAATATTCTCGAGATCTCTATAGGTTAACTGATAGGGTTGCACAAGAATGAAGATGTTAGAATCTGTTATTCGTAGTTTTTATTATTACCTCTAGCTGTAGCATAAGCCTTCTTTCAAAACCTTATCAGATCACTTAATAGTTACTGCTGTACCATAACCTAAAAATTCTCAGTGAGAAAGATACCATGTCACAGGGCTAGCACTGAGATCTTTTTATTTATGTCCTAATATAGGTGCTGGAATGGTGTAGAGAGTAGTAGCAAAGTTTGGCTTTTGATTGAGAGAAGTATGCTAGGTTGGAAATAAAAGTCAGATTTGAGTTTGTAGTGAGCTGTGGATTTTCGCAGAGTTACAGACGCCATAGTACTCATTATTAGCACATTATAAAAATCTGTTTATTGTGTTGCATTAGTTTGGAGATATTCAAGTTCTGTTAATGGACTAACAGTGGACTTTTCCATCTGCAGATTATACTGAATGACCAGCAGAGGGAGTGATGCCGTAGACCATTTCTCTGCGATGCCGAGACCAAAAAAAAAAAGAAAGCGTCCTCAGCCTTCGGCTTCCATTATCAATTTACATGGTACGTGAAACTCTCATTTAATTGCTTTGCTTGTCATTAGAAGGAGTTCATAGCATCTGACGGCTCTTGGCACCTTTGAGGCTGCAATGAGTTGTCTTCTGTTAGAGCGATTGACTTGCTTTCAAATGGGGGAAGCTTATTTATCCTGCCTCCCTGCACTCTGTATGTGGCGCTCTGATACTCAACATGGAGTGCTCTTTCAGATACTCTGTGTTCTGGTCACTCCAGCCCACTTTCAAAAGGGGAGCCCAGTACTTTCAATGGTGCAGAGTACTTTCCCATTACACTTCCTACTTCCGTTGCAGTCATAATAACCGATAGTTAACCAGAGCAGACTTGCTGAAGTCTCATTGTCCTGTGTTATGGTCACCCAGGGCGATTTGTCATGAGGTGCTCTGACATCATAAAGCTACAGCATGGTGTCATCTGACATGAGAGCAAGCAATAGGATGCCTTTTTCATGGAATTGAAATGGGTAGCAGGCTAGACAGGATGTGCAGGTGAAGACAAAGATGGTAACATGAATAAACTCAGGCATTAGTTGACTTATGCATTTGTTTGAAGGTTTGGGTGATCATAATATTCTCGAGATCTCTATAGGTTAACTGATAGGGTTGCACAAGAATGAAGATGTTAGAATCTGTTATTCGTAGTTTTTATTATTACCTCTAGCTGTAGCATAAGCCTTCTTTCAAAACCTTATCAGATCACTTAATAGTTACTGCTGTACCATAACCTAAAAATTCTCAGTGAGAAAGATACCATGTCACAGGGCTAGCACTGAGATCTTTTTATTTATGTCCTAATATAGGTGCTGGAATGGTGTAGAGAGTAGTAGCAAAGTTTGGCTTTTGATTGAGAGAAGTATGCTAGGTTGGAAATAAAAGTCAGATTTGAGTTTGTAGTGAGCTGTGGATTTTCGCAGAGTTACAGACGCCATAGTACTCATTATTAGCACATTATAAAAATCTGTTTATTGTGTTGCATTAGTTTGGAGATATTAAAGTTTTGTTAATGGACTAACAGTGGACTTTTCCATCTGCAGATTATACTGAATGACCAGCAGAGGGAGTGATGCCGTAGACCATTTCTCTGCGATGCTGAGACCAAAAAAAAAAAGAAAGCGTCCTCAGCCTTCGGCTTCCATTATCAATTTACATGGTAGGTGAAACTCTCATTTAATCGCTTTGCTTGTCATTAGAAGGAGTTCATAGCATCTGACGGCTCTTGGCACCTTTGAGGCTGCAATGAGTTGTCTTCTGTTAGAGCGATTGACTTACTTTCAAATGGGGGAAGCTTATTTATCCTGCCTCCCTGCACTCTGTATGTGGCGCTCTGATACTCAACATGGAGTGCTCTTTCAGATACTCTGTGTTCTGGTCACTCCAGCCCACTTTCAAAAGGGGAGCCCAGTACTTTCAATGGTGCAGAGTACTTTCCCATTACACTTCCTACTTCCGTTGCAGTCATAATAACCGATAGTTAACCAGAGCAGACTTGCTGAAGTCTCATTGTCCTGTGTTATGGTCACCCAGGGCGATTTGTCATGAGGTGCTCTGACATCATAAAGCTACAGCATGGTGTCATCTGACATGAGAGCAAGCAACAGGATGCCTTTTTCATGGAATTGAAATGGGTAGCAGGCTAGACAGGATGTGCAGGTGAAGACAAAGATGGTAACATGAATAAACTCAGGCATTAGTTGACTTATGCATTTGTTTGAAGGTTTGGGTGATCATAATATTCTCGAGATCTCTATAGGTTAACTGATAGGGTTGCACAAGAATGAAGATGTTAGAATCTGTTATTCGTAGTTTTTATTATTACCTCTAGCTGTAGCATAAGCCTTCTTTCAAAACCTTATCAGATCACTTAATAGTTACTGCTGTACCATAACCTAAAAATTCTCAGTGAGAAAGATACCATGTCACAGGGCTAGCACTGAGATCTTTTTATTTATGTCCTAATATAGGTGCTGGAATGGTGTAGAGAGTAGTAGCAAAGTTTGGCTTTTGATTGAGAGAAGTATGCTAGGTTGGAAATAAAAGTCAGATTTGAGTTTGTAGTGAGCTGTGGATTTTCGCAGAGTTACAGACGCCATAGTACTCATTATTAGCACATTATAAAAATCTGTTTATTGTGTTGCATTAGTTTGGAGATATTCAAGTTCTGTTAATGGACTAACAGTGGACTTTTCCATCTGCAGATTATACTGAATGACCAGCAGAGGGAGTGATGCCGTAGACCATTTCTCTGCGATGCCGAGACCAAAAAAAAAAAGAAAGCGTCCTCAGCCTTCGGCTTCCATTATCAATTTACATGGTACGTGAAACTCTCATTTAATTGCTTTGCTTGTCATTAGAAGGAGTTCATAGCATCTGACGGCTCTTGGCACCTTTGAGGCTGCAATGAGTTGTCTTCTGTTAGAGCGATTGACTTGCTTTCAAATGGGGGAAGCTTATTTATCCTGCCTCCCTGCACTCTGTATGTGGCGCTCTGATACTCAACATGGAGTGCTCTTTCAGATACTCTGTGTTCTGGTCACTCCAGCCCACTTTCAAAAGGGGAGCCCAGTACTTTCAATGGTGCAGAGTACTTTCCCATTACACTTCCTACTTCCGTTGCAGTCATAATAACCGATAGTTAACCAGAGCAGACTTGCTGAAGTCTCATTGTCCTGTGTTATGGTCACCCAGGGCGATTTGTCATGAGGTGCTCTGACATCATAAAGCTACAGCATGGTGTCATCTGACATGAGAGCAAGCAATAGGATGCCTTTTTCATGGAATTGAAATGGGTAGCAGGCTAGACAGGATGTGCAGGTGAAGACAAAGATGGTAACATGAATAAACTCAGGCATTAGTTGACTTATGCATTTGTTTGAAGGTTTGGGTGATCATAATATTCTCGAGATCTCTATAGGTTAACTGATAGGGTTGCACAAGAATGAAGATGTTAGAATCTGTTATTCGTAGTTTTTATTATTACCTCTAGCTGTAGCATAAGCCTTCTTTCAAAACCTTATCAGATCACTTAATAGTTACTGCTGTACCATAACCTAAAAATTCTCAGTGAGAAAGATACCATGTCACAGGGCTAGCACTGAGATCTTTTTATTTATGTCCTAATATAGGTGCTGGAATGGTGTAGAGAGTAGTAGCAAAGTTTGGCTTTTGATTGAGAGAAGTATGCTAGGTTGGAAATAAAAGTCAGATTTGAGTTTGTAGTGAGCTGTGGATTTTCGCAGAGTTACAGACGCCATAGTACTCATTATTAGCACATTATAAAAATCTGTTTATTGTGTTGCATTAGTTTGGAGATATTCAAGTTCTGTTAATGGACTAACAGTGGACTTTTCCATCTGCAGATTATACTGAATGACCAGCAGAGGGAGTGATGCCGTAGACCATTTCTCTGCGATGCCGAGACCAAAAAAAAAAAGAAAGCGTCCTCAGCCTTCGGCTTCCATTATCAATTTACATGGTACGTGAAACTCTCATTTAATTGCTTTGCTTGTCATTAGAAGGAGTTCATAGCATCTGACGGCTCTTGGCACCTTTGAGGCTGCAATGAGTTGTCTTCTGTTAGAGCGATTGACTTGCTTTCAAATGGGGGAAGCTTATTTATCCTGCCTCCCTGCACTCTGTATGTGGCGCTCTGATACTCAACATGGAGTGCTCTTTCAGATACTCTGTGTTCTGGTCACTCCAGCCCACTTTCAAAAGGGGAGCCCAGTACTTTCAATGGTGCAGAGTACTTTCCCATTACACTTCCTACTTCCGTTGCAGTCATAATAACCGATAGTTAACCAGAGCAGACTTGCTGAAGTCTCATTGTCCTGTGTTATGGTCACCCAGGGCGATTTGTCATGAGGTGCTCTGACATCATAAAGCTACAGCATGGTGTCATCTGACATGAGAGCAAGCAATAGGATGCCTTTTTCATGGAATTGAAATGGGTAGCAGGCTAGACAGGATGTGCAGGTGAAGACAAAGATGGTAACATGAATAAACTCAGGCATTAGTTGACTTATGCATTTGTTTGAAGGTTTGGGTGATCATAATATTCTCGAGATCTCTATAGGTTAACTGATAGGGTTGCACAAGAATGAAGATGTTAGAATCTGTTATTCGTAGTTTTTATTATTACCTCTAGCTGTAGCATAAGCCTTCTTTCAAAACCTTATCAGATCACTTAATAGTTACTGCTGTACCATAACCTAAAAATTCTCAGTGAGAAAGATACCATGTCACAGGGCTAGCACTGAGATCTTTTTATTTATGTCCTAATATAGGTGCTGGAATGGTGTAGAGAGTAGTAGCAAAGTTTGGCTTTTGATTGAGAGAAGTATGCTAGGTTGGAAATAAAAGTCAGATTTGAGTTTGTAGTGAGCTGTGGATTTTCGCAGAGTTACAGACGCCATAGTACTCATTATTAGCACATTATAAAAATCTGTTTATTGTGTTGCATTAGTTTGGAGATATTAAAGTTTTGTTAATGGACTAACAGTGGACTTTTCCATCTGCAGATTATACTGAATGACCAGCAGAGGGGGTGATGCCGTAGACCATTTCTCTGCGATGCTGAGACCAAAAAAAAAAAGAAAGCGTCCTCAGCCTTCGGCTTCCATTATCAATTTACATGGTAGGTGAAACTCTCATTTAATCGCTTTGCTTGTCATTAGAAGGAGTTCATAGCATCTGACGGCTCTTGGCACCTTTGAGGCTGCAATGAGTTGTCTTCTGTTAGAGCGATTGACTTACTTTCAAATGGGGGAAGCTTATTTATCCTGCCTCCCTGCACTCTGTATGTGGCGCTCTGATACTCAACATGGAGTGCTCTTTCAGATACTCTGTGTTCTGGTCACTCCAGCCCACTTTCAAAAGGGGAGCCCAGTACTTTCAATGGTGCAGAGTACTTTCCCATTACACTTCCTACTTCCGTTGCAGTCATAATAACCGATAGTTAACCAGAGCAGACTTGCTGAAGTCTCATTGTCCTGTGTTATGGTCACCCAGGGCGATTTGTCATGAGGTGCTCTGACATCATAAAGCTACAGCATGGTGTCATCTGACATGAGAGCAAGCAACAGGATGCCTTTTTCATGGAATTGAAATGGGTAGCAGGCTAGACAGGATGTGCAGGTGAAGACAAAGATGGTAACATGAATAAACTCAGGCATTAGTTGACTTATGCATTTGTTTGAAGGTTTGGGTGATCATAATATTCTCGAGATCTCTATAGGTTAACTGATAGGGTTGCACAAGAATGAAGATGTTAGAATCTGTTATTCGTAGTTTTTATTATTACCTCTAGCTGTAGCATAAGCCTTCTTTCAAAACCTTATCAGATCACTTAATAGTTACTGCTGTACCATAACCTAAAAATTCTCAGTGAGAAAGATACCATGTCACAGGGCTAGCACTGAGATCTTTTTATTTATGTCCTAATATAGGTGCTGGAATGGTGTAGAGAGTAGTAGCAAAGTTTGGCTTTTGATTGAGAGAAGTATGCTAGGTTGGAAATAAAAGTCAGATTTGAGTTTGTAGTGAGCTGTGGATTTTCGCAGAGTTACAGACGCCATAGTACTCATTATTAGCACATTATAAAAATCTGTTTATTGTGTTGCATTAGTTTGGAGATATTCAAGTTCTGTTAATGGACTAACAGTGGACTTTTCCATCTGCAGATTATACTGAATGACCAGCAGAGGGAGTGATGCCGTAGACCATTTCTCTGCGATGCCGAGACCAAAAAAAAAAAGAAAGCGTCCTCAGCCTTCGGCTTCCATTATCAATTTACATGGTAGGTGAAACTCTCATTTAATTGCTTTGCTTGTCATTAGAAGGAGTTCATAGCATCTGACGGCTCTTGGCACCTTTGAGGCTGCAATGAGTTGTCTTCTGTTAGAGCGATTGACTTGCTTTCAAATGGGGGAAGCTTATTTATCCTGCCTCCCTGCACTCTGTATGTGGCGCTCTGATACTCAACATGGAGTGCTCTTTCAGATACTCTGTGTTCTGGTCACTCCAGCCCACTTTCAAAAGGGGAGCCCAGTACTTTCAATGGTGCAGAGTACTTTCCCATTACACTTCCTACTTCCGTTGCAGTCATAATAACCGATAGTTAACCAGAGCAGACTTGCTGAAGTCTCATTGTCCTGTGTTATGGTCACCCAGGGCGATTTGTCATGAGGTGCTCTGACATCATAAAGCTACAGCATGGTGTCATCTGACATGAGAGCAAGCAACAGGATGCCTTTTTCATGGAATTGAAATGGGTAGCAGGCTAGACAGGATGTGCAGGTGAAGACAAAGATGGTAACATGAATAAACTCAGGCATTAGTTGACTTATGCATTTGTTTGAAGGTTTGGGTGATCATAATATTCTCGAGATCTCTATAGGTTAACTGATAGGGTTGCACAAGAATGAAGATGTTAGAATCTGTTATTCGTAGTTTTTATTATTACCTCTAGCTGTAGCATAAGCCTTCTTTCAAAACCTTATCAGATCACTTAATAGTTACTGCTGTACCATAACCTAAAAATTCTCAGTGAGAAAGATACCATGTCACAGGGCTAGCACTGAGATCTTTTTATTTATGTCCTAATATAGGTGCTGGAATGGTGTAGAGAGTAGTAGCAAAGTTTGGCTTTTGATTGAGAGAAGTATGCTAGGTTGGAAATAAAAGTCAGATTTGAGTTTGTAGTGAGCTGTGGATTTTCGCAGAGTTACAGACGCCATAGTACTCATTATTAGCACATTATAAAAATCTGTTTATTGTGTTGCATTAGTTTGGAGATATTAAAGTTTTGTTAATGGACTAACAGTGGACTTTTCCATCTGCAGATTATACTGAATGACCAGCAGAGGGAGTGATGCCGTAGACCATTTCTCTGCGATGCTGAGACCAAAAAAAAAAAGAAAGCGTCCTCAGCCTTCGGCTTCCATTATCAATTTACATGGTACGTGAAACTCTCATTTAATTGCTTTGCTTGTCATTAGAAGGAGTTCATAGCATCTGACGGCTCTTGGCACCTTTGAGGCTGCAATGAGTTGTCTTCTGTTAGAGCGATTGACTTACTTTCAAATGGGGGAAGCTTATTTATCCTGCCTCCCTGCACTCTGTATGTGGCGCTCTGATACTCAACATGGAGTGCTCTTTCAGATACTCTGTGTTCTGGTCACTCCAGCCCACTTTCAAAAGGGGAGCCCAGTACTTTCAATGGTGCAGAGTACTTTCCCATTACACTTCCTACTTCCGTTGCAGTCATAATAACCGATAGTTAACCAGAGCAGACTTGCTGAAGTCTCATTGTCCTGTGTTATGGTCACCCAGGGCGATTTGTCATGAGGTGCTCTGACATCATAAAGCTACAGCATGGTGTCATCTGACATGAGAGCAAGCAACAGGATGCCTTTTTCATGGAATTGAAATGGGTAGCAGGCTAGACAGGATGTGCAGGTGAAGACAAAGATGGTAACATGAATAAACTCAGGCATTAGTTGACTTATGCATTTGTTTGAAGGTTTGGGTGATCATAATATTCTCGAGATCTCTATAGGTTAACTGATAGGGTTGCACAAGAATGAAGATGTTAGAATCTGTTATTCGTAGTTTTTATTATTACCTCTAGCTGTAGCATAAGCCTTCTTTCAAAACCTTATCAGATCACTTAATAGTTACTGCTGTACCATAACCTAAAAATTCTCAGTGAGAAAGATACCATGTCACAGGGCTAGCACTGAGATCTTTTTATTTATGTCCTAATATAGGTGCTGGAATGGTGTAGAGAGTAGTAGCAAAGTTTGGCTTTTGATTGAGAGAAGTATGCTAGGTTGGAAATAAAAGTCAGATTTGAGTTTGTAGTGAGCTGTGGATTTTCGCAGAGTTACAGACGCCATAGTACTCATTATTAGCACATTATAAAAATCTGTTTATTGTGTTGCATTAGTTTGGAGATATTCAAGTTCTGTTAATGGACTAACAGTGGACTTTTCCATCTGCAGATTATACTGAATGACCAGCAGAGGGAGTGATGCCGTAGACCATTTCTCTGCGATGCCGAGACCAAAAAAAAAAAGAAAGCGTCCTCAGCCTTCGGCTTCCATTATCAATTTACATGGTACGTGAAACTCTCATTTAATTGCTTTGCTTGTCATTAGAAGGAGTTCATAGCATCTGACGGCTCTTGGCACCTTTGAGGCTGCAATGAGTTGTCTTCTGTTAGAGCGATTGACTTGCTTTCAAATGGGGGAAGCTTATTTATCCTGCCTCCCTGCACTCTGTATGTGGCGCTCTGATACTCAACATGGAGTGCTCTTTCAGATACTCTGTGTTCTGGTCACTCCAGCCCACTTTCAAAAGGGGAGCCCAGTACTTTCAATGGTGCAGAGTACTTTCCCATTACACTTCCTACTTCCGTTGCAGTCATAATAACCGATAGTTAACCAGAGCAGACTTGCTGAAGTCTCATTGTCCTGTGTTATGGTCACCCAGGGCGATTTGTCATGAGGTGCTCTGACATCATAAAGCTACAGCATGGTGTCATCTGACATGAGAGCAAGCAACAGGATGCCTTTTTCATGGAATTGAAATGGGTAGCAGGCTAGACAGGATGTGCAGGTGAAGACAAAGATGGTAACATGAATAAACTCAGGCATTAGTTGACTTATGCATTTGTTTGAAGGTTTGGGTGATCATAATATTCTCGAGATCTCTATAGGTTAACTGATAGGGTTGCACAAGAATGAAGATGTTAGAATCTGTTATTCGTAGTTTTTATTATTACCTCTAGCTGTAGCATAAGCCTTCTTTCAAAACCTTATCAGATCACTTAATAGTTACTGCTGTACCATAACCTAAAAATTCTCAGTGAGAAAGATACCATGTCACAGGGCTAGCACTGAGATCTTTTTATTTATGTCCTAATATAGGTGCTGGAATGGTGTAGAGAGTAGTAGCAAAGTTTGGCTTTTGATTGAGAGAAGTATGCTAGGTTGGAAATAAAAGTCAGATTTGAGTTTGTAGTGAGCTGTGGATTTTCGCAGAGTTACAGACGCCATAGTACTCATTATTAGCACATTATAAAAATCTGTTTATTGTGTTGCATTAGTTTGGAGATATTCAAGTTCTGTTAATGGACTAACAGTGGACTTTTCCATCTGCAGATTATACTGAATGACCAGCAGAGGGAGTGATGCCGTAGACCATTTCTCTGCGATGCCGAGACCAAAAAAAAAAAGAAAGCGTCCTCAGCCTTCGGCTTCCATTATCAATTTACATGGTAGGTGAAACTCTCATTTAATTGCTTTGCTTGTCATTAGAAGGAGTTCATAGCATCTGACGGCTCTTGGCACCTTTGAGGCTGCAATGAGTTGTCTTCTGTTAGAGCGATTGACTTGCTTTCAAATGGGGGAAGCTTATTTATCCTGCCTCCCTGCACTCTGTATGTGGCGCTCTGATACTCAACATGGAGTGCTCTTTCAGATACTCTGTGTTCTGGTCACTCCAGCCCACTTTCAAAAGGGGAGCCCAGTACTTTCAATGGTGCAGAGTACTTTCCCATTACACTTCCTACTTCCGTTGCAGTCATAATAACCGATAGTTAACCAGAGCAGACTTGCTGAAGTCTCATTGTCCTGTGTTATGGTCACCCAGGGCGATTTGTCATGAGGTGCTCTGACATCATAAAGCTACAGCATGGTGTCATCTGACATGAGAGCAAGCAACAGGATGCCTTTTTCATGGAATTGAAATGGGTAGCAGGCTAGACAGGATGTGCAGGTGAAGACAAAGATGGTAACATGAATAAACTCAGGCATTAGTTGACTTATGCATTTGTTTGAAGGTTTGGGTGATCATAATATTCTCGAGATCTCTATAGGTTAACTGATAGGGTTGCACAAGAATGAAGATGTTAGAATCTGTTATTCGTAGTTTTTATTATTACCTCTAGCTGTAGCATAAGCCTTCTTTCAAAACCTTATCAGATCACTTAATAGTTACTGCTGTACCATAACCTAAAAATTCTCAGTGAGAAAGATACCATGTCACAGGGCTAGCACTGAGATCTTTTTATTTATGTCCTAATATAGGTGCTGGAATGGTGTAGAGAGTAGTAGCAAAGTTTGGCTTTTGATTGAGAGAAGTATGCTAGGTTGGAAATAAAAGTCAGATTTGAGTTTGTAGTGAGCTGTGGATTTTCGCAGAGTTACAGACGCCATAGTACTCATTATTAGCACATTATAAAAATCTGTTTATTGTGTTGCATTAGTTTGGAGATATTAAAGTTTTGTTAATGGACTAACAGTGGACTTTTCCATCTGCAGATTATACTGAATGACCAGCAGAGGGAGTGATGCCGTAGACCATTTCTCTGCGATGCTGAGACCAAAAAAAAAAAGAAAGCGTCCTCAGCCTTCGGCTTCCATTATCAATTTACATGGTACGTGAAACTCTCATTTAATTGCTTTGCTTGTCATTAGAAGGAGTTCATAGCATCTGACGGCTCTTGGCACCTTTGAGGCTGCAATGAGTTGTCTTCTGTTAGAGCGATTGACTTACTTTCAAATGGGGGAAGCTTATTTATCCTGCCTCCCTGCACTCTGTATGTGGCGCTCTGATACTCAACATGGAGTGCTCTTTCAGATACTCTGTGTTCTGGTCACTCCAGCCCACTTTCAAAAGGGGAGCCCAGTACTTTCAATGGTGCAGAGTACTTTCCCATTACACTTCCTACTTCCGTTGCAGTCATAATAACCGATAGTTAACCAGAGCAGACTTGCTGAAGTCTCATTGTCCTGTGTTATGGTCACCCAGGGCGATTTGTCATGAGGTGCTCTGACATCATAAAGCTACAGCATGGTGTCATCTGACATGAGAGCAAGCAACAGGATGCCTTTTTCATGGAATTGAAATGGGTAGCAGGCTAGACAGGATGTGCAGGTGAAGACAAAGATGGTAACATGAATAAACTCAGGCATTAGTTGACTTATGCATTTGTTTGAAGGTTTGGGTGATCATAATATTCTCGAGATCTCTATAGGTTAACTGATAGGGTTGCACAAGAATGAAGATGTTAGAATCTGTTATTCGTAGTTTTTATTATTACCTCTAGCTGTAGCATAAGCCTTCTTTCAAAACCTTATCAGATCACTTAATAGTTACTGCTGTACCATAACCTAAAAATTCTCAGTGAGAAAGATACCATGTCACAGGGCTAGCACTGAGATCTTTTTATTTATGTCCTAATATAGGTGCTGGAATGGTGTAGAGAGTAGTAGCAAAGTTTGGCTTTTGATTGAGAGAAGTATGCTAGGTTGGAAATAAAAGTCAGATTTGAGTTTGTAGTGAGCTGTGGATTTTCGCAGAGTTACAGACGCCATAGTACTCATTATTAGCACATTATAAAAATCTGTTTATTGTGTTGCATTAGTTTGGAGATATTCAAGTTCTGTTAATGGACTAACAGTGGACTTTTCCATCTGCAGATTATACTGAATGACCAGCAGAGGGAGTGATGCCGTAGACCATTTCTCTGCGATGCCGAGACCAAAAAAAAAAAGAAAGCGTCCTCAGCCTTCGGCTTCCATTATCAATTTACATGGTACGTGAAACTCTCATTTAATTGCTTTGCTTGTCATTAGAAGGAGTTCATAGCATCTGACGGCTCTTGGCACCTTTGAGGCTGCAATGAGTTGTCTTCTGTTAGAGCGATTGACTTGCTTTCAAATGGGGGAAGCTTATTTATCCTGCCTCCCTGCACTCTGTATGTGGCGCTCTGATACTCAACATGGAGTGCTCTTTCAGATACTCTGTGTTCTGGTCACTCCAGCCCACTTTCAAAAGGGGAGCCCAGTACTTTCAATGGTGCAGAGTACTTTCCCATTACACTTCCTACTTCCGTTGCAGTCATAATAACCGATAGTTAACCAGAGCAGACTTGCTGAAGTCTCATTGTCCTGTGTTATGGTCACCCAGGGCGATTTGTCATGAGGTGCTCTGACATCATAAAGCTACAGCATGGTGTCATCTGACATGAGAGCAAGCAACAGGATGCCTTTTTCATGGAATTGAAATGGGTAGCAGGCTAGACAGGATGTGCAGGTGAAGACAAAGATGGTAACATGAATAAACTCAGGCATTAGTTGACTTATGCATTTGTTTGAAGGTTTGGGTGATCATAATATTCTCGAGATCTCTATAGGTTAACTGATAGGGTTGCACAAGAATGAAGATGTTAGAATCTGTTATTCGTAGTTTTTATTATTACCTCTAGCTGTAGCATAAGCCTTCTTTCAAAACCTTATCAGATCACTTAATAGTTACTGCTGTACCATAACCTAAAAATTCTCAGTGAGAAAGATACCATGTCACAGGGCTAGCACTGAGATCTTTTTATTTATGTCCTAATATAGGTGCTGGAATGGTGTAGAGAGTAGTAGCAAAGTTTGGCTTTTGATTGAGAGAAGTATGCTAGGTTGGAAATAAAAGTCAGATTTGAGTTTGTAGTGAGCTGTGGATTTTCGCAGAGTTACAGACGCCATAGTACTCATTATTAGCACATTATAAAAATCTGTTTATTGTGTTGCATTAGTTTGGAGATATTAAAGTTTTGTTAATGGACTAACAGTGGACTTTTCCATCTGCAGATTATACTGAATGACCAGCAGAGGGAGTGATGCCGTAGACCATTTCTCTGCGATGCTGAGACCAAAAAAAAAAAGAAAGCGTCCTCAGCCTTCGGCTTCCATTATCAATTTACATGGTACGTGAAACTCTCATTTAATTGCTTTGCTTGTCATTAGAAGGAGTTCATAGCATCTGACGGCTCTTGGCACCTTTGAGGCTGCAATGAGTTGTCTTCTGTTAGAGCGATTGACTTACTTTCAAATGGGGGAAGCTTATTTATCCTGCCTCCCTGCACTCTGTATGTGGCGCTCTGATACTCAACATGGAGTGCTCTTTCAGATACTCTGTGTTCTGGTCACTCCAGCCCACTTTCAAAAGGGGAGCCCAGTACTTTCAATGGTGCAGAGTACTTTCCCATTACACTTCCTACTTCCGTTGCAGTCATAATAACCGATAGTTAACCAGAGCAGACTTGCTGAAGTCTCATTGTCCTGTGTTATGGTCACCCAGGGCGATTTGTCATGAGGTGCTCTGACATCATAAAGCTACAGCATGGTGTCATCTGACATGAGAGCAAGCAACAGGATGCCTTTTTCATGGAATTGAAATGGGTAGCAGGCTAGACAGGATGTGCAGGTGAAGACAAAGATGGTAACATGAATAAACTCAGGCATTAGTTGACTTATGCATTTGTTTGAAGGTTTGGGTGATCATAATATTCTCGAGATCTCTATAGGTTAACTGATAGGGTTGCACAAGAATGAAGATGTTAGAATCTGTTATTCGTAGTTTTTATTATTACCTCTAGCTGTAGCATAAGCCTTCTTTCAAAACCTTATCAGATCACTTAATAGTTACTGCTGTACCATAACCTAAAAATTCTCAGTGAGAAAGATACCATGTCACAGGGCTAGCACTAAGATCTTTTTATTTATGTCCTAATATAGGTGCTGGAATGGTGTAGAGAGTAGTAGCAAAGTTTGGCTTTTGATTGAGAGAAGTATGCTAGGTTGGAAATAAAAGTCAGATTTGAGTTTGTAGTGAGCTGTGGATTTTCGCAGAGTTACAGACGCCATAGTACTCATTATTAGCACATTATAAAAATCTGTTTATTGTGTTGCATTAGTTTGGAGATATTCAAGTTCTGTTAATGGACTAACAGTGGACTTTTCCATCTGCAGATTATACTGAATGACCAGCAGAGGGAGTGATGCCGTAGACCATTTCTCTGCGATGCCGAGACCAAAAAAAAAAAGAAAGCGTCCTCAGCCTTCGGCTTCCATTATCAATTTACATGGTACGTGAAACTCTCATTTAATTGCTTTGCTTGTCATTAGAAGGAGTTCATAGCATCTGACGGCTCTTGGCACCTTTGAGGCTGCAATGAGTTGTCTTCTGTTAGAGCGATTGACTTGCTTTCAAATGGGGGAAGCTTATTTATCCTGCCTCCCTGCACTCTGTATGTGGCGCTCTGATACTCAATATGGAGTGCTCTTTCAGATACTCTGTGTTCTGGTCACTCCAGCCCACTTTCAAAAGGGGAGCCCAGTACTTTCAATGGTGCAGAGTACTTTCCCATTACACTTCCTACTTCCGTTGCAGTCATAATAACCGATAGTTAACCAGAGCAGACTTGCTGAAGTCTCATTGTCCTGTGTTATGGTCACCCAGGGCGATTTGTCATGAGGTGCTCTGACATCATAAAGCTACAGCATGGTGTCATCTGACATGAGAGCAAGCAATAGGATGCCTTTTTCATGGAATTGAAATGGGTAGCAGGCTAGACAGGATGTGCAGGTGAAGACAAAGATGGTAACATGAATAAACTCAGGCATTAGTTGACTTATGCATTTGTTTGAAGGTTTGGGTGATCATAATATTCTCGAGATCTCTATAGGTTAACTGATAGGGTTGCACAAGAATGAAGATGTTAGAATCTGTTATTCGTAGTTTTTATTATTACCTCTAGCTGTAGCATAAGCCTTCTTTCAAAACCTTATCAGATCACTTAATAGTTACTGCTGTACCATAACCTAAAAATTCTCAGTGAGAAAGATACCATGTCACAGGGCTAGCACTGAGATCTTTTTATTTATGTCCTAATATAGGTGCTGGAATGGTGTAGAGAGTAGTAGCAAAGTTTGGCTTTTGATTGAGAGAAGTATGCTAGGTTGGAAATAAAAGTCAGATTTGAGTTTGTAGTGAGCTGTGGATTTTCGCAGAGTTACAGACACCATAGTACTCATTATTAGCACATTATAAAAATCTGTTTATTGTGTTGCATTAGTTTGGAGATATTCAAGTTCTGTTAATGGACTAACAGTGGACTTTTCCATCTGCAGATTATACTGAATGACCAGCAGAGGGAGTGATGCCGTAGACCATTTCTCTGCGATGCCGAGACCAAAAAAAAAAAGAAAGCGTCCTCAGCCTTCGGCTTCCATTATCAATTTACATGGTACGTGAAACTCTCATTTAATTGCTTTGCTTGTCATTAGAAGGAGTTCATAGCATCTGACGGCTCTTGGCACCTTTGAGGCTGCAATGAGTTGTCTTCTGTTAGAGCGATTGACTTGCTTTCAAATGGGGGAAGCTTATTTATCCTGCCTCCCTGCACTCTGTATGTGGCGCTCTGATACTCAACATGGAGTGCTCTTTCAGATACTCTGTGTTCTGGTCACTCCAGCCCACTTTCAAAAGGGGAGCCCAGTACTTTCAATGGTGCAGAGTACTTTCCCATTACACTTCCTACTTCCGTTGCAGTCATAATAACCGATAGTTAACCAGAGCAGACTTGCTGAAGTCTCATTGTCCTGTGTTATGGTCACCCAGGGCGATTTGTCATGAGGTGCTCTGACATCATAAAGCTACAGCATGGTGTCATCTGACATGAGAGCAAGCAATAGGATGCCTTTTTCATGGAATTGAAATGGGTAGCAGGCTAGACAGGATGTGCAGGTGAAGACAAAGATGGTAACATGAATAAACTCAGGCATTAGTTGACTTATGCATTTGTTTGAAGGTTTGGGTGATCATAATATTCTCGAGATCTCTATAGGTTAACTGATAGGGTTGCACAAGAATGAAGATGTTAGAATCTGTTATTCGTAGTTTTTATTATTACCTCTAGCTGTAGCATAAGCCTTCTTTCAAAACCTTATCAGATCACTTAATAGTTACTGCTGTACCATAACCTAAAAATTCTCAGTGAGAAAGATACCATGTCACAGGGCTAGCACTGAGATCTTTTTATTTATGTCCTAATATAGGTGCTGGAATGGTGTAGAGAGTAGTAGCAAAGTTTGGCTTTTGATTGAGAGAAGTATGCTAGGTTGGAAATAAAAGTCAGATTTGAGTTTGTAGTGAGCTGTGGATTTTCGCAGAGTTACAGACGCCATAGTACTCATTATTAGCACATTATAAAAATCTGTTTATTGTGTTGCATTAGTTTGGAGATATTCAAGTTCTGTTAATGGACTAACAGTGGACTTTTCCATCTGCAGATTATACTGAATGACCAGCAGAGGGAGTGATGCCGTAGACCATTTCTCTGCGATGCCGAGACCAAAAAAAAAAAGAAAGCGTCCTCAGCCTTCGGCTTCCATTATCAATTTACATGGTACGTGAAACTCTCATTTAATTGCTTTGCTTGTCATTAGAAGGAGTTCATAGCATCTGACGGCTCTTGGCACCTTTGAGGCTGCAATGAGTTGTCTTCTGTTAGAGCGATTGACTTGCTTTCAAATGGGGGAAGCTTATTTATCCTGCCTCCCTGCACTCTGTATGTGGCGCTCTGATACTCAACATGGAGTGCTCTTTCAGATACTCTGTGTTCTGGTCACTCCAGCCCACTTTCAAAAGGGGAGCCCAGTACTTTCAATGGTGCAGAGTACTTTCCCATTACACTTCCTACTTCCGTTGCAGTCATAATAACCGATAGTTAACCAGAGCAGACTTGCTGAGGTCTCATTGTCCTGTGTTATGGTCACCCAGGGCGATTTGTCATGAGGTGCTCTGACATCATAAAGCTACAGCATGGTGTCATCTGACATGAGAGCAAGCAATAGGATGCCTTTTTCATGGAATTGAAATGGGTAGCAGGCTAGACAGGATGTGCAGGTGAAGACAAAGATGGTAACATGAATAAACTCAGGCATTAGTTGACTTATGCATTTGTTTGAAGGTTTGGGTGATCATAATATTCTCGAGATCTCTATAGGTTAACTGATAGGGTTGCACAAGAATGAAGATGTTAGAATCTGTTATTCGTAGTTTTTATTATTACCTCTAGCTGTAGCATAAGCCTTCTTTCAAAACCTTATCAGATCACTTAATAGTTACTGCTGTACCATAACCTAAAAATTCTCAGTGAGAAAGATACCATGTCACAGGGCTAGCACTGAGATCTTTTTATTTATGTCCTAATATAGGTGCTGGAATGGTGTAGAGAGTAGTAGCAAAGTTTGGCTTTTGATTGAGAGAAGTATGCTAGGTTGGAAATAAAAGTCAGATTTGAGTTTGTAGTGAGCTGTGGATTTTCGCAGAGTTACAGACGCCATAGTACTCATTATTAGCACATTATAAAAATCTGTTTATTGTGTTGCATTAGTTTGGAGATATTCAAGTTCTGTTAATGGACTAACAGTGGACTTTTCCATCTGCAGATTATACTGAATGACCAGCAGAGGGAGTGATGCCGTAGACCATTTCTCTGCGATGCCGAGACCAAAAAAAAAAAGAAAGCGTCCTCAGCCTTCGGCTTCCATTATCAATTTACATGGTACGTGAAACTCTCATTTAATTGCTTTGCTTGTCATTAGAAGGAGTTCATAGCATCTGACGGCTCTTGGCACCTTTGAGGCTGCAATGAGTTGTCTTCTGTTAGAGCGATTGACTTGCTTTCAAATGGGGGAAGCTTATTTATCCTGCCTCCCTGCACTCTGTATGTGGCGCTCTGATACTCAACATGGAGTGCTCTTTCAGATACTCTGTGTTCTGGTCACTCCAGCCCACTTTCAAAAGGGGAGCCCAGTACTTTCAATGGTGCAGAGTACTTTCCCATTACACTTCCTACTTCCGTTGCAGTCATAATAACCGATAGTTAACCAGAGCAGACTTGCTGAAGTCTCATTGTCCTGTGTTATGGTCACCCAGGGCGATTTGTCATGAGGTGCTCTGACATCATAAAGCTACAGCATGGTGTCATCTGACATGAGAGCAAGCAATAGGATGCCTTTTTCATGGAATTGAAATGGGTAGCAGGCTAGACAGGATGTGCAGGTGAAGACAAAGATGGTAACATGAATAAACTCAGGCATTAGTTGACTTATGCATTTGTTTGAAGGTTTGGGTGATCATAATATTCTCGAGATCTCTATAGGTTAACTGATAGGGTTGCACAAGAATGAAGATGTTAGAATCTGTTATTCGTAGTTTTTATTATTACCTCTAGCTGTAGCATAAGCCTTCTTTCAAAACCTTATCAGATCACTTAATAGTTACTGCTGTACCATAACCTAAAAATTCTCAGTGAGAAAGATACCATGTCACAGGGCTAGCACTGAGATCTTTTTATTTATGTCCTAATATAGGTGCTGGAATGGTGTAGAGAGTAGTAGCAAAGTTTGGCTTTTGATTGAGAGAAGTATGCTAGGTTGGAAATAAAAGTCAGATTTGAGTTTGTAGTGAGCTGTGGATTTTCGCAGAGTTACAGACGCCATAGTACTCATTATTAGCACATTATAAAAATCTGTTTATTGTGTTGCATTAGTTTGGAGATATTCAAGTTCTGTTAATGGACTAACAGTGGACTTTTCCATCTGCAGATTATACTGAATGACCAGCAGAGGGAGTGATGCCGTAGACCATTTCTCTGCGATGCCGAGACCAAAAAAAAAAAGAAAGCGTCCTCAGCCTTCGGCTTCCATTATCAATTTACATGGTACGTGAAACTCTCATTTAATTGCTTTGCTTGTCATTAGAAGGAGTTCATAGCATCTGACGGCTCTTGGCACCTTTGAGGCTGCAATGAGTTGTCTTCTGTTAGAGCGATTGACTTGCTTTCAAATGGGGGAAGCTTATTTATCCTGCCTCCCTGCACTCTGTATGTGGCGCTCTGATACTCAACATGGAGTGCTCTTTCAGATACTCTGTGTTCTGGTCACTCCAGCCCACTTTCAAAAGGGGAGCCCAGTACTTTCAATGGTGCAGAGTACTTTCCCATTACACTTCCTACTTCCGTTGCAGTCATAATAACCGATAGTTAACCAGAGCAGACTTGCTGAAGTCTCATTGTCCTGTGTTATGGTCACCCAGGGCGATTTGTCATGAGGTGCTCTGACATCATAAAGCTACAGCATGGTGTCATCTGACATGAGAGCAAGCAATAGGATGCCTTTTTCATGGAATTGAAATGGGTAGCAGGCTAGACAGGATGTGCAGGTGAAGACAAAGATGGTAACATGAATAAACTCAGGCATTAGTTGACTTATGCATTTGTTTGAAGGTTTGGGTGATCATAATATTCTCGAGATCTCTATAGGTTAACTGATAGGGTTGCACAAGAATGAAGATGTTAGAATCTGTTATTCGTAGTTTTTATTATTACCTCTAGCTGTAGCATAAGCCTTCTTTCAAAACCTTATCAGATCACTTAATAGTTACTGCTGTACCATAACCTAAAAATTCTCAGTGAGAAAGATACCATGTCACAGGGCTAGCACTGAGATCTTTTTATTTATGTCCTAATATAGGTGCTGGAATGGTGTAGAGAGTAGTAGCAAAGTTTGGCTTTTGATTGAGAGAAGTATGCTAGGTTGGAAATAAAAGTCAGATTTGAGTTTGTAGTGAGCTGTGGATTTTCGCAGAGTTACAGACGCCATAGTACTCATTATTAGCACATTATAAAAATCTGTTTATTGTGTTGCATTAGTTTGGAGATATTCAAGTTCTGTTAATGGACTAACAGTGGACTTTTCCATCTGCAGATTATACTGAATGACCAGCAGAGGGAGTGATGCCGTAGACCATTTCTCTGCGATGCCGAGACCAAAAAAAAAAAGAAAGCGTCCTCAGCCTTCGGCTTCCATTATCAATTTACATGGTACGTGAAACTCTCATTTAATTGCTTTGCTTGTCATTAGAAGGAGTTCATAGCATCTGACGGCTCTTGGCACCTTTGAGGCTGCAATGAGTTGTCTTCTGTTAGAGCGATTGACTTGCTTTCAAATGGGGGAAGCTTATTTATCCTGCCTCCCTGCACTCTGTATGTGGCGCTCTGATACTCAACATGGAGTGCTCTTTCAGATACTCTGTGTTCTGGTCACTCCAGCCCACTTTCAAAAGGGGAGCCCAGTACTTTCAATGGTGCAGAGTACTTTCCCATTACACTTCCTACTTCCGTTGCAGTCATAATAACCGATAGTTAACCAGAGCAGACTTGCTGAGGTCTCATTGTCCTGTGTTATGGTCACCCAGGGCGATTTGTCATGAGGTGCTCTGACATCATAAAGCTACAGCATGGTGTCATCTGACATGAGAGCAAGCAATAGGATGCCTTTTTCATGGAATTGAAATGGGTAGCAGGCTAGACAGGATGTGCAGGTGAAGACAAAGATGGTAACATGAATAAACTCAGGCATTAGTTGACTTATGCATTTGTTTGAAGGTTTGGGTGATCATAATATTCTCGAGATCTCTATAGGTTAACTGATAGGGTTGCACAAGAATGAAGATGTTAGAATCTGTTATTCGTAGTTTTTATTATTACCTCTAGCTGTAGCATAAGCCTTCTTTCAAAACCTTATCAGATCACTTAATAGTTACTGCTGTACCATAACCTAAAAATTCTCAGTGAGAAAGATACCATGTCACAGGGCTAGCACTGAGATCTTTTTATTTATGTCCTAATATAGGTGCTGGAATGGTGTAGAGAGTAGTAGCAAAGTTTGGCTTTTGATTGAGAGAAGTATGCTAGGTTGGAAATAAAAGTCAGATTTGAGTTTGTAGTGAGCTGTGGATTTTCGCAGAGTTACAGACGCCATAGTACTCATTATTAGCACATTATAAAAATCTGTTTATTGTGTTGCATTAGTTTGGAGATATTCAAGTTCTGTTAATGGACTAACAGTGGACTTTTCCATCTGCAGATTATACTGAATGACCAGCAGAGGGAGTGATGCCGTAGACCATTTCTCTGCGATGCCGAGACCAAAAAAAAAAAGAAAGCGTCCTCAGCCTTCGGCTTCCATTATCAATTTACATGGTACGTGAAACTCTCATTTAATTGCTTTGCTTGTCATTAGAAGGAGTTCATAGCATCTGACGGCTCTTGGCACCTTTGAGGCTGCAATGAGTTGTCTTCTGTTAGAGCGATTGACTTGCTTTCAAATGGGGGAAGCTTATTTATCCTGCCTCCCTGCACTCTGTATGTGGCGCTCTGATACTCAACATGGAGTGCTCTTTCAGATACTCTGTGTTCTGGTCACTCCAGCCCACTTTCAAAAGGGGAGCCCAGTACTTTCAATGGTGCAGAGTACTTTCCCATTACACTTCCTACTTCCGTTGCAGTCATAATAACCGATAGTTAACCAGAGCAGACTTGCTGAAGTCTCATTGTCCTGTGTTATGGTCACCCAGGGCGATTTGTCATGAGGTGCTCTGACATCATAAAGCTACAGCATGGTGTCATCTGACATGAGAGCAAGCAATAGGATGCCTTTTTCATGGAATTGAAATGGGTAGCAGGCTAGACAGGATGTGCAGGTGAAGACAAAGATGGTAACATGAATAAACTCAGGCATTAGTTGACTTATGCATTTGTTTGAAGGTTTGGGTGATCATAATATTCTCGAGATCTCTATAGGTTAACTGATAGGGTTGCACAAGAATGAAGATGTTAGAATCTGTTATTCGTAGTTTTTATTATTACCTCTAGCTGTAGCATAAGCCTTCTTTCAAAACCTTATCAGATCACTTAATAGTTACTGCTGTACCATAACCTAAAAATTCTCAGTGAGAAAGATACCATGTCACAGGGCTAGCACTGAGATCTTTTTATTTATGTCCTAATATAGGTGCTGGAATGGTGTAGAGAGTAGTAGCAAAGTTTGGCTTTTGATTGAGAGAAGTATGCTAGGTTGGAAATAAAAGTCAGATTTGAGTTTGTAGTGAGCTGTGGATTTTCGCAGAGTTACAGACGCCATAGTACTCATTATTAGCACATTATAAAAATCTGTTTATTGTGTTGCATTAGTTTGGAGATATTCAAGTTCTGTTAATGGACTAACAGTGGACTTTTCCATCTGCAGATTATACTGAATGACCAGCAGAGGGAGTGATGCCGTAGACCATTTCTCTGCGATGCCGAGACCAAAAAAAAAAAGAAAGCGTCCTCAGCCTTCGGCTTCCATTATCAATTTACATGGTACGTGAAACTCTCATTTAATTGCTTTGCTTGTCATTAGAAGGAGTTCATAGCATCTGACGGCTCTTGGCACCTTTGAGGCTGCAATGAGTTGTCTTCTGTTAGAGCGATTGACTTGCTTTCAAATGGGGGAAGCTTATTTATCCTGCCTCCCTGCACTCTGTATGTGGCGCTCTGATACTCAACATGGAGTGCTCTTTCAGATACTCTGTGTTCTGGTCACTCCAGCCCACTTTCAAAAGGGGAGCCCAGTACTTTCAATGGTGCAGAGTACTTTCCCATTACACTTCCTACTTCCGTTGCAGTCATAATAACCGATAGTTAACCAGAGCAGACTTGCTGAAGTCTCATTGTCCTGTGTTATGGTCACCCAGGGCGATTTGTCATGAGGTGCTCTGACATCATAAAGCTACAGCATGGTGTCATCTGACATGAGAGCAAGCAATAGGATGCCTTTTTCATGGAATTGAAATGGGTAGCAGGCTAGACAGGATGTGCAGGTGAAGACAAAGATGGTAACATGAATAAACTCAGGCATTAGTTGACTTATGCATTTGTTTGAAGGTTTGGGTGATCATAATATTCTCGAGATCTCTATAGGTTAACTGATAGGGTTGCACAAGAATGAAGATGTTAGAATCTGTTATTCGTAGTTTTTATTATTACCTCTAGCTGTAGCATAAGCCTTCTTTCAAAACCTTATCAGATCACTTAATAGTTACTGCTGTACCATAACCTAAAAATTCTCAGTGAGAAAGATACCATGTCACAGGGCTAGCACTGAGATCTTTTTATTTATGTCCTAATATAGGTGCTGGAATGGTGTAGAGAGTAGTAGCAAAGTTTGGCTTTTGATTGAGAGAAGTATGCTAGGTTGGAAATAAAAGTCAGATTTGAGTTTGTAGTGAGCTGTGGATTTTCGCAGAGTTACAGACGCCATAGTACTCATTATTAGCACATTATAAAAATCTGTTTATTGTGTTGCATTAGTTTGGAGATATTAAAGTTTTGTTAATGGACTAACAGTGGACTTTTCCATCTGCAGATTATACTGAATGACCAGCAGAGGGAGTGATGCCGTAGACCATTTCTCTGCGATGCTGAGACCAAAAAAAAAAAGAAAGCGTCCTCAGCCTTCGGCTTCCATTATCAATTTACATGGTAGGTGAAACTCTCATTTAATCCCTTTGCTTGTCATTAGAAGGAGTTCATAGCATCTGACGGCTCTTGGCACCTTTGAGGCTGCAATGAGTTGTCTTCTGTTAGAGCGATTGACTTACTTTCAAATGGGGGAAGCTTATTTATCCTGCCTCCCTGCACTCTGTATGTGGCGCTCTGATACTCAACATGGAGTGCTCTTTCAGATACTCTGTGTTCTGGTCACTCCAGCCCACTTTCAAAAGGGGAGCCCAGTACTTTCAATGGTGCAGAGTACTTTCCCATTACACTTCCTACTTCCGTTGCAGTCATAATAACCGATAGTTAACCAGAGCAGACTTGCTGAAGTCTCATTGTCCTGTGTTATGGTCACCCAGGGCGATTTGTCATGAGGTGCTCTGACATCATAAAGCTACAGCATGGTGTCATCTGACATGAGAGCAAGCAACAGGATGCCTTTTTCATGGAATTGAAATGGGTAGCAGGCTAGACAGGATGTGCAGGTGAAGACAAAGATGGTAACATGAATAAACTCAGGCATTAGTTGACTTATGCATTTGTTTGAAGGTTTGGGTGATCATAATATTCTCGAGATCTCTATAGGTTAACTGATAGGGTTGCACAAGAATGAAGATGTTAGAATCTGTTATTCGTAGTTTTTATTATTACCTCTAGCTGTAGCATAAGCCTTCTTTCAAAACCTTATCAGATCACTTAATAGTTACTGCTGTACCATAACCTAAAAATTCTCAGTGAGAAAGATACCATGTCACAGGGCTAGCACTGAGATCTTTTTATTTATGTCCTAATATAGGTGCTGGAATGGTGTAGAGAGTAGTAGCAAAGTTTGGCTTTTGATTGAGAGAAGTATGCTAGGTTGGAAATAAAAGTCAGATTTGAGTTTGTAGTGAGCTGTGGATTTTCGCAGAGTTACAGACGCCATAGTACTCATTATTAGCACATTATAAAAATCTGTTTATTGTGTTGCATTAGTTTGGAGATATTCAAGTTCTGTTAATGGACTAACAGTGGACTTTTCCATCTGCAGATTATACTGAATGACCAGCAGAGGGAGTGATGCCGTAGACCATTTCTCTGCGATGCCGAGACCAAAAAAAAAAAGAAAGCGTCCTCAGCCTTCGGCTTCCATTATCAATTTACATGGTACGTGAAACTCTCATTTAATTGCTTTGCTTGTCATTAGAAGGAGTTCATAGCATCTGACGGCTCTTGGCACCTTTGAGGCTGCAATGAGTTGTCTTCTGTTAGAGCGATTGACTTACTTTCAAATGGGGGAAGCTTATTTATCCTGCCTCCCTGCACTCTGTATGTGGCGCTCTGATACTCAACATGGAGTGCTCTTTCAGATACTCTGTGTTCTGGTCACTCCAGCCCACTTTCAAAAGGGGAGCCCAGTACTTTCAATGGTGCAGAGTACTTTCCCATTACACTTCCTACTTCCGTTGCAGTCATAATAACCGATAGTTAACCAGAGCAGACTTGCTGAAGTCTCATTGTCCTGTGTTATGGTCACCCAGGGCGATTTGTCATGAGGTGCTCTGACATCATAAAGCTACAGCATGGTGTCATCTGACATGAGAGCAAGCAATAGGATGCCTTTTTCATGGAATTGAAATGGGTAGCAGGCTAGACAGGATGTGCATGTGAAGACAAAGATGGTAACATGAATAAACTCAGGCATTAGTTGACTTATGCATTTGTTTGAAGGTTTGGGTGATCATAATATTCTCGAGATCTCTATAGGTTAACTGATAGGGTTGCACAAGAATGAAGATGTTAGAATCTGTTATTCGTAGTTTTTATTATTACCTCTAGCTGTAGCATAAGCCTTCTTTCAAAACCTTATCAGATCACTTAATAGTTACTGCTGTACCATAACCTAAAAATTCTCAGTGAGAAAGATACCATGTCACAGGGCTAGCACTGAGATCTTTTTATTTATGTCCTAATATAGGTGCTGGAATGGTGTAGAGAGTAGTAGCAAAGTTTGGCTTTTGATTGAGAGAAGTATGCTAGGTTGGAAATAAAAGTCAGATTTGAGTTTGTAGTGAGCTGTGGATTTTCGCAGAGTTACAGACGCCATAGTACTCATTATTAGCACATTATAAAAATCTGTTTATTGTGTTGCATTAGTTTGGAGATATTCAAGTTCTGTTAATGGACTAACAGTGGACTTTTCCATCTGCAGATTATACTGAATGACCAGCAGAGGGAGTGATGCCGTAGACCATTTCTCTGCGATGCCGAGACCAAAAAAAAAAAGAAAGCGTCCTCAGCCTTCGGCTTCCATTATCAATTTACATGGTACGTGAAACTCTCATTTAATTGCTTTGCTTGTCATTAGAAGGAGTTCATAGCATCTGACGGCTCTTGGCACCTTTGAGGCTGCAATGAGTTGTCTTCTGTTAGAGCGATTGACTTGCTTTCAAATGGGGGAAGCTTATTTATCCTGCCTCCCTGCACTCTGTATGTGGCGCTCTGATACTCAACATGGAGTGCTCTTTCAGATACTCTGTGTTCTGGTCACTCCAGCCCACTTTCAAAAGGGGAGCCCAGTACTTTCAATGGTGCAGAGTACTTTCCCATTACACTTCCTACTTCCGTTGCAGTCATAATAACCGATAGTTAACCAGAGCAGACTTGCTGAAGTCTCATTGTCCTGTGTTATGGTCACCCAGGGCGATTTGTCATGAGGTGCTCTGACATCATAAAGCTACAGCATGGTGTCATCTGACATGAGAGCAAGCAACAGGATGCCTTTTTCATGGAATTGAAATGGGTAGCAGGCTAGACAGGATGTGCAGGTGAAGACAAAGATGGTAACATGAATAAACTCAGGCATTAGTTGACTTATGCATTTGTTTGAAGGTTTGGGTGATCATAATATTCTCGAGATCTCTATAGGTTAACTGATAGGGTTGCACAAGAATGAAGATGTTAGAATCTGTTATTCGTAGTTTTTATTATTACCTCTAGCTGTAGCATAAGCCTTCTTTCAAAACCTTATCAGATCACTTAATAGTTACTGCTGTACCATAACCTAAAAATTCTCAGTGAGAAAGATACCATGTCACAGGGCTAGCACTGAGATCTTTTTATTTATGTCCTAATATAGGTGCTGGAATGGTGTAGAGAGTAGTAGCAAAGTTTGGCTTTTGATTGAGAGAAGTATGCTAGGTTGGAAATAAAAGTCAGATTTGAGTTTGTAGTGAGCTGTGGATTTTCGCAGAGTTACAGACGCCATAGTACTCATTATTAGCACATTATAAAAATCTGTTTATTGTGTTGCATTAGTTTGGAGATATTCAAGTTCTGTTAATGGACTAACAGTGGACTTTTCCATCTGCAGATTATACCGAATGACCAGCAGAGGGAGTGATGCCGTAGACCATTTCTCTGCGATGCTGAGACAAAAAAAAAAAAAGAAAGCGTCCTCAGCCTTCGGCTTCCATTATCAATTTACATGGTAGGTGAAACTCTCATTTAATCGCTTTGCTTGTCATTAGAAGGAGTTCATAGCATCTGACGGCTCTTGGCACCTTTGAGGCTGCAATGAGTTGTCTTCTGTTAGAGCGATTGACTTACTTTCAAATGGGGGAAGCTTATTTATCCTGCCTCCCTGCACTCTGTATGTGGCGCTCTGATACTCAACATGGAGTGCTCTTTCAGATACTCTGTGTTCTGGTCACTCCAGCCCACTTTCAAAAGGGGAGCCCAGTACTTTCAATGGTGCAGAGTACTTTCCCATTACACTTCCTACTTCCGTTGCAGTCATAATAACCGATAGTTAACCAGAGCAGACTTGCTGAAGTCTCATTGTCCTGTGTTATGGTCACCCAGGGCGATTTGTCATGAGGTGCTCTGACATCATAAAGCTACAGCATGGTGTCATCTGACATGAGAGCAAGCAACAGGATGCCTTTTTCATGGAATTGAAATGGGTAGCAGGCTAGACAGGATGTGCATGTGAAGACAAAGATGGTAACATGAATAAACTCAGGCATTAGTTGACTTATGCATTTGTTTGAAGGTTTGGGTGATCATAATATTCTCGAGATCTCTATAGGTTAACTGATAGGGTTGCACAAGAATGAAGATGTTAGAATCTGTTATTCGTAGTTTTTATTATTACCTCTAGCTGTAGCATAAGCCTTCTTTCAAAACCTTATCAGATCACTTAATAGTTACTGCTGTACCATAACCTAAAAATTCTCAGTGAGAAAGATACCATGTCACAGGGCTAGCACTGAGATCTTTTTATTTATGTCCTAATATAGGTGCTGGAATGGTGTAGAGAGTAGTAGCAAAGTTTGGCTTTTGATTGAGAGAAGTATGCTAGGTTGGAAATAAAAGTCAGATTTGAGTTTGTAGTGAGCTGTGGATTTTCGCAGAGTTACAGACGCCATAGTACTCATTATTAGCACATTATAAAAATCTGTTTATTGTGTTGCATTAGTTTGGAGATATTCAAGTTCTGTTAATGGACTAACAGTGGACTTTTCCATCTGCAGATTATACTGAATGACCAGCAGAGGGAGTGATGCCGTAGACCATTTCTCTGCGATGCCGAGACCAAAAAAAAAAAGAAAGCGTCCTCAGCCTTCGGCTTCCATTATCAATTTACATGGTACGTGAAACTCTCATTTAATTGCTTTGCTTGTCATTAGAAGGAGTTCATAGCATCTGACGGCTCTTGGCACCTTTGAGGCTGCAATGAGTTGTCTTCTGTTAGAGCGATTGACTTGCTTTCAAATGGGGGAAGCTTATTTATCCTGCCTCCCTGCACTCTGTATGTGGCGCTCTGATACTCAACATGGAGTGCTCTTTCAGATACTCTGTGTTCTGGTCACTCCAGCCCACTTTCAAAAGGGGAGCCCAGTACTTTCAATGGTGCAGAGTACTTTCCCATTACACTTCCTACTTCCGTTGCAGTCATAATAACCGATAGTTAACCAGAGCAGACTTGCTGAAGTCTCATTGTCCTGTGTTATGGTCACCCAGGGCGATTTGTCATGAGGTGCTCTGACATCATAAAGCTACAGCATGGTGTCATCTGACATGAGAGCAAGCAACAGGATGCCTTTTTCATGGAATTGAAATGGGTAGCAGGCTAGACAGGATGTGCAGGTGAAGACAAAGATGGTAACATGAATAAACTCAGGCATTAGTTGACTTATGCATTTGTTTGAAGGTTTGGGTGATCATAATATTCTCGAGATCTCTATAGGTTAACTGATAGGGTTGCACAAGAATGAAGATGTTAGAATCTGTTATTCGTAGTTTTTATTATTACCTCTAGCTGTAGCATAAGCCTTCTTTCAAAACCTTATCAGATCACTTAATAGTTACTGCTGTACCATAACCTAAAAATTCTCAGTGAGAAAGATACCATGTCACAGGGCTAGCACTGAGATCTTTTTATTTATGTCCTAATATAGGTGCTGGAATGGTGTAGAGAGTAGTAGCAAAGTTTGGCTTTTGATTGAGAGAAGTATGCTAGGTTGGAAATAAAAGTCAGATTTGAGTTTGTAGTGAGCTGTGGATTTTCGCAGAGTTACAGACGCCATAGTACTCATTATTAGCACATTATAAAAATCTGTTTATTGTGTTGCATTAGTTTGGAGATATTCAAGTTCTGTTAATGGACTAACAGTGGACTTTTCCATCTGCAGATTATACTGAATGACCAGCAGAGGGAGTGATGCCGTAGACCATTTCTCTGCGATGCCGAGACCAAAAAAAAAAAGAAAGCGTCCTCAGCCTTCGGCTTCCATTATCAATTTACATGGTACGTGAAACTCTCATTTAATTGCTTTGCTTGTCATTAGAAGGAGTTCATAGCATCTGACGGCTCTTGGCACCTTTGAGGCTGCAATGAGTTGTCTTCTGTTAGAGCGATTGACTTGCTTTCAAATGGGGGAAGCTTATTTATCCTGCCTCCCTGCACTCTGTATGTGGCGCTCTGATACTCAACATGGAGTGCTCTTTCAGATACTCTGTGTTCTGGTCACTCCAGCCCACTTTCAAAAGGGGAGCCCAGTACTTTCAATGGTGCAGAGTACTTTCCCATTACACTTCCTACTTCCGTTGCAGTCATAATAACCGATAGTTAACCAGAGCAGACTTGCTGAAGTCTCATTGTCCTGTGTTATGGTCACCCAGGGCGATTTGTCATGAGGTGCTCTGACATCATAAAGCTACAGCATGGTGTCATCTGACATGAGAGCAAGCAATAGGATGCCTTTTTCATGGAATTGAAATGGGTAGCAGGCTAGACAGGATGTGCAGGTGAAGACAAAGATGGTAACATGAATAAACTCAGGCATTAGTTGACTTATGCATTTGTTTGAAGGTTTGGGTGATCATAATATTCTCGAGATCTCTATAGGTTAACTGATAGGGTTGCACAAGAATGAAGATGTTAGAATCTGTTATTCGTAGTTTTTATTATTACCTCTAGCTGTAGCATAAGCCTTCTTTCAAAACCTTATCAGATCACTTAATAGTTACTGCTGTACCATAACCTAAAAATTCTCAGTGAGAAAGATACCATGTCACAGGGCTAGCACTGAGATCTTTTTATTTATGTCCTAATATAGGTGCTGGAATGGTGTAGAGAGTAGTAGCAAAGTTTGGCTTTTGATTGAGAGAAGTATGCTAGGTTGGAAATAAAAGTCAGATTTGAGTTTGTAGTGAGCTGTGGATTTTCGCAGAGTTACAGACGCCATAGTACTCATTATTAGCACATTATAAAAATCTGTTTATTGTGTTGCATTAGTTTGGAGATATTAAAGTTTTGTTAATGGACTAACAGTGGACTTTTCCATCTGCAGATTATACTGAATGACCAGCAGAGGGAGTGATGCCGTAGACCATTTCTCTGCGATGCTGAGACCAAAAAAAAAAAGAAAGCGTCCTCAGCCTTCGGCTTCCATTATCAATTTACATGGTAGGTGAAACTCTCATTTAATCGCTTTGCTTGTCATTAGAAGGAGTTCATAGCATCTGACGGCTCTTGGCACCTTTGAGGCTGCAATGAGTTGTCTTCTGTTAGAGCGATTGACTTACTTTCAAATGGGGGAAGCTTATTTATCCTGCCTCCCTGCACTCTGTATGTGGCGCTCTGATACTCAACATGGAGTGCTCTTTCAGATACTCTGTGTTCTGGTCACTCCAGCCCACTTTCAAAAGGGGAGCCCAGTACTTTCAATGGTGCAGAGTACTTTCCCATTACACTTCCTACTTCCGTTGCAGTCATAATAACCGATAGTTAACCAGAGCAGACTTGCTGAAGTCTCATTGTCCTGTGTTATGGTCACCCAGGGCGATTTGTCATGAGGTGCTCTGACATCATAAAGCTACAGCATGGTGTCATCTGACATGAGAGCAAGCAACAGGATGCCTTTTTCATGGAATTGAAATGGGTAGCAGGCTAGACAGGATGTGCAGGTGAAGACAAAGATGGTAACATGAATAAACTCAGGCATTAGTTGACTTATGCATTTGTTTGAAGGTTTGGGTGATCATAATATTCTCGAGATCTCTATAGGTTAACTGATAGGGTTGCACAAGAATGAAGATGTTAGAATCTGTTATTCGTAGTTTTTATTATTACCTCTAGCTGTAGCATAAGCCTTCTTTCAAAACCTTATCAGATCACTTAATAGTTACTGCTGTACCATAACCTAAAAATTCTCAGTGAGAAAGATACCATGTCACAGGGCTAGCACTGAGATCTTTTTATTTATGTCCTAATATAGGTGCTGGAATGGTGTAGAGAGTAGTAGCAAAGTTTGGCTTTTGATTGAGAGAAGTATGCTAGGTTGGAAATAAAAGTCAGATTTGAGTTTGTAGTGAGCTGTGGATTTTCGCAGAGTTACAGACGCCATAGTACTCATTATTAGCACATTATAAAAATCTGTTTATTGTGTTGCATTAGTTTGGAGATATTCAAGTTCTGTTAATGGACTAACAGTGGACTTTTCCATCTGCAGATTATACTGAATGACCAGCAGAGGGAGTGATGCCGTAGACCATTTCTCTGCGATGCCGAGACCAAAAAAAAAAAGAAAGCGTCCTCAGCCTTCGGCTTCCATTATCAATTTACATGGTACGTGAAACTCTCATTTAATTGCTTTGCTTGTCATTAGAAGGAGTTCATAGCATCTGACGGCTCTTGGCACCTTTGAGGCTGCAATGAGTTGTCTTCTGTTAGAGCGATTGACTTGCTTTCAAATGGGGGAAGCTTATTTATCCTGCCTCCCTGCACTCTGTATGTGGCGCTCTGATACTCAATATGGAGTGCTCTTTCAGATACTCTGTGTTCTGGTCACTCCAGCCCACTTTCAAAAGGGGAGCCCAGTACTTTCAATGGTGCAGAGTACTTTCCCATTACACTTCCTACTTCCGTTGCAGTCATAATAACCGATAGTTAACCAGAGCAGACTTGCTGAAGTCTCATTGTCCTGTGTTATGGTCACCCAGGGCGATTTGTCATGAGGTGCTCTGACATCATAAAGCTACAGCATGGTGTCATCTGACATGAGAGCAAGCAATAGGATGCCTTTTTCATGGAATTGAAATGGGTAGCAGGCTAGACAGGATGTGCAGGTGAAGACAAAGATGGTAACATGAATAAACTCAGGCATTAGTTGACTTATGCATTTGTTTGAAGGTTTGGGTGATCATAATATTCTCGAGATCTCTATAGGTTAACTGATAGGGTTGCACAAGAATGAAGATGTTAGAATCTGTTATTCGTAGTTTTTATTATTACCTCTAGCTGTAGCATAAGCCTTCTTTCAAAACCTTATCAGATCACTTAATAGTTACTGCTGTACCATAACCTAAAAATTCTCAGTGAGAAAGATACCATGTCACAGGGCTAGCACTGAGATCTTTTTATTTATGTCCTAATATAGGTGCTGGAATGGTGTAGAGAGTAGTAGCAAAGTTTGGCTTTTGATTGAGAGAAGTATGCTAGGTTGGAAATAAAAGTCAGATTTGAGTTTGTAGTGAGCTGTGGATTTTCGCAGAGTTACAGACGCCATAGTACTCATTATTAGCACATTATAAAAATCTGTTTATTGTGTTGCATTAGTTTGGAGATATTAAAGTTTTGTTAATGGACTAACAGTGGACTTTTCCATCTGCAGATTATACTGAATGACCAGCAGAGGGAGTGATGCCGTAGACCATTTCTCTGCGATGCTGAGACCAAAAAAAAAAAGAAAGCGTCCTCAGCCTTCGGCTTCCATTATCAATTTACATGGTAGGTGAAACTCTCATTTAATCGCTTTGCTTGTCATTAGAAGGAGTTCATAGCATCTGACGGCTCTTGGCACCTTTGAGGCTGCAATGAGTTGTCTTCTGTTAGAGCGATTGACTTACTTTCAAATGGGGGAAGCTTATTTATCCTGCCTCCCTGCACTCTGTATGTGGCGCTCTGATACTCAACATGGAGTGCTCTTTCAGATACTCTGTGTTCTGGTCACTCCAGCCCACTTTCAAAAGGGGAGCCCAGTACTTTCAATGGTGCAGAGTACTTTCCCATTACACTTCCTACTTCCGTTGCAGTCATAATAACCGATAGTTAACCAGAGCAGACTTGCTGAAGTCTCATTGTCCTGTGTTATGGTCACCCAGGGCGATTTGTCATGAGGTGCTCTGACATCATAAAGCTACAGCATGGTGTCATCTGACATGAGAGCAAGCAACAGGATGCCTTTTTCATGGAATTGAAATGGGTAGCAGGCTAGACAGGATGTGCAGGTGAAGACAAAGATGGTAACATGAATAAACTCAGGCATTAGTTGACTTATGCATTTGTTTGAAGGTTTGGGTGATCATAATATTCTCGAGATCTCTATAGGTTAACTGATAGGGTTGCACAAGAATGAAGATGTTAGAATCTGTTATTCGTAGTTTTTATTATTACCTCTAGCTGTAGCATAAGCCTTCTTTCAAAACCTTATCAGATCACTTAATAGTTACTGCTGTACCATAACCTAAAAATTCTCAGTGAGAAAGATACCATGTCACAGGGCTAGCACTGAGATCTTTTTATTTATGTCCTAATATAGGTGCTGGAATGGTGTAGAGAGTAGTAGCAAAGTTTGGCTTTTGATTGAGAGAAGTATGCTAGGTTGGAAATAAAAGTCAGATTTGAGTTTGTAGTGAGCTGTGGATTTTCGCAGAGTTACAGACGCCATAGTACTCATTATTAGCACATTATAAAAATCTGTTTATTGTGTTGCATTAGTTTGGAGATATTCAAGTTCTGTTAATGGACTAACAGTGGACTTTTCCATCTGCAGATTATACTGAATGACCAGCAGAGGGAGTGATGCCGTAGACCATTTCTCTGCGATGCCGAGACCAAAAAAAAAAAGAAAGCGTCCTCAGCCTTCGGCTTCCATTATCAATTTACATGGTACGTGAAACTCTCATTTAATTGCTTTGCTTGTCATTAGAAGGAGTTCATAGCATCTGACGGCTCTTGGCACCTTTGAGGCTGCAATGAGTTGTCTTCTGTTAGAGCGATTGACTTGCTTTCAAATGGGGGAAGCTTATTTATCCTGCCTCCCTGCACTCTGTATGTGGCGCTCTGATACTCAACATGGAGTGCTCTTTCAGATACTCTGTGTTCTGGTCACTCCAGCCCACTTTCAAAAGGGGAGCCCAGTACTTTCAATGGTGCAGAGTACTTTCCCATTACACTTCCTACTTCCGTTGCAGTCATAATAACCGATAGTTAACCAGAGCAGACTTGCTGAGGTCTCATTGTCCTGTGTTATGGTCACCCAGGGCGATTTGTCATGAGGTGCTCTGACATCATAAAGCTACAGCATGGTGTCATCTGACATGAGAGCAAGCAATAGGATGCCTTTTTCATGGAATTGAAATGGGTAGCAGGCTAGACAGGATGTGCAGGTGAAGACAAAGATGGTAACATGAATAAACTCAGGCATTAGTTGACTTATGCATTTGTTTGAAGGTTTGGGTGATCATAATATTCTCGAGATCTCTATAGGTTAACTGATAGGGTTGCACAAGAATGAAGATGTTAGAATCTGTTATTCGTAGTTTTTATTATTACCTCTAGCTGTAGCATAAGCCTTCTTTCAAAACCTTATCAGATCACTTAATAGTTACTGCTGTACCATAACCTAAAAATTCTCAGTGAGAAAGATACCATGTCACAGGGCTAGCACTGAGATCTTTTTATTTATGTCCTAATATAGGTGCTGGAATGGTGTAGAGAGTAGTAGCAAAGTTTGGCTTTTGATTGAGAGAAGTATGCTAGGTTGGAAATAAAAGTCAGATTTGAGTTTGTAGTGAGCTGTGGATTTTCGCAGAGTTACAGACGCCATAGTACTCATTATTAGCACATTATAAAAATCTGTTTATTGTGTTGCATTAGTTTGGAGATATTCAAGTTCTGTTAATGGACTAACAGTGGACTTTTCCATCTGCAGATTATACTGAATGACCAGCAGAGGGAGTGATGCCGTAGACCATTTCTCTGCGATGCCGAGACCAAAAAAAAAAAGAAAGCGTCCTCAGCCTTCGGCTTCCATTATCAATTTACATGGTACGTGAAACTCTCATTTAATTGCTTTGCTTGTCATTAGAAGGAGTTCATAGCATCTGACGGCTCTTGGCACCTTTGAGGCTGCAATGAGTTGTCTTCTGTTAGAGCGATTGACTTGCTTTCAAATGGGGGAAGCTTATTTATCCTGCCTCCCTGCACTCTGTATGTGGCGCTCTGATACTCAACATGGAGTGCTCTTTCAGATACTCTGTGTTCTGGTCACTCCAGCCCACTTTCAAAAGGGGAGCCCAGTACTTTCAATGGTGCAGAGTACTTTCCCATTACACTTCCTACTTCCGTTGCAGTCATAATAACCGATAGTTAACCAGAGCAGACTTGCTGAAGTCTCATTGTCCTGTGTTATGGTCACCCAGGGCGATTTGTCATGAGGTGCTCTGACATCATAAAGCTACAGCATGGTGTCATCTGACATGAGAGCAAGCAATAGGATGCCTTTTTCATGGAATTGAAATGGGTAGCAGGCTAGACAGGATGTGCAGGTGAAGACAAAGATGGTAACATGAATAAACTCAGGCATTAGTTGACTTATGCATTTGTTTGAAGGTTTGGGTGATCATAATATTCTCGAGATCTCTATAGGTTAACTGATAGGGTTGCACAAGAATGAAGATGTTAGAATCTGTTATTCGTAGTTTTTATTATTACCTCTAGCTGTAGCATAAGCCTTCTTTCAAAACCTTATCAGATCACTTAATAGTTACTGCTGTACCATAACCTAAAAATTCTCAGTGAGAAAGATACCATGTCACAGGGCTAGCACTGAGATCTTTTTATTTATGTCCTAATATAGGTGCTGGAATGGTGTAGAGAGTAGTAGCAAAGTTTGGCTTTTGATTGAGAGAAGTATGCTAGGTTGGAAATAAAAGTCAGATTTGAGTTTGTAGTGAGCTGTGGATTTTCGCAGAGTTACAGACGCCATAGTACTCATTATTAGCACATTATAAAAATCTGTTTATTGTGTTGCATTAGTTTGGAGATATTCAAGTTCTGTTAATGGACTAACAGTGGACTTTTCCATCTGCAGATTATACTGAATGACCAGCAGAGGGAGTGATGCCGTAGACCATTTCTCTGCGATGCCGAGACCAAAAAAAAAAAGAAAGCGTCCTCAGCCTTCGGCTTCCATTATCAATTTACATGGTACGTGAAACTCTCATTTAATTGCTTTGCTTGTCATTAGAAGGAGTTCATAGCATCTGACGGCTCTTGGCACCTTTGAGGCTGCAATGAGTTGTCTTCTGTTAGAGCGATTGACTTGCTTTCAAATGGGGGAAGCTTATTTATCCTGCCTCCCTGCACTCTGTATGTGGCGCTCTGATACTCAACATGGAGTGCTCTTTCAGATACTCTGTGTTCTGGTCACTCCAGCCCACTTTCAAAAGGGGAGCCCAGTACTTTCAATGGTGCAGAGTACTTTCCCATTACACTTCCTACTTCCGTTGCAGTCATAATAACCGATAGTTAACCAGAGCAGACTTGCTGAAGTCTCATTGTCCTGTGTTATGGTCACCCAGGGCGATTTGTCATGAGGTGCTCTGACATCATAAAGCTACAGCATGGTGTCATCTGACATGAGAGCAAGCAATAGGATGCCTTTTTCATGGAATTGAAATGGGTAGCAGGCTAGACAGGATGTGCAGGTGAAGACAAAGATGGTAACATGAATAAACTCAGGCATTAGTTGACTTATGCATTTGTTTGAAGGTTTGGGTGATCATAATATTCTCGAGATCTCTATAGGTTAACTGATAGGGTTGCACAAGAATGAAGATGTTAGAATCTGTTATTCGTAGTTTTTATTATTACCTCTAGCTGTAGCATAAGCCTTCTTTCAAAACCTTATCAGATCACTTAATAGTTACTGCTGTACCATAACCTAAAAATTCTCAGTGAGAAAGATACCATGTCACAGGGCTAGCACTGAGATCTTTTTATTTATGTCCTAATATAGGTGCTGGAATGGTGTAGAGAGTAGTAGCAAAGTTTGGCTTTTGATTGAGAGAAGTATGCTAGGTTGGAAATAAAAGTCAGATTTGAGTTTGTAGTGAGCTGTGGATTTTCGCAGAGTTACAGACGCCATAGTACTCATTATTAGCACATTATAAAAATCTGTTTATTGTGTTGCATTAGTTTGGAGATATTCAAGTTCTGTTAATGGACTAACAGTGGACTTTTCCATCTGCAGATTATACTGAATGACCAGCAGAGGGAGTGATGCCGTAGACCATTTCTCTGCGATGCTGAGACAAAAAAAAAAAAAAGAAAGCGTCCTCAGCCTTCGGCTTCCATTATCAATTTACATGGTAGGTGAAACTCTCATTTAATCGCTTTGCTTGTCATTAGAAGGAGTTCATAGCATCTGACGGCTCTTGGCACCTTTGAGGCTGCAATGAGTTGTCTTCTGTTAGAGCGATTGACTTACTTTCAAATGGGGGAAGCTTATTTATCCTGCCTCCCTGCACTCTGTATGTGGCGCTCTGATACTCAACATGGAGTGCTCTTTCAGATACTCTGTGTTCTGGTCACTCCAGCCCACTTTCAAAAGGGGAGCCCAGTACTTTCAATGGTGCAGAGTACTTTCCCATTACACTTCCTACTTCCGTTGCAGTCATAATAACCGATAGTTAACCAGAGCAGACTTGCTGAAGTCTCATTGTCCTGTGTTATGGTCACCCAGGGCGATTTGTCATGAGGTGCTCTGACATCATAAAGCTACAGCATGGTGTCATCTGACATGAGAGCAAGCAATAGGATGCCTTTTTCATGGAATTGAAATGGGTAGCAGGCTAGACAGGATGTGCATGTGAAGACAAAGATGGTAACATGAATAAACTCAGGCATTAGTTGACTTATGCATTTGTTTGAAGGTTTGGGTGATCATAATATTCTCGAGATCTCTATAGGTTAACTGATAGGGTTGCACAAGAATGAAGATGTTAGAATCTGTTATTCGTAGTTTTTATTATTACCTCTAGCTGTAGCATAAGCCTTCTTTCAAAACCTTATCAGATCACTTAATAGTTACTGCTGTACCATAACCTAAAAATTCTCAGTGAGAAAGATACCATGTCACAGGGCTAGCACTGAGATCTTTTTATTTATGTCCTAATATAGGTGCTGGAATGGTGTAGAGAGTAGTAGCAAAGTTTGGCTTTTGATTGAGAGAAGTATGCTAGGTTGGAAATAAAAGTCAGATTTGAGTTTGTAGTGAGCTGTGGATTTTCGCAGAGTTACAGACGCCATAGTACTCATTATTAGCACATTATAAAAATCTGTTTATTGTGTTGCATTAGTTTGGAGATATTCAAGTTCTGTTAATGGACTAACAGTGGACTTTTCCATCTGCAGATTATACTGAATGACCAGCAGAGGGAGTGATGCCGTAGACCATTTCTCTGCGATGCCGAGACCAAAAAAAAAAAGAAAGCGTCCTCAGCCTTCGGCTTCCATTATCAATTTACATGGTACGTGAAACTCTCATTTAATTGCTTTGCTTGTCATTAGAAGGAGTTCATAGCATCTGACGGCTCTTGGCACCTTTGAGGCTGCAATGAGTTGTCTTCTGTTAGAGCGATTGACTTGCTTTCAAATGGGGGAAGCTTATTTATCCTGCCTCCCTGCACTCTGTATGTGGCGCTCTGATACTCAACATGGAGTGCTCTTTCAGATACTCTGTGTTCTGGTCACTCCAGCCCACTTTCAAAAGGGGAGCCCAGTACTTTCAATGGTGCAGAGTACTTTCCCATTACACTTCCTACTTCCGTTGCAGTCATAATAACCGATAGTTAACCAGAGCAGACTTGCTGAAGTCTCATTGTCCTGTGTTATGGTCACCCAGGGCGATTTGTCATGAGGTGCTCTGACATCATAAAGCTACAGCATGGTGTCATCTGACATGAGAGCAAGCAACAGGATGCCTTTTTCATGGAATTGAAATGGGTAGCAGGCTAGACAGGATGTGCAGGTGAAGACAAAGATGGTAACATGAATAAACTCAGGCATTAGTTGACTTATGCATTTGTTTGAAGGTTTGGGTGATCATAATATTCTCGAGATCTCTATAGGTTAACTGATAGGGTTGCACAAGAATGAAGATGTTAGAATCTGTTATTCGTAGTTTTTATTATTACCTCTAGCTGTAGCATAAGCCTTCTTTCAAAACCTTATCAGATCACTTAATAGTTACTGCTGTACCATAACCTAAAAATTCTCAGTGAGAAAGATACCATGTCACAGGGCTAGCACTGAGATCTTTTTATTTATGTCCTAATATAGGTGCTGGAATGGTGTAGAGAGTAGTAGCAAAGTTTGGCTTTTGATTGAGAGAAGTATGCTAGGTTGGAAATAAAAGTCAGATTTGAGTTTGTAGTGAGCTGTGGATTTTCGCAGAGTTACAGACGCCATAGTACTCATTATTAGCACATTATAAAAATCTGTTTATTGTGTTGCATTAGTTTGGAGATATTCAAGTTCTGTTAATGGACTAACAGTGGACTTTTCCATCTGCAGATTATACCGAATGACCAGCAGAGGGAGTGATGCCGTAGACCATTTCTCTGCGATGCTGAGACAAAAAAAAAAAAAGAAAGCGTCCTCAGCCTTCGGCTTCCATTATCAATTTACATGGTAGGTGAAACTCTCATTTAATCGCTTTGCTTGTCATTAGAAGGAGTTCATAGCATCTGACGGCTCTTGGCACCTTTGAGGCTGCAATGAGTTGTCTTCTGTTAGAGCGATTGACTTACTTTCAAATGGGGGAAGCTTATTTATCCTGCCTCCCTGCACTCTGTATGTGGCGCTCTGATACTCAACATGGAGTGCTCTTTCAGATACTCTGTGTTCTGGTCACTCCAGCCCACTTTCAAAAGGGGAGCCCAGTACTTTCAATGGTGCAGAGTACTTTCCCATTACACTTCCTACTTCCGTTGCAGTCATAATAACCGATAGTTAACCAGAGCAGACTTGCTGAAGTCTCATTGTCCTGTGTTATGGTCACCCAGGGCGATTTGTCATGAGGTGCTCTGACATCATAAAGCTACAGCATGGTGTCATCTGACATGAGAGCAAGCAACAGGATGCCTTTTTCATGGAATTGAAATGGGTAGCAGGCTAGACAGGATGTGCATGTGAAGACAAAGATGGTAACATGAATAAACTCAGGCATTAGTTGACTTATGCATTTGTTTGAAGGTTTGGGTGATCATAATATTCTCGAGATCTCTATAGGTTAACTGATAGGGTTGCACAAGAATGAAGATGTTAGAATCTGTTATTCGTAGTTTTTATTATTACCTCTAGCTGTAGCATAAGCCTTCTTTCAAAACCTTATCAGATCACTTAATAGTTACTGCTGTACCATAACCTAAAAATTCTCAGTGAGAAAGATACCATGTCACAGGGCTAGCACTGAGATCTTTTTATTTATGTCCTAATATAGGTGCTGGAATGGTGTAGAGAGTAGTAGCAAAGTTTGGCTTTTGATTGAGAGAAGTATGCTAGGTTGGAAATAAAAGTCAGATTTGAGTTTGTAGTGAGCTGTGGATTTTCGCAGAGTTACAGACGCCATAGTACTCATTATTAGCACATTATAAAAATCTGTTTATTGTGTTGCATTAGTTTGGAGATATTCAAGTTCTGTTAATGGACTAACAGTGGACTTTTCCATCTGCAGATTATACTGAATGACCAGCAGAGGGAGTGATGCCGTAGACCATTTCTCTGCGATGCCGAGACCAAAAAAAAAAAGAAAGCGTCCTCAGCCTTCGGCTTCCATTATCAATTTACATGGTACGTGAAACTCTCATTTAATTGCTTTGCTTGTCATTAGAAGGAGTTCATAGCATCTGACGGCTCTTGGCACCTTTGAGGCTGCAATGAGTTGTCTTCTGTTAGAGCGATTGACTTGCTTTCAAATGGGGGAAGCTTATTTATCCTGCCTCCCTGCACTCTGTATGTGGCGCTCTGATACTCAACATGGAGTGCTCTTTCAGATACTCTGTGTTCTGGTCACTCCAGCCCACTTTCAAAAGGGGAGCCCAGTACTTTCAATGGTGCAGAGTACTTTCCCATTACACTTCCTACTTCCGTTGCAGTCATAATAACCGATAGTTAACCAGAGCAGACTTGCTGAAGTCTCATTGTCCTGTGTTATGGTCACCCAGGGCGATTTGTCATGAGGTGCTCTGACATCATAAAGCTACAGCATGGTGTCATCTGACATGAGAGCAAGCAACAGGATGCCTTTTTCATGGAATTGAAATGGGTAGCAGGCTAGACAGGATGTGCAGGTGAAGACAAAGATGGTAACATGAATAAACTCAGGCATTAGTTGACTTATGCATTTGTTTGAAGGTTTGGGTGATCATAATATTCTCGAGATCTCTATAGGTTAACTGATAGGGTTGCACAAGAATGAAGATGTTAGAATCTGTTATTCGTAGTTTTTATTATTACCTCTAGCTGTAGCATAAGCCTTCTTTCAAAACCTTATCAGATCACTTAATAGTTACTGCTGTACCATAACCTAAAAATTCTCAGTGAGAAAGATACCATGTCACAGGGCTAGCACTGAGATCTTTTTATTTATGTCCTAATATAGGTGCTGGAATGGTGTAGAGAGTAGTAGCAAAGTTTGGCTTTTGATTGAGAGAAGTATGCTAGGTTGGAAATAAAAGTCAGATTTGAGTTTGTAGTGAGCTGTGGATTTTCGCAGAGTTACAGACGCCATAGTACTCATTATTAGCACATTATAAAAATCTGTTTATTGTGTTGCATTAGTTTGGAGATATTCAAGTTCTGTTAATGGACTAACAGTGGACTTTTCCATCTGCAGATTATACTGAATGACCAGCAGAGGGAGTGATGCCGTAGACCATTTCTCTGCGATGCCGAGACCAAAAAAAAAAAGAAAGCGTCCTCAGCCTTCGGCTTCCATTATCAATTTACATGGTACGTGAAACTCTCATTTAATTGCTTTGCTTGTCATTAGAAGGAGTTCATAGCATCTGACGGCTCTTGGCACCTTTGAGGCTGCAATGAGTTGTCTTCTGTTAGAGCGATTGACTTGCTTTCAAATGGGGGAAGCTTATTTATCCTGCCTCCCTGCACTCTGTATGTGGCGCTCTGATACTCAACATGGAGTGCTCTTTCAGATACTCTGTGTTCTGGTCACTCCAGCCCACTTTCAAAAGGGGAGCCCAGTACTTTCAATGGTGCAGAGTACTTTCCCATTACACTTCCTACTTCCGTTGCAGTCATAATAACCGATAGTTAACCAGAGCAGACTTGCTGAAGTCTCATTGTCCTGTGTTATGGTCACCCAGGGCGATTTGTCATGAGGTGCTCTGACATCATAAAGCTACAGCATGGTGTCATCTGACATGAGAGCAAGCAATAGGATGCCTTTTTCATGGAATTGAAATGGGTAGCAGGCTAGACAGGATGTGCAGGTGAAGACAAAGATGGTAACATGAATAAACTCAGGCATTAGTTGACTTATGCATTTGTTTGAAGGTTTGGGTGATCATAATATTCTCGAGATCTCTATAGGTTAACTGATAGGGTTGCACAAGAATGAAGATGTTAGAATCTGTTATTCGTAGTTTTTATTATTACCTCTAGCTGTAGCATAAGCCTTCTTTCAAAACCTTATCAGATCACTTAATAGTTACTGCTGTACCATAACCTAAAAATTCTCAGTGAGAAAGATACCATGTCACAGGGCTAGCACTGAGATCTTTTTATTTATGTCCTAATATAGGTGCTGGAATGGTGTAGAGAGTAGTAGCAAAGTTTGGCTTTTGATTGAGAGAAGTATGCTAGGTTGGAAATAAAAGTCAGATTTGAGTTTGTAGTGAGCTGTGGATTTTCGCAGAGTTACAGACGCCATAGTACTCATTATTAGCACATTATAAAAATCTGTTTATTGTGTTGCATTAGTTTGGAGATATTAAAGTTTTGTTAATGGACTAACAGTGGACTTTTCCATCTGCAGATTATACTGAATGACCAGCAGAGGGAGTGATGCCGTAGACCATTTCTCTGCGATGCTGAGACCAAAAAAAAAAAGAAAGCGTCCTCAGCCTTCGGCTTCCATTATCAATTTACATGGTAGGTGAAACTCTCATTTAATCGCTTTGCTTGTCATTAGAAGGAGTTCATAGCATCTGACGGCTCTTGGCACCTTTGAGGCTGCAATGAGTTGTCTTCTGTTAGAGCGATTGACTTACTTTCAAATGGGGGAAGCTTATTTATCCTGCCTCCCTGCACTCTGTATGTGGCGCTCTGATACTCAACATGGAGTGCTCTTTCAGATACTCTGTGTTCTGGTCACTCCAGCCCACTTTCAAAAGGGGAGCCCAGTACTTTCAATGGTGCAGAGTACTTTCCCATTACACTTCCTACTTCCGTTGCAGTCATAATAACCGATAGTTAACCAGAGCAGACTTGCTGAAGTCTCATTGTCCTGTGTTATGGTCACCCAGGGCGATTTGTCATGAGGTGCTCTGACATCATAAAGCTACAGCATGGTGTCATCTGACATGAGAGCAAGCAACAGGATGCCTTTTTCATGGAATTGAAATGGGTAGCAGGCTAGACAGGATGTGCAGGTGAAGACAAAGATGGTAACATGAATAAACTCAGGCATTAGTTGACTTATGCATTTGTTTGAAGGTTTGGGTGATCATAATATTCTCGAGATCTCTATAGGTTAACTGATAGGGTTGCACAAGAATGAAGATGTTAGAATCTGTTATTCGTAGTTTTTATTATTACCTCTAGCTGTAGCATAAGCCTTCTTTCAAAACCTTATCAGATCACTTAATAGTTACTGCTGTACCATAACCTAAAAATTCTCAGTGAGAAAGATACCATGTCACAGGGCTAGCACTGAGATCTTTTTATTTATGTCCTAATATAGGTGCTGGAATGGTGTAGAGAGTAGTAGCAAAGTTTGGCTTTTGATTGAGAGAAGTATGCTAGGTTGGAAATAAAAGTCAGATTTGAGTTTGTAGTGAGCTGTGGATTTTCGCAGAGTTACAGACGCCATAGTACTCATTATTAGCACATTATAAAAATCTGTTTATTGTGTTGCATTAGTTTGGAGATATTCAAGTTCTGTTAATGGACTAACAGTGGACTTTTCCATCTGCAGATTATACTGAATGACCAGCAGAGGGAGTGATGCCGTAGACCATTTCTCTGCGATGCCGAGACCAAAAAAAAAAAGAAAGCGTCCTCAGCCTTCGGCTTCCATTATCAATTTACATGGTACGTGAAACTCTCATTTAATTGCTTTGCTTGTCATTAGAAGGAGTTCATAGCATCTGACGGCTCTTGGCACCTTTGAGGCTGCAATGAGTTGTCTTCTGTTAGAGCGATTGACTTGCTTTCAAATGGGGGAAGCTTATTTATCCTGCCTCCCTGCACTCTGTATGTGGCGCTCTGATACTCAATATGGAGTGCTCTTTCAGATACTCTGTGTTCTGGTCACTCCAGCCCACTTTCAAAAGGGGAGCCCAGTACTTTCAATGGTGCAGAGTACTTTCCCATTACACTTCCTACTTCCGTTGCAGTCATAATAACCGATAGTTAACCAGAGCAGACTTGCTGAAGTCTCATTGTCCTGTGTTATGGTCACCCAGGGCGATTTGTCATGAGGTGCTCTGACATCATAAAGCTACAGCATGGTGTCATCTGACATGAGAGCAAGCAATAGGATGCCTTTTTCATGGAATTGAAATGGGTAGCAGGCTAGACAGGATGTGCAGGTGAAGACAAAGATGGTAACATGAATAAACTCAGGCATTAGTTGACTTATGCATTTGTTTGAAGGTTTGGGTGATCATAATATTCTCGAGATCTCTATAGGTTAACTGATAGGGTTGCACAAGAATGAAGATGTTAGAATCTGTTATTCGTAGTTTTTATTATTACCTCTAGCTGTAGCATAAGCCTTCTTTCAAAACCTTATCAGATCACTTAATAGTTACTGCTGTACCATAACCTAAAAATTCTCAGTGAGAAAGATACCATGTCACAGGGCTAGCACTGAGATCTTTTTATTTATGTCCTAATATAGGTGCTGGAATGGTGTAGAGAGTAGTAGCAAAGTTTGGCTTTTGATTGAGAGAAGTATGCTAGGTTGGAAATAAAAGTCAGATTTGAGTTTGTAGTGAGCTGTGGATTTTCGCAGAGTTACAGACGCCATAGTACTCATTATTAGCACATTATAAAAATCTGTTTATTGTGTTGCATTAGTTTGGAGATATTAAAGTTTTGTTAATGGACTAACAGTGGACTTTTCCATCTGCAGATTATACTGAATGACCAGCAGAGGGAGTGATGCCGTAGACCATTTCTCTGCGATGCTGAGACCAAAAAAAAAAAGAAAGCGTCCTCAGCCTTCGGCTTCCATTATCAATTTACATGGTAGGTGAAACTCTCATTTAATCGCTTTGCTTGTCATTAGAAGGAGTTCATAGCATCTGACGGCTCTTGGCACCTTTGAGGCTGCAATGAGTTGTCTTCTGTTAGAGCGATTGACTTACTTTCAAATGGGGGAAGCTTATTTATCCTGCCTCCCTGCACTCTGTATGTGGCGCTCTGATACTCAACATGGAGTGCTCTTTCAGATACTCTGTGTTCTGGTCACTCCAGCCCACTTTCAAAAGGGGAGCCCAGTACTTTCAATGGTGCAGAGTACTTTCCCATTACACTTCCTACTTCCGTTGCAGTCATAATAACCGATAGTTAACCAGAGCAGACTTGCTGAAGTCTCATTGTCCTGTGTTATGGTCACCCAGGGCGATTTGTCATGAGGTGCTCTGACATCATAAAGCTACAGCATGGTGTCATCTGACATGAGAGCAAGCAACAGGATGCCTTTTTCATGGAATTGAAATGGGTAGCAGGCTAGACAGGATGTGCAGGTGAAGACAAAGATGGTAACATGAATAAACTCAGGCATTAGTTGACTTATGCATTTGTTTGAAGGTTTGGGTGATCATAATATTCTCGAGATCTCTATAGGTTAACTGATAGGGTTGCACAAGAATGAAGATGTTAGAATCTGTTATTCGTAGTTTTTATTATTACCTCTAGCTGTAGCATAAGCCTTCTTTCAAAACCTTATCAGATCACTTAATAGTTACTGCTGTACCATAACCTAAAAATTCTCAGTGAGAAAGATACCATGTCACAGGGCTAGCACTGAGATCTTTTTATTTATGTCCTAATATAGGTGCTGGAATGGTGTAGAGAGTAGTAGCAAAGTTTGGCTTTTGATTGAGAGAAGTATGCTAGGTTGGAAATAAAAGTCAGATTTGAGTTTGTAGTGAGCTGTGGATTTTCGCAGAGTTACAGACGCCATAGTACTCATTATTAGCACATTATAAAAATCTGTTTATTGTGTTGCATTAGTTTGGAGATATTCAAGTTCTGTTAATGGACTAACAGTGGACTTTTCCATCTGCAGATTATACTGAATGACCAGCAGAGGGAGTGATGCCGTAGACCATTTCTCTGCGATGCCGAGACCAAAAAAAAAAAGAAAGCGTCCTCAGCCTTCGGCTTCCATTATCAATTTACATGGTACGTGAAACTCTCATTTAATTGCTTTGCTTGTCATTAGAAGGAGTTCATAGCATCTGACGGCTCTTGGCACCTTTGAGGCTGCAATGAGTTGTCTTCTGTTAGAGCGATTGACTTGCTTTCAAATGGGGGAAGCTTATTTATCCTGCCTCCCTGCACTCTGTATGTGGCGCTCTGATACTCAATATGGAGTGCTCTTTCAGATACTCTGTGTTCTGGTCACTCCAGCCCACTTTCAAAAGGGGAGCCCAGTACTTTCAATGGTGCAGAGTACTTTCCCATTACACTTCCTACTTCCGTTGCAGTCATAATAACCGATAGTTAACCAGAGCAGACTTGCTGAAGTCTCATTGTCCTGTGTTATGGTCACCCAGGGCGATTTGTCATGAGGTGCTCTGACATCATAAAGCTACAGCATGGTGTCATCTGACATGAGAGCAAGCAATAGGATGCCTTTTTCATGGAATTGAAATGGGTAGCAGGCTAGACAGGATGTGCAGGTGAAGACAAAGATGGTAACATGAATAAACTCAGGCATTAGTTGACTTATGCATTTGTTTGAAGGTTTGGGTGATCATAATATTCTCGAGATCTCTATAGGTTAACTGATAGGGTTGCACAAGAATGAAGATGTTAGAATCTGTTATTCGTAGTTTTTATTATTACCTCTAGCTGTAGCATAAGCCTTCTTTCAAAACCTTATCAGATCACTTAATAGTTACTGCTGTACCATAACCTAAAAATTCTCAGTGAGAAAGATACCATGTCACAGGGCTAGCACTGAGATCTTTTTATTTATGTCCTAATATAGGTGCTGGAATGGTGTAGAGAGTAGTAGCAAAGTTTGGCTTTTGATTGAGAGAAGTATGCTAGGTTGGAAATAAAAGTCAGATTTGAGTTTGTAGTGAGCTGTGGATTTTCGCAGAGTTACAGACGCCATAGTACTCATTATTAGCACATTATAAAAATCTGTTTATTGTGTTGCATTAGTTTGGAGATATTAAAGTTTTGTTAATGGACTAACAGTGGACTTTTCCATCTGCAGATTATACTGAATGACCAGCAGAGGGAGTGATGCCGTAGACCATTTCTCTGCGATGCTGAGACCAAAAAAAAAAAGAAAGCGTCCTCAGCCTTCGGCTTCCATTATCAATTTACATGGTAGGTGAAACTCTCATTTAATCGCTTTGCTTGTCATTAGAAGGAGTTCATAGCATCTGACGGCTCTTGGCACCTTTGAGGCTGCAATGAGTTGTCTTCTGTTAGAGCGATTGACTTACTTTCAAATGGGGGAAGCTTATTTATCCTGCCTCCCTGCACTCTGTATGTGGCGCTCTGATACTCAACATGGAGTGCTCTTTCAGATACTCTGTGTTCTGGTCACTCCAGCCCACTTTCAAAAGGGGAGCCCAGTACTTTCAATGGTGCAGAGTACTTTCCCATTACACTTCCTACTTCCGTTGCAGTCATAATAACCGATAGTTAACCAGAGCAGACTTGCTGAAGTCTCATTGTCCTGTGTTATGGTCACCCAGGGCGATTTGTCATGAGGTGCTCTGACATCATAAAGCTACAGCATGGTGTCATCTGACATGAGAGCAAGCAACAGGATGCCTTTTTCATGGAATTGAAATGGGTAGCAGGCTAGACAGGATGTGCAGGTGAAGACAAAGATGGTAACATGAATAAACTCAGGCATTAGTTGACTTATGCATTTGTTTGAAGGTTTGGGTGATCATAATATTCTCGAGATCTCTATAGGTTAACTGATAGGGTTGCACAAGAATGAAGATGTTAGAATCTGTTATTCGTAGTTTTTATTATTACCTCTAGCTGTAGCATAAGCCTTCTTTCAAAACCTTATCAGATCACTTAATAGTTACTGCTGTACCATAACCTAAAAATTCTCAGTGAGAAAGATACCATGTCACAGGGCTAGCACTGAGATCTTTTTATTTATGTCCTAATATAGGTGCTGGAATGGTGTAGAGAGTAGTAGCAAAGTTTGGCTTTTGATTGAGAGAAGTATGCTAGGTTGGAAATAAAAGTCAGATTTGAGTTTGTAGTGAGCTGTGGATTTTCGCAGAGTTACAGACGCCATAGTACTCATTATTAGCACATTATAAAAATCTGTTTATTGTGTTGCATTAGTTTGGAGATATTCAAGTTCTGTTAATGGACTAACAGTGGACTTTTCCATCTGCAGATTATACTGAATGACCAGCAGAGGGAGTGATGCCGTAGACCATTTCTCTGCGATGCCGAGACCAAAAAAAAAAAGAAAGCGTCCTCAGCCTTCGGCTTCCATTATCAATTTACATGGTACGTGAAACTCTCATTTAATTGCTTTGCTTGTCATTAGAAGGAGTTCATAGCATCTGACGGCTCTTGGCACCTTTGAGGCTGCAATGAGTTGTCTTCTGTTAGAGCGATTGACTTGCTTTCAAATGGGGGAAGCTTATTTATCCTGCCTCCCTGCACTCTGTATGTGGCGCTCTGATACTCAACATGGAGTGCTCTTTCAGATACTCTGTGTTCTGGTCACTCCAGCCCACTTTCAAAAGGGGAGCCCAGTACTTTCAATGGTGCAGAGTACTTTCCCATTACACTTCCTACTTCCGTTGCAGTCATAATAACCGATAGTTAACCAGAGCAGACTTGCTGAAGTCTCATTGTCCTGTGTTATGGTCACCCAGGGCGATTTGTCATGAGGTGCTCTGACATCATAAAGCTACAGCATGGTGTCATCTGACATGAGAGCAAGCAATAGGATGCCTTTTTCATGGAATTGAAATGGGTAGCAGGCTAGACAGGATGTGCAGGTGAAGACAAAGATGGTAACATGAATAAACTCAGGCATTAGTTGACTTATGCATTTGTTTGAAGGTTTGGGTGATCATAATATTCTCGAGATCTCTATAGGTTAACTGATAGGGTTGCACAAGAATGAAGATGTTAGAATCTGTTATTCGTAGTTTTTATTATTACCTCTAGCTGTAGCATAAGCCTTCTTTCAAAACCTTATCAGATCACTTAATAGTTACTGCTGTACCATAACCTAAAAATTCTCAGTGAGAAAGATACCATGTCACAGGGCTAGCACTGAGATCTTTTTATTTATGTCCTAATATAGGTGCTGGAATGGTGTAGAGAGTAGTAGCAAAGTTTGGCTTTTGATTGAGAGAAGTATGCTAGGTTGGAAATAAAAGTCAGATTTGAGTTTGTAGTGAGCTGTGGATTTTCGCAGAGTTACAGACGCCATAGTACTCATTATTAGCACATTATAAAAATCTGTTTATTGTGTTGCATTAGTTTGGAGATATTCAAGTTCTGTTAATGGACTAACAGTGGACTTTTCCATCTGCAGATTATACTGAATGACCAGCAGAGGGAGTGATGCCGTAGACCATTTCTCTGCGATGCCGAGACCAAAAAAAAAAAGAAAGCGTCCTCAGCCTTCGGCTTCCATTATCAATTTACATGGTACGTGAAACTCTCATTTAATTGCTTTGCTTGTCATTAGAAGGAGTTCATAGCATCTGACGGCTCTTGGCACCTTTGAGGCTGCAATGAGTTGTCTTCTGTTAGAGCGATTGACTTGCTTTCAAATGGGGGAAGCTTATTTATCCTGCCTCCCTGCACTCTGTATGTGGCGCTCTGATACTCAACATGGAGTGCTCTTTCAGATACTCTGTGTTCTGGTCACTCCAGCCCACTTTCAAAAGGGGAGCCCAGTACTTTCAATGGTGCAGAGTACTTTCCCATTACACTTCCTACTTCCGTTGCAGTCATAATAACCGATAGTTAACCAGAGCAGACTTGCTGAAGTCTCATTGTCCTGTGTTATGGTCACCCAGGGCGATTTGTCATGAGGTGCTCTGACATCATAAAGCTACAGCATGGTGTCATCTGACATGAGAGCAAGCAATAGGATGCCTTTTTCATGGAATTGAAATGGGTAGCAGGCTAGACAGGATGTGCAGGTGAAGACAAAGATGGTAACATGAATAAACTCAGGCATTAGTTGACTTATGCATTTGTTTGAAGGTTTGGGTGATCATAATATTCTCGAGATCTCTATAGGTTAACTGATAGGGTTGCACAAGAATGAAGATGTTAGAATCTGTTATTCGTAGTTTTTATTATTACCTCTAGCTGTAGCATAAGCCTTCTTTCAAAACCTTATCAGATCACTTAATAGTTACTGCTGTACCATAACCTAAAAATTCTCAGTGAGAAAGATACCATGTCACAGGGCTAGCACTGAGATCTTTTTATTTATGTCCTAATATAGGTGCTGGAATGGTGTAGAGAGTAGTAGCAAAGTTTGGCTTTTGATTGAGAGAAGTATGCTAGGTTGGAAATAAAAGTCAGATTTGAGTTTGTAGTGAGCTGTGGATTTTCGCAGAGTTACAGACGCCATAGTACTCATTATTAGCACATTATAAAAATCTGTTTATTGTGTTGCATTAGTTTGGAGATATTAAAGTTTTGTTAATGGACTAACAGTGGACTTTTCCATCTGCAGATTATACTGAATGACCAGCAGAGGGAGTGATGCCGTAGACCATTTCTCTGCGATGCTGAGATCAAAAAAAAAAAGAAAGCGTCCTCAGCCTTCGGCTTCCATTATCAATTTACATGGTAGGTGAAACTCTCATTTAATCCCTTTGCTTGTCATTAGAAGGAGTTCATAGCATCTGACGGCTCTTGGCACCTTTGAGGCTGCAATGAGTTGTCTTCTGTTAGAGCGATTGACTTACTTTCAAATGGGGGAAGCTTATTTATCCTGCCTCCCTGCACTCTGTATGTGGCGCTCTGATACTCAACATGGAGTGCTCTTTCAGATACTCTGTGTTCTGGTCACTCCAGCCCACTTTCAAAAGGGGAGCCCAGTACTTTCAATGGTGCAGAGTACTTTCCCATTACACTTCCTACTTCCGTTGCAGTCATAATAACCGATAGTTAACCAGAGCAGACTTGCTGAAGTCTCATTGTCCTGTGTTATGGTCACCCAGGGCGATTTGTCATGAGGTGCTCTGACATCATAAAGCTACAGCATGGTGTCATCTGACATGAGAGCAAGCAACAGGATGCCTTTTTCATGGAATTGAAATGGGTAGCAGGCTAGACAGGATGTGCAGGTGAAGACAAAGATGGTAACATGAATAAACTCAGGCATTAGTTGACTTATGCATTTGTTTGAAGGTTTGGGTGATCATAATATTCTCGAGATCTCTATAGGTTAACTGATAGGGTTGCACAAGAATGAAGATGTTAGAATCTGTTATTCGTAGTTTTTATTATTACCTCTAGCTGTAGCATAAGCCTTCTTTCAAAACCTTATCAGATCACTTAATAGTTACTGCTGTACCATAACCTAAAAATTCTCAGTGAGAAAGATACCATGTCACAGGGCTAGCACTGAGATCTTTTTATTTATGTCCTAATATAGGTGCTGGAATGGTGTAGAGAGTAGTAGCAAAGTTTGGCTTTTGATTGAGAGAAGTATGCTAGGTTGGAAATAAAAGTCAGATTTGAGTTTGTAGTGAGCTGTGGATTTTCGCAGAGTTACAGACGCCATAGTACTCATTATTAGCACATTATAAAAATCTGTTTATTGTGTTGCATTAGTTTGGAGATATTCAAGTTCTGTTAATGGACTAACAGTGGACTTTTCCATCTGCAGATTATACTGAATGACCAGCAGAGGGAGTGATGCCGTAGACCATTTCTCTGCGATGCCGAGACCAAAAAAAAAAAGAAAGCGTCCTCAGCCTTCGGCTTCCATTATCAATTTACATGGTACGTGAAACTCTCATTTAATTGCTTTGCTTGTCATTAGAAGGAGTTCATAGCATCTGACGGCTCTTGGCACCTTTGAGGCTGCAATGAGTTGTCTTCTGTTAGAGCGATTGACTTGCTTTCAAATGGGGGAAGCTTATTTATCCTGCCTCCCTGCACTCTGTATGTGGCGCTCTGATACTCAACATGGAGTGCTCTTTCAGATACTCTGTGTTCTGGTCACTCCAGCCCACTTTCAAAAGGGGAGCCCAGTACTTTCAATGGTGCAGAGTACTTTCCCATTACACTTCCTACTTCCGTTGCAGTCATAATAACCGATAGTTAACCAGAGCAGACTTGCTGAAGTCTCATTGTCCTGTGTTATGGTCACCCAGGGCGATTTGTCATGAGGTGCTCTGACATCATAAAGCTACAGCATGGTGTCATCTGACATGAGAGCAAGCAATAGGATGCCTTTTTCATGGAATTGAAATGGGTAGCAGGCTAGACAGGATGTGCAGGTGAAGACAAAGATGGTAACATGAATAAACTCAGGCATTAGTTGACTTATGCATTTGTTTGAAGGTTTGGGTGATCATAATATTCTCGAGATCTCTATAGGTTAACTGATAGGGTTGCACAAGAATGAAGATGTTAGAATCTGTTATTCGTAGTTTTTATTATTACCTCTAGCTGTAGCATAAGCCTTCTTTCAAAACCTTATCAGATCACTTAATAGTTACTGCTGTACCATAACCTAAAAATTCTCAGTGAGAAAGATACCATGTCACAGGGCTAGCACTGAGATCTTTTTATTTATGTCCTAATATAGGTGCTGGAATGGTGTAGAGAGTAGTAGCAAAGTTTGGCTTTTGATTGAGAGAAGTATGCTAGGTTGGAAATAAAAGTCAGATTTGAGTTTGTAGTGAGCTGTGGATTTTCGCAGAGTTACAGACGCCATAGTACTCATTATTAGCACATTATAAAAATCTGTTTATTGTGTTGCATTAGTTTGGAGATATTCAAGTTCTGTTAATGGACTAACAGTGGACTTTTCCATCTGCAGATTATACTGAATGACCAGCAGAGGGAGTGATGCCGTAGACCATTTCTCTGCGATGCTGAGACAAAAAAAAAAAAAGAAAGCGTCCTCAGCCTTCGGCTTCCATTATCAATTTACATGGTAGGTGAAACTCTCATTTAATCGCTTTGCTTGTCATTAGAAGGAGTTCATAGCATCTGACGGCTCTTGGCACCTTTGAGGCTGCAATGAGTTGTCTTCTGTTAGAGCGATTGACTTACTTTCAAATGGGGGAAGCTTATTTATCCTGCCTCCCTGCACTCTGTATGTGGCGCTCTGATACTCAACATGGAGTGCTCTTTCAGATACTCTGTGTTCTGGTCACTCCAGCCCACTTTCAAAAGGGGAGCCCAGTACTTTCAATGGTGCAGAGTACTTTCCCATTACACTTCCTACTTCCGTTGCAGTCATAATAACCGATAGTTAACCAGAGCAGACTTGCTGAAGTCTCATTGTCCTGTGTTATGGTCACCCAGGGCGATTTGTCATGAGGTGCTCTGACATCATAAAGCTACAGCATGGTGTCATCTGACATGAGAGCAAGCAATAGGATGCCTTTTTCATGGAATTGAAATGGGTAGCAGGCTAGACAGGATGTGCATGTGAAGACAAAGATGGTAACATGAATAAACTCAGGCATTAGTTGACTTATGCATTTGTTTGAAGGTTTGGGTGATCATAATATTCTCGAGATCTCTATAGGTTAACTGATAGGGTTGCACAAGAATGAAGATGTTAGAATCTGTTATTCGTAGTTTTTATTATTACCTCTAGCTGTAGCATAAGCCTTCTTTCAAAACCTTATCAGATCACTTAATAGTTACTGCTGTACCATAACCTAAAAATTCTCAGTGAGAAAGATACCATGTCACAGGGCTAGCACTGAGATCTTTTTATTTATGTCCTAATATAGGTGCTGGAATGGTGTAGAGAGTAGTAGCAAAGTTTGGCTTTTGATTGAGAGAAGTATGCTAGGTTGGAAATAAAAGTCAGATTTGAGTTTGTAGTGAGCTGTGGATTTTCGCAGAGTTACAGACGCCATAGTACTCATTATTAGCACATTATAAAAATCTGTTTATTGTGTTGCATTAGTTTGGAGATATTCAAGTTCTGTTAATGGACTAACAGTGGACTTTTCCATCTGCAGATTATACTGAATGACCAGCAGAGGGAGTGATGCCGTAGACCATTTCTCTGCGATGCCGAGACCAAAAAAAAAAAGAAAGCGTCCTCAGCCTTCGGCTTCCATTATCAATTTACATGGTACGTGAAACTCTCATTTAATTGCTTTGCTTGTCATTAGAAGGAGTTCATAGCATCTGACGGCTCTTGGCACCTTTGAGGCTGCAATGAGTTGTCTTCTGTTAGAGCGATTGACTTGCTTTCAAATGGGGGAAGCTTATTTATCCTGCCTCCCTGCACTCTGTATGTGGCGCTCTGATACTCAACATGGAGTGCTCTTTCAGATACTCTGTGTTCTGGTCACTCCAGCCCACTTTCAAAAGGGGAGCCCAGTACTTTCAATGGTGCAGAGTACTTTCCCATTACACTTCCTACTTCCGTTGCAGTCATAATAACCGATAGTTAACCAGAGCAGACTTGCTGAGGTCTCATTGTCCTGTGTTATGGTCACCCAGGGCGATTTGTCATGAGGTGCTCTGACATCATAAAGCTACAGCATGGTGTCATCTGACATGAGAGCAAGCAATAGGATGCCTTTTTCATGGAATTGAAATGGGTAGCAGGCTAGACAGGATGTGCAGGTGAAGACAAAGATGGTAACATGAATAAACTCAGGCATTAGTTGACTTATGCATTTGTTTGAAGGTTTGGGTGATCATAATATTCTCGAGATCTCTATAGGTTAACTGATAGGGTTGCACAAGAATGAAGATGTTAGAATCTGTTATTCGTAGTTTTTATTATTACCTCTAGCTGTAGCATAAGCCTTCTTTCAAAACCTTATCAGATCACTTAATAGTTACTGCTGTACCATAACCTAAAAATTCTCAGTGAGAAAGATACCATGTCACAGGGCTAGCACTGAGATCTTTTTATTTATGTCCTAATATAGGTGCTGGAATGGTGTAGAGAGTAGTAGCAAAGTTTGGCTTTTGATTGAGAGAAGTATGCTAGGTTGGAAATAAAAGTCAGATTTGAGTTTGTAGTGAGCTGTGGATTTTCGCAGAGTTACAGACGCCATAGTACTCATTATTAGCACATTATAAAAATCTGTTTATTGTGTTGCATTAGTTTGGAGATATTAAAGTTTTGTTAATGGACTAACAGTGGACTTTTCCATCTGCAGATTATACTGAATGACCAGCAGAGGGAGTGATGCCGTAGACCATTTCTCTGCGATGCTGAGACCAAAAAAAAAAAGAAAGCGTCCTCAGCCTTCGGCTTCCATTATCAATTTACATGGTAGGTGAAACTCTCATTTAATCCCTTTGCTTGTCATTAGAAGGAGTTCATAGCATCTGACGGCTCTTGGCACCTTTGAGGCTGCAATGAGTTGTCTTCTGTTAGAGCGATTGACTTACTTTCAAATGGGGGAAGCTTATTTATCCTGCCTCCCTGCACTCTGTATGTGGCGCTCTGATACTCAACATGGAGTGCTCTTTCAGATACTCTGTGTTCTGGTCACTCCAGCCCACTTTCAAAAGGGGAGCCCAGTACTTTCAATGGTGCAGAGTACTTTCCCATTACACTTCCTACTTCCGTTGCAGTCATAATAACCGATAGTTAACCAGAGCAGACTTGCTGAAGTCTCATTGTCCTGTGTTATGGTCACCCAGGGCGATTTGTCATGAGGTGCTCTGACATCATAAAGCTACAGCATGGTGTCATCTGACATGAGAGCAAGCAACAGGATGCCTTTTTCATGGAATTGAAATGGGTAGCAGGCTAGACAGGATGTGCAGGTGAAGACAAAGATGGTAACATGAATAAACTCAGGCATTAGTTGACTTATGCATTTGTTTGAAGGTTTGGGTGATCATAATATTCTCGAGATCTCTATAGGTTAACTGATAGGGTTGCACAAGAATGAAGATGTTAGAATCTGTTATTCGTAGTTTTTATTATTACCTCTAGCTGTAGCATAAGCCTTCTTTCAAAACCTTATCAGATCACTTAATAGTTACTGCTGTACCATAACCTAAAAATTCTCAGTGAGAAAGATACCATGTCACAGGGCTAGCACTGAGATCTTTTTATTTATGTCCTAATATAGGTGCTGGAATGGTGTAGAGAGTAGTAGCAAAGTTTGGCTTTTGATTGAGAGAAGTATGCTAGGTTGGAAATAAAAGTCAGATTTGAGTTTGTAGTGAGCTGTGGATTTTCGCAGAGTTACAGACGCCATAGTACTCATTATTAGCACATTATAAAAATCTGTTTATTGTGTTGCATTAGTTTGGAGATATTCAAGTTCTGTTAATGGACTAACAGTGGACTTTTCCATCTGCAGATTATACTGAATGACCAGCAGAGGGAGTGATGCCGTAGACCATTTCTCTGCGATGCCGAGACCAAAAAAAAAAAGAAAGCGTCCTCAGCCTTCGGCTTCCATTATCAATTTACATGGTACGTGAAACTCTCATTTAATTGCTTTGCTTGTCATTAGAAGGAGTTCATAGCATCTGACGGCTCTTGGCACCTTTGAGGCTGCAATGAGTTGTCTTCTGTTAGAGCGATTGACTTGCTTTCAAATGGGGGAAGCTTATTTATCCTGCCTCCCTGCACTCTGTATGTGGCGCTCTGATACTCAACATGGAGTGCTCTTTCAGATACTCTGTGTTCTGGTCACTCCAGCCCACTTTCAAAAGGGGAGCCCAGTACTTTCAATGGTGCAGAGTACTTTCCCATTACACTTCCTACTTCCGTTGCAGTCATAATAACCGATAGTTAACCAGAGCAGACTTGCTGAAGTCTCATTGTCCTGTGTTATGGTCACCCAGGGCGATTTGTCATGAGGTGCTCTGACATCATAAAGCTACAGCATGGTGTCATCTGACATGAGAGCAAGCAATAGGATGCCTTTTTCATGGAATTGAAATGGGTAGCAGGCTAGACAGGATGTGCAGGTGAAGACAAAGATGGTAACATGAATAAACTCAGGCATTAGTTGACTTATGCATTTGTTTGAAGGTTTGGGTGATCATAATATTCTCGAGATCTCTATAGGTTAACTGATAGGGTTGCACAAGAATGAAGATGTTAGAATCTGTTATTCGTAGTTTTTATTATTACCTCTAGCTGTAGCATAAGCCTTCTTTCAAAACCTTATCAGATCACTTAATAGTTACTGCTGTACCATAACCTAAAAATTCTCAGTGAGAAAGATACCATGTCACAGGGCTAGCACTGAGATCTTTTTATTTATGTCCTAATATAGGTGCTGGAATGGTGTAGAGAGTAGTAGCAAAGTTTGGCTTTTGATTGAGAGAAGTATGCTAGGTTGGAAATAAAAGTCAGATTTGAGTTTGTAGTGAGCTGTGGATTTTCGCAGAGTTACAGACGCCATAGTACTCATTATTAGCACATTATAAAAATCTGTTTATTGTGTTGCATTAGTTTGGAGATATTCAAGTTCTGTTAATGGACTAACAGTGGACTTTTCCATCTGCAGATTATACTGAATGACCAGCAGAGGGAGTGATGCCGTAGACCATTTCTCTGCGATGCTGAGACAAAAAAAAAAAAAGAAAGCGTCCTCAGCCTTCGGCTTCCATTATCAATTTACATGGTAGGTGAAACTCTCATTTAATCGCTTTGCTTGTCATTAGAAGGAGTTCATAGCATCTGACGGCTCTTGGCACCTTTGAGGCTGCAATGAGTTGTCTTCTGTTAGAGCGATTGACTTACTTTCAAATGGGGGAAGCTTATTTATCCTGCCTCCCTGCACTCTGTATGTGGCGCTCTGATACTCAACATGGAGTGCTCTTTCAGATACTCTGTGTTCTGGTCACTCCAGCCCACTTTCAAAAGGGGAGCCCAGTACTTTCAATGGTGCAGAGTACTTTCCCATTACACTTCCTACTTCCGTTGCAGTCATAATAACCGATAGTTAACCAGAGCAGACTTGCTGAAGTCTCATTGTCCTGTGTTATGGTCACCCAGGGCGATTTGTCATGAGGTGCTCTGACATCATAAAGCTACAGCATGGTGTCATCTGACATGAGAGCAAGCAATAGGATGCCTTTTTCATGGAATTGAAATGGGTAGCAGGCTAGACAGGATGTGCATGTGAAGACAAAGATGGTAACATGAATAAACTCAGGCATTAGTTGACTTATGCATTTGTTTGAAGGTTTGGGTGATCATAATATTCTCGAGATCTCTATTGATTAACTGATAGGGTTGCACAAGAATGAAGATGTTAGAATCTGTTATTCGTAGTTTTTATTATTACCTCTAGCTGTAGCATAAGCCTTCTTTCAAAACCTTATCAGATCACTTAATAGTTACTGCTGTACCATAACCTAAAAATTCTCAGTGAGAAAGATACCATGTCACAGGGCTAGCACTGAGATCTTTTTATTTATGTCCTAATATAGGTGCTGGAATGGTGTAGAGAGTAGTAGCAAAGTTTGGCTTTTGATTGAGAGAAGTATGCTAGGTTGGAAATAAAAGTCAGATTTGAGTTTGTAGTGAGCTGTGGATTTTCGCAGAGTTACAGACGCCATAGTACTCATTATTAGCACATTATAAAAATCTGTTTATTGTGTTGCATTAGTTTGGAGATATTCAAGTTCTGTTAATGGACTAACAGTGGACTTTTCCATCTGCAGATTATACTGAATGACCAGCAGAGGGAGTGATGCCGTAGACCATTTCTCTGCGATGCCGAGACCAAAAAAAAAAAGAAAGCGTCCTCAGCCTTCGGCTTCCATTATCAATTTACATGGTACGTGAAACTCTCATTTAATTGCTTTGCTTGTCATTAGAAGGAGTTCATAGCATCTGACGGCTCTTGGCACCTTTGAGGCTGCAATGAGTTGTCTTCTGTTAGAGCGATTGACTTGCTTTCAAATGGGGGAAGCTTATTTATCCTGCCTCCCTGCACTCTGTATGTGGCGCTCTGATACTCAACATGGAGTGCTCTTTCAGATACTCTGTGTTCTGGTCACTCCAGCCCACTTTCAAAAGGGGAGCCCAGTACTTTCAATGGTGCAGAGTACTTTCCCATTACACTTCCTACTTCCGTTGCAGTCATAATAACCGATAGTTAACCAGAGCAGACTTGCTGAAGTCTCATTGTCCTGTGTTATGGTCACCCAGGGCGATTTGTCATGAGGTGCTCTGACATCATAAAGCTACAGCATGGTGTCATCTGACATGAGAGCAAGCAACAGGATGCCTTTTTCATGGAATTGAAATGGGTAGCAGGCTAGACAGGATGTGCAGGTGAAGACAAAGATGGTAACATGAATAAACTCAGGCATTAGTTGACTTATGCATTTGTTTGAAGGTTTGGGTGATCATAATATTCTCGAGATCTCTATAGGTTAACTGATAGGGTTGCACAAGAATGAAGATGTTAGAATCTGTTATTCGTAGTTTTTATTATTACCTCTAGCTGTAGCATAAGCCTTCTTTCAAAACCTTATCAGATCACTTAATAGTTACTGCTGTACCATAACCTAAAAATTCTCAGTGAGAAAGATACCATGTCACAGGGCTAGCACTGAGATCTTTTTATTTATGTCCTAATATAGGTGCTGGAATGGTGTAGAGAGTAGTAGCAAAGTTTGGCTTTTGATTGAGAGAAGTATGCTAGGTTGGAAATAAAAGTCAGATTTGAGTTTGTAGTGAGCTGTGGATTTTCGCAGAGTTACAGACGCCATAGTACTCATTATTAGCACATTATAAAAATCTGTTTATTGTGTTGCATTAGTTTGGAGATATTCAAGTTCTGTTAATGGACTAACAGTGGACTTTTCCATCTGCAGATTATACTGAATGACCAGCAGAGGGAGTGATGCCGTAGACCATTTCTCTGCGATGCTGAGACAAAAAAAAAAAAAGAAAGCGTCCTCAGCCTTCGGCTTCCATTATCAATTTACATGGTAGGTGAAACTCTCATTTAATCGCTTTGCTTGTCATTAGAAGGAGTTCATAGCATCTGACGGCTCTTGGCACCTTTGAGGCTGCAATGAGTTGTCTTCTGTTAGAGCGATTGACTTACTTTCAAATGGGGGAAGCTTATTTATCCTGCCTCCCTGCACTCTGTATGTGGCGCTCTGATACTCAACATGGAGTGCTCTTTCAGATACTCTGTGTTCTGGTCACTCCAGCCCACTTTCAAAAGGGGAGCCCAGTACTTTCAATGGTGCAGAGTACTTTCCCATTACACTTCCTACTTCCGTTGCAGTCATAATAACCGATAGTTAACCAGAGCAGACTTGCTGAAGTCTCATTGTCCTGTGTTATGGTCACCCAGGGCGATTTGTCATGAGGTGCTCTGACATCATAAAGCTACAGCATGGTGTCATCTGACATGAGAGCAAGCAATAGGATGCCTTTTTCATGGAATTGAAATGGGTAGCAGGCTAGACAGGATGTGCATGTGAAGACAAAGATGGTAACATGAATAAACTCAGGCATTAGTTGACTTATGCATTTGTTTGAAGGTTTGGGTGATCATAATATTCTCGAGATCTCTATTGATTAACTGATAGGGTTGCACAAGAATGAAGATGTTAGAATCTGTTATTCGTAGTTTTTATTATTACCTCTAGCTGTAGCATAAGCCTTCTTTCAAAACCTTATCAGATCACTTAATAGTTACTGCTGTACCATAACCTAAAAATTCTCAGTGAGAAAGATACCATGTCACAGGGCTAGCACTGAGATCTTTTTATTTATGTCCTAATATAGGTGCTGGAATGGTGTAGAGAGTAGTAGCAAAGTTTGGCTTTTGATTGAGAGAAGTATGCTAGGTTGGAAATAAAAGTCAGATTTGAGTTTGTAGTGAGCTGTGGATTTTCGCAGAGTTACAGACGCCATAGTACTCATTATTAGCACATTATAAAAATCTGTTTATTGTGTTGCATTAGTTTGGAGATATTCAAGTTCTGTTAATGGACTAACAGTGGACTTTTCCATCTGCAGATTATACTGAATGACCAGCAGAGGGAGTGATGCCGTAGACCATTTCTCTGCGATGCTGAGACAAAAAAAAAAAAAGAAAGCGTCCTCAGCCTTCGGCTTCCATTATCAATTTACATGGTAGGTGAAACTCTCATTTAATCGCTTTGCTTGTCATTAGAAGGAGTTCATAGCATCTGACGGCTCTTGGCACCTTTGAGGCTGCAATGAGTTGTCTTCTGTTAGAGCGATTGACTTACTTTCAAATGGGGGAAGCTTATTTATCCTGCCTCCCTGCACTCTGTATGTGGCGCTCTGATACTCAACATGGAGTGCTCTTTCAGATACTCTGTGTTCTGGTCACTCCAGCCCACTTTCAAAAGGGGAGCCCAGTACTTTCAATGGTGCAGAGTACTTTCCCATTACACTTCCTACTTCCGTTGCAGTCATAATAACCGATAGTTAACCAGAGCAGACTTGCTGAAGTCTCATTGTCCTGTGTTATGGTCACCCAGGGCGATTTGTCATGAGGTGCTCTGACATCATAAAGCTACAGCATGGTGTCATCTGACATGAGAGCAAGCAATAGGATGCCTTTTTCATGGAATTGAAATGGGTAGCAGGCTAGACAGGATGTGCATGTGAAGACAAAGATGGTAACATGAATAAACTCAGGCATTAGTTGACTTATGCATTTGTTTGAAGGTTTGGGTGATCATAATATTCTCGAGATCTCTATAGGTTAACTGATAGGGTTGCACAAGAATGAAGATGTTAGAATCTGTTATTCGTAGTTTTTATTATTACCTCTAGCTGTAGCATAAGCCTTCTTTCAAAACCTTATCAGATCACTTAATAGTTACTGCTGTACCATAACCTAAAAATTCTCAGTGAGAAAGATACCATGTCACAGGGCTAGCACTGAGATCTTTTTATTTATGTCCTAATATAGGTGCTGGAATGGTGTAGAGAGTAGTAGCAAAGTTTGGCTTTTGATTGAGAGAAGTATGCTAGGTTGGAAATAAAAGTCAGATTTGAGTTTGTAGTGAGCTGTGGATTTTCGCAGAGTTACAGACGCCATAGTACTCATTATTAGCACATTATAAAAATCTGTTTATTGTGTTGCATTAGTTTGGAGATATTCAAGTTCTGTTAATGGACTAACAGTGGACTTTTCCATCTGCAGATTATACTGAATGACCAGCAGAGGGAGTGATGCCGTAGACCATTTCTCTGCGATGCCGAGACCAAAAAAAAAAAGAAAGCGTCCTCAGCCTTCGGCTTCCATTATCAATTTACATGGTACGTGAAACTCTCATTTAATTGCTTTGCTTGTCATTAGAAGGAGTTCATAGCATCTGACGGCTCTTGGCACCTTTGAGGCTGCAATGAGTTGTCTTCTGTTAGAGCGATTGACTTGCTTTCAAATGGGGGAAGCTTATTTATCCTGCCTCCCTGCACTCTGTATGTGGCGCTCTGATACTCAACATGGAGTGCTCTTTCAGATACTCTGTGTTCTGGTCACTCCAGCCCACTTTCAAAAGGGGAGCCCAGTACTTTCAATGGTGCAGAGTACTTTCCCATTACACTTCCTACTTCCGTTGCAGTCATAATAACCGATAGTTAACCAGAGCAGACTTGCTGAGGTCTCATTGTCCTGTGTTATGGTCACCCAGGGCGATTTGTCATGAGGTGCTCTGACATCATAAAGCTACAGCATGGTGTCATCTGACATGAGAGCAAGCAATAGGATGCCTTTTTCATGGAATTGAAATGGGTAGCAGGCTAGACAGGATGTGCAGGTGAAGACAAAGATGGTAACATGAATAAACTCAGGCATTAGTTGACTTATGCATTTGTTTGAAGGTTTGGGTGATCATAATATTCTCGAGATCTCTATAGGTTAACTGATAGGGTTGCACAAGAATGAAGATGTTAGAATCTGTTATTCGTAGTTTTTATTATTACCTCTAGCTGTAGCATAAGCCTTCTTTCAAAACCTTATCAGATCACTTAATAGTTACTGCTGTACCATAACCTAAAAATTCTCAGTGAGAAAGATACCATGTCACAGGGCTAGCACTGAGATCTTTTTATTTATGTCCTAATATAGGTGCTGGAATGGTGTAGAGAGTAGTAGCAAAGTTTGGCTTTTGATTGAGAGAAGTATGCTAGGTTGGAAATAAAAGTCAGATTTGAGTTTGTAGTGAGCTGTGGATTTTCGCAGAGTTACAGACGCCATAGTACTCATTATTAGCACATTATAAAAATCTGTTTATTGTGTTGCATTAGTTTGGAGATATTAAAGTTTTGTTAATGGACTAACAGTGGACTTTTCCATCTGCAGATTATACTGAATGACCAGCAGAGGGAGTGATGCCGTAGACCATTTCTCTGCGATGCTGAGACCAAAAAAAAAAAGAAAGCGTCCTCAGCCTTCGGCTTCCATTATCAATTTACATGGTAGGTGAAACTCTCATTTAATCCCTTTGCTTGTCATTAGAAGGAGTTCATAGCATCTGACGGCTCTTGGCACCTTTGAGGCTGCAATGAGTTGTCTTCTGTTAGAGCGATTGACTTACTTTCAAATGGGGGAAGCTTATTTATCCTGCCTCCCTGCACTCTGTATGTGGCGCTCTGATACTCAACATGGAGTGCTCTTTCAGATACTCTGTGTTCTGGTCACTCCAGCCCACTTTCAAAAGGGGAGCCCAGTACTTTCAATGGTGCAGAGTACTTTCCCATTACACTTCCTACTTCCGTTGCAGTCATAATAACCGATAGTTAACCAGAGCAGACTTGCTGAAGTCTCATTGTCCTGTGTTATGGTCACCCAGGGCGATTTGTCATGAGGTGCTCTGACATCATAAAGCTACAGCATGGTGTCATCTGACATGAGAGCAAGCAACAGGATGCCTTTTTCATGGAATTGAAATGGGTAGCAGGCTAGACAGGATGTGCAGGTGAAGACAAAGATGGTAACATGAATAAACTCAGGCATTAGTTGACTTATGCATTTGTTTGAAGGTTTGGGTGATCATAATATTCTCGAGATCTCTATAGGTTAACTGATAGGGTTGCACAAGAATGAAGATGTTAGAATCTGTTATTCGTAGTTTTTATTATTACCTCTAGCTGTAGCATAAGCCTTCTTTCAAAACCTTATCAGATCACTTAATAGTTACTGCTGTACCATAACCTAAAAATTCTCAGTGAGAAAGATACCATGTCACAGGGCTAGCACTGAGATCTTTTTATTTATGTCCTAATATAGGTGCTGGAATGGTGTAGAGAGTAGTAGCAAAGTTTGGCTTTTGATTGAGAGAAGTATGCTAGGTTGGAAATAAAAGTCAGATTTGAGTTTGTAGTGAGCTGTGGATTTTCGCAGAGTTACAGACGCCATAGTACTCATTATTAGCACATTATAAAAATCTGTTTATTGTGTTGCATTAGTTTGGAGATATTCAAGTTCTGTTAATGGACTAACAGTGGACTTTTCCATCTGCAGATTATACTGAATGACCAGCAGAGGGAGTGATGCCGTAGACCATTTCTCTGCGATGCCGAGACCAAAAAAAAAAAGAAAGCGTCCTCAGCCTTCGGCTTCCATTATCAATTTACATGGTACGTGAAACTCTCATTTAATTGCTTTGCTTGTCATTAGAAGGAGTTCATAGCATCTGACGGCTCTTGGCACCTTTGAGGCTGCAATGAGTTGTCTTCTGTTAGAGCGATTGACTTGCTTTCAAATGGGGGAAGCTTATTTATCCTGCCTCCCTGCACTCTGTATGTGGCGCTCTGATACTCAACATGGAGTGCTCTTTCAGATACTCTGTGTTCTGGTCACTCCAGCCCACTTTCAAAAGGGGAGCCCAGTACTTTCAATGGTGCAGAGTACTTTCCCATTACACTTCCTACTTCCGTTGCAGTCATAATAACCGATAGTTAACCAGAGCAGACTTGCTGAAGTCTCATTGTCCTGTGTTATGGTCACCCAGGGCGATTTGTCATGAGGTGCTCTGACATCATAAAGCTACAGCATGGTGTCATCTGACATGAGAGCAAGCAATAGGATGCCTTTTTCATGGAATTGAAATGGGTAGCAGGCTAGACAGGATGTGCAGGTGAAGACAAAGATGGTAACATGAATAAACTCAGGCATTAGTTGACTTATGCATTTGTTTGAAGGTTTGGGTGATCATAATATTCTCGAGATCTCTATAGGTTAACTGATAGGGTTGCACAAGAATGAAGATGTTAGAATCTGTTATTCGTAGTTTTTATTATTACCTCTAGCTGTAGCATAAGCCTTCTTTCAAAACCTTATCAGATCACTTAATAGTTACTGCTGTACCATAACCTAAAAATTCTCAGTGAGAAAGATACCATGTCACAGGGCTAGCACTGAGATCTTTTTATTTATGTCCTAATATAGGTGCTGGAATGGTGTAGAGAGTAGTAGCAAAGTTTGGCTTTTGATTGAGAGAAGTATGCTAGGTTGGAAATAAAAGTCAGATTTGAGTTTGTAGTGAGCTGTGGATTTTCGCAGAGTTACAGACGCCATAGTACTCATTATTAGCACATTATAAAAATCTGTTTATTGTGTTGCATTAGTTTGGAGATATTCAAGTTCTGTTAATGGACTAACAGTGGACTTTTCCATCTGCAGATTATACTGAATGACCAGCAGAGGGAGTGATGCCGTAGACCATTTCTCTGCGATGCTGAGACAAAAAAAAAAAAAGAAAGCGTCCTCAGCCTTCGGCTTCCATTATCAATTTACATGGTAGGTGAAACTCTCATTTAATCGCTTTGCTTGTCATTAGAAGGAGTTCATAGCATCTGACGGCTCTTGGCACCTTTGAGGCTGCAATGAGTTGTCTTCTGTTAGAGCGATTGACTTACTTTCAAATGGGGGAAGCTTATTTATCCTGCCTCCCTGCACTCTGTATGTGGCGCTCTGATACTCAACATGGAGTGCTCTTTCAGATACTCTGTGTTCTGGTCACTCCAGCCCACTTTCAAAAGGGGAGCCCAGTACTTTCAATGGTGCAGAGTACTTTCCCATTACACTTCCTACTTCCGTTGCAGTCATAATAACCGATAGTTAACCAGAGCAGACTTGCTGAAGTCTCATTGTCCTGTGTTATGGTCACCCAGGGCGATTTGTCATGAGGTGCTCTGACATCATAAAGCTACAGCATGGTGTCATCTGACATGAGAGCAAGCAATAGGATGCCTTTTTCATGGAATTGAAATGGGTAGCAGGCTAGACAGGATGTGCATGTGAAGACAAAGATGGTAACATGAATAAACTCAGGCATTAGTTGACTTATGCATTTGTTTGAAGGTTTGGGTGATCATAATATTCTCGAGATCTCTATTGATTAACTGATAGGGTTGCACAAGAATGAAGATGTTAGAATCTGTTATTCGTAGTTTTTATTATTACCTCTAGCTGTAGCATAAGCCTTCTTTCAAAACCTTATCAGATCACTTAATAGTTACTGCTGTACCATAACCTAAAAATTCTCAGTGAGAAAGATACCATGTCACAGGGCTAGCACTGAGATCTTTTTATTTATGTCCTAATATAGGTGCTGGAATGGTGTAGAGAGTAGTAGCAAAGTTTGGCTTTTGATTGAGAGAAGTATGCTAGGTTGGAAATAAAAGTCAGATTTGAGTTTGTAGTGAGCTGTGGATTTTCGCAGAGTTACAGACGCCATAGTACTCATTATTAGCACATTATAAAAATCTGTTTATTGTGTTGCATTAGTTTGGAGATATTCAAGTTCTGTTAATGGACTAACAGTGGACTTTTCCATCTGCAGATTATACTGAATGACCAGCAGAGGGAGTGATGCCGTAGACCATTTCTCTGCGATGCTGAGACAAAAAAAAAAAAAGAAAGCGTCCTCAGCCTTCGGCTTCCATTATCAATTTACATGGTAGGTGAAACTCTCATTTAATCGCTTTGCTTGTCATTAGAAGGAGTTCATAGCATCTGACGGCTCTTGGCACCTTTGAGGCTGCAATGAGTTGTCTTCTGTTAGAGCGATTGACTTACTTTCAAATGGGGGAAGCTTATTTATCCTGCCTCCCTGCACTCTGTATGTGGCGCTCTGATACTCAACATGGAGTGCTCTTTCAGATACTCTGTGTTCTGGTCACTCCAGCCCACTTTCAAAAGGGGAGCCCAGTACTTTCAATGGTGCAGAGTACTTTCCCATTACACTTCCTACTTCCGTTGCAGTCATAATAACCGATAGTTAACCAGAGCAGACTTGCTGAAGTCTCATTGTCCTGTGTTATGGTCACCCAGGGCGATTTGTCATGAGGTGCTCTGACATCATAAAGCTACAGCATGGTGTCATCTGACATGAGAGCAAGCAATAGGATGCCTTTTTCATGGAATTGAAATGGGTAGCAGGCTAGACAGGATGTGCATGTGAAGACAAAGATGGTAACATGAATAAACTCAGGCATTAGTTGACTTATGCATTTGTTTGAAGGTTTGGGTGATCATAATATTCTCGAGATCTCTATAGGTTAACTGATAGGGTTGCACAAGAATGAAGATGTTAGAATCTGTTATTCGTAGTTTTTATTATTACCTCTAGCTGTAGCATAAGCCTTCTTTCAAAACCTTATCAGATCACTTAATAGTTACTGCTGTACCATAACCTAAAAATTCTCAGTGAGAAAGATACCATGTCACAGGGCTAGCACTGAGATCTTTTTATTTATGTCCTAATATAGGTGCTGGAATGGTGTAGAGAGTAGTAGCAAAGTTTGGCTTTTGATTGAGAGAAGTATGCTAGGTTGGAAATAAAAGTCAGATTTGAGTTTGTAGTGAGCTGTGGATTTTCGCAGAGTTACAGACGCCATAGTACTCATTATTAGCACATTATAAAAATCTGTTTATTGTGTTGCATTAGTTTGGAGATATTCAAGTTCTGTTAATGGACTAACAGTGGACTTTTCCATCTGCAGATTATACTGAATGACCAGCAGAGGGAGTGATGCCGTAGACCATTTCTCTGCGATGCCGAGACCAAAAAAAAAAAGAAAGCGTCCTCAGCCTTCGGCTTCCATTATCAATTTACATGGTACGTGAAACTCTCATTTAATTGCTTTGCTTGTCATTAGAAGGAGTTCATAGCATCTGACGGCTCTTGGCACCTTTGAGGCTGCAATGAGTTGTCTTCTGTTAGAGCGATTGACTTGCTTTCAAATGGGGGAAGCTTATTTATCCTGCCTCCCTGCACTCTGTATGTGGCGCTCTGATACTCAACATGGAGTGCTCTTTCAGATACTCTGTGTTCTGGTCACTCCAGCCCACTTTCAAAAGGGGAGCCCAGTACTTTCAATGGTGCAGAGTACTTTCCCATTACACTTCCTACTTCCGTTGCAGTCATAATAACCGATAGTTAACCAGAGCAGACTTGCTGAGGTCTCATTGTCCTGTGTTATGGTCACCCAGGGCGATTTGTCATGAGGTGCTCTGACATCATAAAGCTACAGCATGGTGTCATCTGACATGAGAGCAAGCAATAGGATGCCTTTTTCATGGAATTGAAATGGGTAGCAGGCTAGACAGGATGTGCAGGTGAAGACAAAGATGGTAACATGAATAAACTCAGGCATTAGTTGACTTATGCATTTGTTTGAAGGTTTGGGTGATCATAATATTCTCGAGATCTCTATAGGTTAACTGATAGGGTTGCACAAGAATGAAGATGTTAGAATCTGTTATTCGTAGTTTTTATTATTACCTCTAGCTGTAGCATAAGCCTTCTTTCAAAACCTTATCAGATCACTTAATAGTTACTGCTGTACCATAACCTAAAAATTCTCAGTGAGAAAGATACCATGTCACAGGGCTAGCACTGAGATCTTTTTATTTATGTCCTAATATAGGTGCTGGAATGGTGTAGAGAGTAGTAGCAAAGTTTGGCTTTTGATTGAGAGAAGTATGCTAGGTTGGAAATAAAAGTCAGATTTGAGTTTGTAGTGAGCTGTGGATTTTCGCAGAGTTACAGACGCCATAGTACTCATTATTAGCACATTATAAAAATCTGTTTATTGTGTTGCATTAGTTTGGAGATATTAAAGTTTTGTTAATGGACTAACAGTGGACTTTTCCATCTGCAGATTATACTGAATGACCAGCAGAGGGAGTGATGCCGTAGACCATTTCTCTGCGATGCTGAGACCAAAAAAAAAAAGAAAGCGTCCTCAGCCTTCGGCTTCCATTATCAATTTACATGGTAGGTGAAACTCTCATTTAATCCCTTTGCTTGTCATTAGAAGGAGTTCATAGCATCTGACGGCTCTTGGCACCTTTGAGGCTGCAATGAGTTGTCTTCTGTTAGAGCGATTGACTTACTTTCAAATGGGGGAAGCTTATTTATCCTGCCTCCCTGCACTCTGTATGTGGCGCTCTGATACTCAACATGGAGTGCTCTTTCAGATACTCTGTGTTCTGGTCACTCCAGCCCACTTTCAAAAGGGGAGCCCAGTACTTTCAATGGTGCAGAGTACTTTCCCATTACACTTCCTACTTCCGTTGCAGTCATAATAACCGATAGTTAACCAGAGCAGACTTGCTGAAGTCTCATTGTCCTGTGTTATGGTCACCCAGGGCGATTTGTCATGAGGTGCTCTGACATCATAAAGCTACAGCATGGTGTCATCTGACATGAGAGCAAGCAACAGGATGCCTTTTTCATGGAATTGAAATGGGTAGCAGGCTAGACAGGATGTGCAGGTGAAGACAAAGATGGTAACATGAATAAACTCAGGCATTAGTTGACTTATGCATTTGTTTGAAGGTTTGGGTGATCATAATATTCTCGAGATCTCTATAGGTTAACTGATAGGGTTGCACAAGAATGAAGATGTTAGAATCTGTTATTCGTAGTTTTTATTATTACCTCTAGCTGTAGCATAAGCCTTCTTTCAAAACCTTATCAGATCACTTAATAGTTACTGCTGTACCATAACCTAAAAATTCTCAGTGAGAAAGATACCATGTCACAGGGCTAGCACTGAGATCTTTTTATTTATGTCCTAATATAGGTGCTGGAATGGTGTAGAGAGTAGTAGCAAAGTTTGGCTTTTGATTGAGAGAAGTATGCTAGGTTGGAAATAAAAGTCAGATTTGAGTTTGTAGTGAGCTGTGGATTTTCGCAGAGTTACAGACGCCATAGTACTCATTATTAGCACATTATAAAAATCTGTTTATTGTGTTGCATTAGTTTGGAGATATTCAAGTTCTGTTAATGGACTAACAGTGGACTTTTCCATCTGCAGATTATACTGAATGACCAGCAGAGGGAGTGATGCCGTAGACCATTTCTCTGCGATGCCGAGACCAAAAAAAAAAAGAAAGCGTCCTCAGCCTTCGGCTTCCATTATCAATTTACATGGTACGTGAAACTCTCATTTAATTGCTTTGCTTGTCATTAGAAGGAGTTCATAGCATCTGACGGCTCTTGGCACCTTTGAGGCTGCAATGAGTTGTCTTCTGTTAGAGCGATTGACTTGCTTTCAAATGGGGGAAGCTTATTTATCCTGCCTCCCTGCACTCTGTATGTGGCGCTCTGATACTCAACATGGAGTGCTCTTTCAGATACTCTGTGTTCTGGTCACTCCAGCCCACTTTCAAAAGGGGAGCCCAGTACTTTCAATGGTGCAGAGTACTTTCCCATTACACTTCCTACTTCCGTTGCAGTCATAATAACCGATAGTTAACCAGAGCAGACTTGCTGAAGTCTCATTGTCCTGTGTTATGGTCACCCAGGGCGATTTGTCATGAGGTGCTCTGACATCATAAAGCTACAGCATGGTGTCATCTGACATGAGAGCAAGCAATAGGATGCCTTTTTCATGGAATTGAAATGGGTAGCAGGCTAGACAGGATGTGCAGGTGAAGACAAAGATGGTAACATGAATAAACTCAGGCATTAGTTGACTTATGCATTTGTTTGAAGGTTTGGGTGATCATAATATTCTCGAGATCTCTATAGGTTAACTGATAGGGTTGCACAAGAATGAAGATGTTAGAATCTGTTATTCGTAGTTTTTATTATTACCTCTAGCTGTAGCATAAGCCTTCTTTCAAAACCTTATCAGATCACTTAATAGTTACTGCTGTACCATAACCTAAAAATTCTCAGTGAGAAAGATACCATGTCACAGGGCTAGCACTGAGATCTTTTTATTTATGTCCTAATATAGGTGCTGGAATGGTGTAGAGAGTAGTAGCAAAGTTTGGCTTTTGATTGAGAGAAGTATGCTAGGTTGGAAATAAAAGTCAGATTTGAGTTTGTAGTGAGCTGTGGATTTTCGCAGAGTTACAGACGCCATAGTACTCATTATTAGCACATTATAAAAATCTGTTTATTGTGTTGCATTAGTTTGGAGATATTAAAGTTTTGTTAATGGACTAACAGTGGACTTTTCCATCTGCAGATTATACTGAATGACCAGCAGAGGGAGTGATGCCGTAGACCATTTCTCTGCGATGCTGAGACCAAAAAAAAAAAGAAAGCGTCCTCAGCCTTCGGCTTCCATTATCAATTTACATGGTAGGTGAAACTCTCATTTAATCCCTTTGCTTGTCATTAGAAGGAGTTCATAGCATCTGACGGCTCTTGGCACCTTTGAGGCTGCAATGAGTTGTCTTCTGTTAGAGCGATTGACTTACTTTCAAATGGGGGAAGCTTATTTATCCTGCCTCCCTGCACTCTGTATGTGGCGCTCTGATACTCAACATGGAGTGCTCTTTCAGATACTCTGTGTTCTGGTCACTCCAGCCCACTTTCAAAAGGGGAGCCCAGTACTTTCAATGGTGCAGAGTACTTTCCCATTACACTTCCTACTTCCGTTGCAGTCATAATAACCGATAGTTAACCAGAGCAGACTTGCTGAAGTCTCATTGTCCTGTGTTATGGTCACCCAGGGCGATTTGTCATGAGGTGCTCTGACATCATAAAGCTACAGCATGGTGTCATCTGACATGAGAGCAAGCAACAGGATGCCTTTTTCATGGAATTGAAATGGGTAGCAGGCTAGACAGGATGTGCAGGTGAAGACAAAGATGGTAACATGAATAAACTCAGGCATTAGTTGACTTATGCATTTGTTTGAAGGTTTGGGTGATCATAATATTCTCGAGATCTCTATAGGTTAACTGATAGGGTTGCACAAGAATGAAGATGTTAGAATCTGTTATTCGTAGTTTTTATTATTACCTCTAGCTGTAGCATAAGCCTTCTTTCAAAACCTTATCAGATCACTTAATAGTTACTGCTGTACCATAACCTAAAAATTCTCAGTGAGAAAGATACCATGTCACAGGGCTAGCACTGAGATCTTTTTATTTATGTCCTAATATAGGTGCTGGAATGGTGTAGAGAGTAGTAGCAAAGTTTGGCTTTTGATTGAGAGAAGTATGCTAGGTTGGAAATAAAAGTCAGATTTGAGTTTGTAGTGAGCTGTGGATTTTCGCAGAGTTACAGACGCCATAGTACTCATTATTAGCACATTATAAAAATCTGTTTATTGTGTTGCATTAGTTTGGAGATATTCAAGTTCTGTTAATGGACTAACAGTGGACTTTTCCATCTGCAGATTATACTGAATGACCAGCAGAGGGAGTGATGCCGTAGACCATTTCTCTGCGATGCCGAGACCAAAAAAAAAAAGAAAGCGTCCTCAGCCTTCGGCTTCCATTATCAATTTACATGGTACGTGAAACTCTCATTTAATTGCTTTGCTTGTCATTAGAAGGAGTTCATAGCATCTGACGGCTCTTGGCACCTTTGAGGCTGCAATGAGTTGTCTTCTGTTAGAGCGATTGACTTGCTTTCAAATGGGGGAAGCTTATTTATCCTGCCTCCCTGCACTCTGTATGTGGCGCTCTGATACTCAACATGGAGTGCTCTTTCAGATACTCTGTGTTCTGGTCACTCCAGCCCACTTTCAAAAGGGGAGCCCAGTACTTTCAATGGTGCAGAGTACTTTCCCATTACACTTCCTACTTCCGTTGCAGTCATAATAACCGATAGTTAACCAGAGCAGACTTGCTGAAGTCTCATTGTCCTGTGTTATGGTCACCCAGGGCGATTTGTCATGAGGTGCTCTGACATCATAAAGCTACAGCATGGTGTCATCTGACATGAGAGCAAGCAATAGGATGCCTTTTTCATGGAATTGAAATGGGTAGCAGGCTAGACAGGATGTGCAGGTGAAGACAAAGATGGTAACATGAATAAACTCAGGCATTAGTTGACTTATGCATTTGTTTGAAGGTTTGGGTGATCATAATATTCTCGAGATCTCTATAGGTTAACTGATAGGGTTGCACAAGAATGAAGATGTTAGAATCTGTTATTCGTAGTTTTTATTATTACCTCTAGCTGTAGCATAAGCCTTCTTTCAAAACCTTATCAGATCACTTAATAGTTACTGCTGTACCATAACCTAAAAATTCTCAGTGAGAAAGATACCATGTCACAGGGCTAGCACTGAGATCTTTTTATTTATGTCCTAATATAGGTGCTGGAATGGTGTAGAGAGTAGTAGCAAAGTTTGGCTTTTGATTGAGAGAAGTATGCTAGGTTGGAAATAAAAGTCAGATTTGAGTTTGTAGTGAGCTGTGGATTTTCGCAGAGTTACAGACGCCATAGTACTCATTATTAGCACATTATAAAAATCTGTTTATTGTGTTGCATTAGTTTGGAGATATTCAAGTTCTGTTAATGGACTAACAGTGGACTTTTCCATCTGCAGATTATACTGAATGACCAGCAGAGGGAGTGATGCCGTAGACCATTTCTCTGCGATGCCGAGACCAAAAAAAAAAAGAAAGCGTCCTCAGCCTTCGGCTTCCATTATCAATTTACATGGTACGTGAAACTCTCATTTAATTGCTTTGCTTGTCATTAGAAGGAGTTCATAGCATCTGACGGCTCTTGGCACCTTTGAGGCTGCAATGAGTTGTCTTCTGTTAGAGCGATTGACTTGCTTTCAAATGGGGGAAGCTTATTTATCCTGCCTCCCTGCACTCTGTATGTGGCGCTCTGATACTCAACATGGAGTGCTCTTTCAGATACTCTGTGTTCTGGTCACTCCAGCCCACTTTCAAAAGGGGAGCCCAGTACTTTCAATGGTGCAGAGTACTTTCCCATTACACTTCCTACTTCCGTTGCAGTCATAATAACCGATAGTTAACCAGAGCAGACTTGCTGAAGTCTCATTGTCCTGTGTTATGGTCACCCAGGGCGATTTGTCATGAGGTGCTCTGACATCATAAAGCTACAGCATGGTGTCATCTGACATGAGAGCAAGCAATAGGATGCCTTTTTCATGGAATTGAAATGGGTAGCAGGCTAGACAGGATGTGCAGGTGAAGACAAAGATGGTAACATGAATAAACTCAGGCATTAGTTGACTTATGCATTTGTTTGAAGGTTTGGGTGATCATAATATTCTCGAGATCTCTATAGGTTAACTGATAGGGTTGCACAAGAATGAAGATGTTAGAATCTGTTATTCGTAGTTTTTATTATTACCTCTAGCTGTAGCATAAGCCTTCTTTCAAAACCTTATCAGATCACTTAATAGTTACTGCTGTACCATAACCTAAAAATTCTCAGTGAGAAAGATACCATGTCACAGGGCTAGCACTGAGATCTTTTTATTTATGTCCTAATATAGGTGCTGGAATGGTGTAGAGAGTAGTAGCAAAGTTTGGCTTTTGATTGAGAGAAGTATGCTAGGTTGGAAATAAAAGTCAGATTTGAGTTTGTAGTGAGCTGTGGATTTTCGCAGAGTTACAGACGCCATAGTACTCATTATTAGCACATTATAAAAATCTGTTTATTGTGTTGCATTAGTTTGGAGATATTCAAGTTCTGTTAATGGACTAACAGTGGACTTTTCCATCTGCAGATTATACTGAATGACCAGCAGAGGGAGTGATGCCGTAGACCATTTCTCTGCGATGCTGAGACAAAAAAAAAAAAAGAAAGCGTCCTCAGCCTTCGGCTTCCATTATCAATTTACATGGTAGGTGAAACTCTCATTTAATCGCTTTGTTTGTCATTAGAAGGAGTTCATAGCATCTGACGGCTCTTGGCACCTTTGAGGCTGCAATGAGTTGTCTTCTGTTAGAGCGATTGACTTACTTTCAAATGGGGGAAGCTTATTTATCCTGCCTCCCTGCACTCTGTATGTGGCGCTCTGATACTCAACATGGAGTGCTCTTTCAGATACTCTGTGTTCTGGTCACTCCAGCCCACTTTCAAAAGGGGAGCCCAGTACTTTCAATGGTGCAGAGTACTTTCCCATTACACTTCCTACTTCCGTTGCAGTCATAATAACCGATAGTTAACCAGAGCAGACTTGCTGAAGTCTCATTGTCCTGTGTTATGGTCACCCAGGGCGATTTGTCATGAGGTGCTCTGACATCATAAAGCTACAGCATGGTGTCATCTGACATGAGAGCAAGCAATAGGATGCCTTTTTCATGGAATTGAAATGGGTAGCAGGCTAGACAGGATGTGCATGTGAAGACAAAGATGGTAACATGAATAAACTCAGGCATTAGTTGACTTATGCATTTGTTTGAAGGTTTGGGTGATCATAATATTCTCGAGATCTCTATAGGTTAACTGATAGGGTTGCACAAGAATGAAGATGTTAGAATCTGTTATTCGTAGTTTTTATTATTACCTCTAGCTGTAGCATAAGCCTTCTTTCAAAACCTTATCAGATCACTTAATAGTTACTGCTGTACCATAACCTAAAAATTCTCAGTGAGAAAGATACCATGTCACAGGGCTAGCACTGAGATCTTTTTATTTATGTCCTAATATAGGTGCTGGAATGGTGTAGAGAGTAGTAGCAAAGTTTGGCTTTTGATCGAGAGAAGTATGCTAGGTTGGAAATAAAAGTCAGATTTGACTTTGTAGTGAGCTGTGGATTTTCGCAGAGTTACAGACGCCATAGTACTCATTATTAGCACATTATAAAAATCTGTTTATTGTGTTGCATTAGTTTGGAGATATTCAAGTTCTGTTAATGGACTAACAGTGGACTTTTCCATCTGCAGATTATACTGAATGACCAGCAGAGGGAGTGATGCCGTAGACCATTTCTCTGCGATGCTGAGACCAAAAAAAAAAAGAAAGCGTCCTCAGCCTTCGGCTTCCATTATCAATTTACATGGTAGGTGAAACTCTCATTTAATCGCTTTTGCTTGTCATTAGAAGGAGTTCATAGCATCTGACGGCTCTTGGCACCTTTGAGGCTGCAATGAGTTGTCTTCTGTTAGAGCGATTGACTTACTTTCAAATGGGGGAAGCTTATTTATCCTGCCTCCCTGCACTCTGTATGTGGCGCTCTGATACTCAACATGGAGTGCTCTTTCAGATACTCTGTGTTCTGGTCACTCCAGCCCACTTTCAAAAGGGGAGCCCAGTACTTTCAATGGTGCAGAGTACTTTCCCATTACACTTCCTACTTCCGTTGCAGTCATAATAACCGATAGTTAACCAGAGCAGACTTGCTGAAGTCTCATTGTCCTGTGTTATGGTCACCCAGGGCGATTTGTCATGAGGTGCTCTGACATCATAAAGCTACAGCATGGTGTCATCTGACATGAGAGCAAGCAATAGGATGCCTTTTTCATGGAATTGAAATGGGTAGCAGGCTAGACAGGATGTGCATGTGAAGACAAAGATGGTAACATGAATAAACTCAGGCATTAGTTGACTTATGCATTTGTTTGAAGGTTTGGGTGATCATAATATTCTCGAGATCTCTATAGGTTAACTGATAGGGTTGCACAAGAATGAAGATGTTAGAATCTGTTATTCGTAGTTTTTATTATTACCTCTAGCTGTAGCATAAGCCTTCTTTCAAAACCTTATCAGATCACTTAATAGTTACTGCTGTACCATAACCTAAAAATTCTCAGTGAGAAAGATACCATGTCACAGGGCTAGCACTGAGATCTTTTTTATTTATGTCCTAATATAGGTGCTGGAATGGTGTAGAGAGTAGTAGCAAAGTTTGGCTTTTGATCGAGAGAAGTATGCTAGGTTGGAAATAAAAGTCAGATTTGACTTTGTAGTGAGCTGTGGATTTTCGCAGAGTTACAGACGCCATAGTACTCATTATTAGCACATTATAAAAATCTGTTTATTGTGTTGCATTAGTTTGGAGATATTCAAGTTCTGTTAATGGACTAACAGTGGACTTTTCCATCTGCAGATTATACTGAATGACCAGCAGAGGGAGTGATGCCGTAGACCATTTCTCTGCGATGCCGAGACCAAAAAAAAAAAGAAAGCGTCCTCAGCCTTCGGCTTCCATTATCAATTTACATGGTACGTGAAACTCTCATTTAATTGCTTTGCTTGTCATTAGAAGGAGTTCATAGCATCTGACGGCTCTTGGCACCTTTGAGGCTGCAATGAGTTGTCTTCTGTTAGAGCGATTGACTTACTTTCAAATGGGGGAAGCTTATTTATCCTGCCTCCCTGCACTCTGTATGTGGCGCTCTGATACTCAACATGGCGTGCTCTTTCAGATACTCTGTGTTCTGGTCACTCCAGCCCACTTTCAAAAGGGGAGCCCAGTACTTTCAATGGTGCAGAGTACTTTCCCATTACACTTCCTACTTCCGTTGCAGTCATAATAACCGATAGTTAACCAGAGCAGACTTGCTGAAGTCTCATTGTCCTGTGTTATGGTCACCCAGGGCGATTTGTCATGAGGTGCTCTGACATCATAAAGCTACAGCATGGTGTCATCTGACATGAGAGCAAGCAATAGGATGCCTTTTTCATGGAATTGAAATGGGTAGCAGGCTAGACAGGATGTGCAGGTGAAGACAAAGATGGTAACATGAATAAACTCAGGCATTAGTTGACTTATGCATTTGTTTGAAGGTTTGGGTGATCATAATATTCTCGAGATCTCTATAGGTTAACTGATAGGGTTGCACAAGAATGAAGATGTTAGAATCTGTTATTCGTAGTTTTTATTATTACCTCTAGCTGTAGCATAAGCCTTCTTTCAAAACCTTATCAGATCACTTAATAGTTACTGCTGTACCATAACCTAAAAATTCTCAGTGAGAAAGATACCATGTCACAGGGCTAGCACTGAGATCTTTTTATTTATGTCCTAATATAGGTGCTGGAATGGTGTAGAGAGTAGTAGCAAAGTTTGGCTTTTGATTGAGAGAAGTATGCTAGGTTGGAAATAAAAGTCAGATTTGAGTTTGTAGTGAGCTGTGGATTTTCGCAGAGTTACAGACGCCATAGTACTCATTATTAGCACATTATAAAAATCTGTTTATTGTGTTGCATTAGTTTGGAGATATTCAAGTTCTGTTAATGGACTAACAGTGGACTTTTCCATCTGCAGATTATACTGAATGACCAGCAGAGGGAGTGATGCCGTAGACCATTTCTCTGCGATGCCGAGACCAAAAAAAAAAAGAAAGCGTCCTCAGCCTTCGGCTTCCATTATCAATTTACATGGTACGTGAAACTCTCATTTAATTGCTTTGCTTGTCATTAGAAGGAGTTCATAGCATCTGACGGCTCTTGGCACCTTTGAGGCTGCAATGAGTTGTCTTCTGTTAGAGCGATTGACTTGCTTTCAAATGGGGGAAGCTTATTTATCCTGCCTCCCTGCACTCTGTATGTGGCGCTCTGATACTCAACATGGAGTGCTCTTTCAGATACTCTGTGTTCTGGTCACTCCAGCCCACTTTCAAAAGGGGAGCCCAGTACTTTCAATGGTGCAGAGTACTTTCCCATTACACTTCCTACTTCCGTTGCAGTCATAATAACCGATAGTTAACCAGAGCAGACTTGCTGAAGTCTCATTGTCCTGTGTTATGGTCACCCAGGGCGATTTGTCATGAGGTGCTCTGACATCATAAAGCTACAGCATGGTGTCATCTGACATGAGAGCAAGCAATAGGATGCCTTTTTCATGGAATTGAAATGGGTAGCAGGCTAGACAGGATGTGCAGGTGAAGACAAAGATGGTAACATGAATAAACTCAGGCATTAGTTGACTTATGCATTTGTTTGAAGGTTTGGGTGATCATAATATTCTCGAGATCTCTATAGGTTAACTGATAGGGTTGCACAAGAATGAAGATGTTAGAATCTGTTATTCGTAGTTTTTATTATTACCTCTAGCTGTAGCATAAGCCTTCTTTCAAAACCTTATCAGATCACTTAATAGTTACTGCTGTACCATAACCTAAAAATTCTCAGTGAGAAAGATACCATGTCACAGGGCTAGCACTGAGATCTTTTTATTTATGTCCTAATATAGGTGCTGGAATGGTGTAGAGAGTAGTAGCAAAGTTTGGCTTTTGATTGAGAGAAGTATGCTAGGTTGGAAATAAAAGTCAGATTTGAGTTTGTAGTGAGCTGTGGATTTTCGCAGAGTTACAGACGCCATAGTACTCATTATTAGCACATTATAACTGCACCCCTACGTCCCTTGAGGGCCTTAAGGAGCGCTGGGAGGGCTGGGTGGGTCCCCTGGATGAGGCCGACTGGCGGGACGCCCTTATGGCCCCCCGCTTGGTGACGGCCTCAGCTCGGCTACGGCTTGTCCAAATTTATTACTTGCACACTGCTTATCTCACGCCGGCCCGCCTACACGGCGCGGGCCTCTCCGGGGATGCGGCTTGCCCCCGCTGTGGCTTCGAGCCGGCTGATTTTCTTCATGTGGTGTGGTCCTGCCCGGAGCTGGAGGGGTTCTGGAGGGGCATTGAGTCCGAGCTTACGGAGGTCCTGGGGTGGGAGGTGCCACATGAACCTAGACATTCCCTATTGGGCATCACGGATGGATTGGATGGCACGCGCTCAGAACACCGGTTCCTCATGACGGCCTTGATGGTGGCTAAACGAGACATTGCAGCGGCATGGAAGCAGCCACAGCCGCCAACCGTAGCTAAATGGGGCGCCGGGGTGGACTGGTGTGCGGCGCAGGAGCGGACTCTCTATCAGGCACGCGGCTGTCCCAAGAAATACCGGAAGGTGTGGGGGAAATGGTTAGGCAATATACCTTAGCGGAGTGGGTTGGGGTGGGGGGGGAAGGTTTGGGGAGAGGGTGGCAAGGTGATGCGGGGTGGGGACTTGGAGGGCCAGACGTTCTTTTTGTTGTACTGCTAAAAACAATAAAAACTTGTTTATCAAAAAATTAGCACATTATAAAAATCTGTTTATTGTGTTGCATTAGTTTGGAGATATTAAAGTTTTGTTAATGGACTAACAGTGGACTTTTCCATCTGCAGATTATACTGAATGACCAGCAGAGGGAGTGATGCCGTAGACCATTTCTCTGCGATGCTGAGACCAAAAAAAAAAAGAAAGCGTCCTCAGCCTTCGGCTTCCATTATCAATTTACATGGTAGGTGAAACTCTCATTTAATCCCTTTGCTTGTCATTAGAAGGAGTTCATAGCATCTGACGGCTCTTGGCACCTTTGAGGCTGCAATGAGTTGTCTTCTGTTAGAGCGATTGACTTACTTTCAAATGGGGGAAGCTTATTTATCCTGCCTCCCTGCACTCTGTATGTGGCGCTCTGATACTCAACATGGAGTGCTCTTTCAGATACTCTGTGTTCTGGTCACTCCAGCCCACTTTCAAAAGGGGAGCCCAGTACTTTCAATGGTGCAGAGTACTTTCCCATTACACTTCCTACTTCCGTTGCAGTCATAATAACCGATAGTTAACCAGAGCAGACTTGCTGAAGTCTCATTGTCCTGTGTTATGGTCACCCAGGGCGATTTGTCATGAGGTGCTCTGACATCATAAAGCTACAGCATGGTGTCATCTGACATGAGAGCAAGCAACAGGATGCCTTTTTCATGGAATTGAAATGGGTAGCAGGCTAGACAGGATGTGCAGGTGAAGACAAAGATGGTAACATGAATAAACTCAGGCATTAGTTGACTTATGCATTTGTTTGAAGGTTTGGGTGATCATAATATTCTCGATCTCTATAGGTTAACTGATAGGGTTGCACAAGAATGAAGATGTTAGAATCTGTTATTCGTAGTTTTTATTATTACCTCTAGCTGTAGCATAAGCCTTCTTTCAAAACCTTATCAGATCACTTAATAGTTACTGCTGTACCATAACCTAAAAATTCTCAGTGAGAAAGATACCATGTCACAGGGCTAGCACTGAGATCTTTTTATTTATGTCCTAATATAGGTGCTGGAATGGTGTAGAGAGTAGTAGCAAAGTTTGGCTTTTGATTGAGAGAAGTATGCTAGGTTGGAAATAAAAGTCAGATTTGAGTTTGTAGTGAGCTGTGGATTTTCGCAGAGTTACAGACGCCATAGTACTCATTATTAGCACATTATAAAAATCTGTTTATTGTGTTGCATTAGTTTGGAGATATTCAAGTTCTGTTAATGGACTAACAGTGGACTTTTCCATCTGCAGATTATACTGAATGACCAGCAGAGGGAGTGATGCCGTAGACCATTTCTCTGCGATGCCGAGACCAAAAAAAAAAAGAAAGCGTCCTCAGCCTTCGGCTTCCATTATCAATTTACATGGTACGTGAAACTCTCATTTAATTGCTTTGCTTGTCATTAGAAGGAGTTCATAGCATCTGACGGCTCTTGGCACCTTTGAGGCTGCAATGAGTTGTCTTCTGTTAGAGCGATTGACTTGCTTTCAAATGGGGGAAGCTTATTTATCCTGCCTCCCTGCACTCTGTATGTGGCGCTCTGATACTCAACATGGAGTGCTCTTTCAGATACTCTGTGTTCTGGTCACTCCAGCCCACTTTCAAAAGGGGAGCCCAGTACTTTCAATGGTGCAGAGTACTTTCCCATTACACTTCCTACTTCCGTTGCAGTCATAATAACCGATAGTTAACCAGAGCAGACTTGCTGAAGTCTCATTGTCCTGTGTTATGGTCACCCAGGGCGATTTGTCATGAGGTGCTCTGACATCATAAAGCTACAGCATGGTGTCATCTGACATGAGAGCAAGCAATAGGATGCCTTTTTCATGGAATTGAAATGGGTAGCAGGCTAGACAGGATGTGCAGGTGAAGACAAAGATGGTAACATGAATAAACTCAGGCATTAGTTGACTTATGCATTTGTTTGAAGGTTTGGGTGATCATAATATTCTCGAGATCTCTATAGGTTAACTGATAGGGTTGCACAAGAATGAAGATGTTAGAATCTGTTATTCGTAGTTTTTATTATTACCTCTAGCTGTAGCATAAGCCTTCTTTCAAAACCTTATCAGATCACTTAATAGTTACTGCTGTACCATAACCTAAAAATTCTCAGTGAGAAAGATACCATGTCACAGGGCTAGCACTGAGATCTTTTTATTTATGTCCTAATATAGGTGCTGGAATGGTGTAGAGAGTAGTAGCAAAGTTTGGCTTTTGATCGAGAGAAGTATGCTAGGTTGGAAATAAAAGTCAGATTTGACTTTGTAGTGAGCTGTGGATTTTCGCAGAGTTACAGACGCCATAGTACTCATTATTAGCACATTATAAAAATCTGTTTATTGTGTTGCATTAGTTTGGAGATATTCAAGTTCTGTTAATGGACTAACAGTGGACTTTTCCATCTGCAGATTATACTGAATGACCAGCAGAGGGAGTGATGCCGTAGACCATTTCTCTGCGATGCTGAGACCAAAAAAAAAAAGAAAGCGTCCTCAGCCTTCGGCTTCCATTATCAATTTACATGGTAGGTGAAACTCTCATTTAATCGCTTTTGCTTGTCATTAGAAGGAGTTCATAGCATCTGACGGCTCTTGGCACCTTTGAGGCTGCAATGAGTTGTCTTCTGTTAGAGCGATTGACTTACTTTCAAATGGGGGAAGCTTATTTATCCTGCCTCCCTGCACTCTGTATGTGGCGCTCTGATACTCAACATGGAGTGCTCTTTCAGATACTCTGTGTTCTGGTCACTCCAGCCCACTTTCAAAAGGGGAGCCCAGTACTTTCAATGGTGCAGAGTACTTTCCCATTACACTTCCTACTTCCGTTGCAGTCATAATAACCGATAGTTAACCAGAGCAGACTTGCTGAAGTCTCATTGTCCTGTGTTATGGTCACCCAGGGCGATTTGTCATGAGGTGCTCTGACATCATAAAGCTACAGCATGGTGTCATCTGACATGAGAGCAAGCAATAGGATGCCTTTTTCATGGAATTGAAATGGGTAGCAGGCTAGACAGGATGTGCATGTGAAGACAAAGATGGTAACATGAATAAACTCAGGCATTAGTTGACTTATGCATTTGTTTGAAGGTTTGGGTGATCATAATATTCTCGAGATCTCTATAGGTTAACTGATAGGGTTGCACAAGAATGAAGATGTTAGAATCTGTTATTCGTAGTTTTTATTATTACCTCTAGCTGTAGCATAAGCCTTCTTTCAAAACCTTATCAGATCACTTAATAGTTACTGCTGTACCATAACCTAAAAATTCTCAGTGAGAAAGATACCATGTCACAGGGCTAGCACTGAGATCTTTTTATTTATGTCCTAATATAGGTGCTGGAATGGTGTAGAGAGTAGTAGCAAAGTTTGGCTTTTGATCGAGAGAAGTATGCTAGGTTGGAAATAAAAGTCAGATTTGACTTTGTAGTGAGCTGTGGATTTTCGCAGAGTTACAGACGCCATAGTACTCATTATTAGCACATTATAAAAATCTGTTTATTGTGTTGCATTAGTTTGGAGATATTCAAGTTCTGTTAATGGACTAACAGTGGACTTTTCCATCTGCAGATTATACTGAATGACCAGCAGAGGGAGTGATGCCGTAGACCATTTCTCTGCGATGCCGAGACCAAAAAAAAAAAGAAAGCGTCCTCAGCCTTCGGCTTCCATTATCAATTTACATGGTACGTGAAACTCTCATTTAATTGCTTTGCTTGTCATTAGAAGGAGTTCATAGCATCTGACGGCTCTTGGCACCTTTGAGGCTGCAATGAGTTGTCTTCTGTTAGAGCGATTGACTTACTTTCAAATGGGGGAAGCTTATTTATCCTGCCTCCCTGCACTCTGTATGTGGCGCTCTGATACTCAACATGGCGTGCTCTTTCAGATACTCTGTGTTCTGGTCACTCCAGCCCACTTTCAAAAGGGGAGCCCAGTACTTTCAATGGTGCAGAGTACTTTCCCATTACACTTCCTACTTCCGTTGCAGTCATAATAACCGATAGTTAACCAGAGCAGACTTGCTGAAGTCTCATTGTCCTGTGTTATGGTCACCCAGGGCGATTTGTCATGAGGTGCTCTGACATCATAAAGCTACAGCATGGTGTCATCTGACATGAGAGCAAGCAATAGGATGCCTTTTTCATGGAATTGAAATGGGTAGCAGGCTAGACAGGATGTGCAGGTGAAGACAAAGATGGTAACATGAATAAACTCAGGCATTAGTTGACTTATGCATTTGTTTGAAGGTTTGGGTGATCATAATATTCTCGAGATCTCTATAGGTTAACTGATAGGGTTGCACAAGAATGAAGATGTTAGAATCTGTTATTCGTAGTTTTTATTATTACCTCTAGCTGTAGCATAAGCCTTCTTTCAAAACCTTATCAGATCACTTAATAGTTACTGCTGTACCATAACCTAAAAATTCTCAGTGAGAAAGATACCATGTCACAGGGCTAGCACTGAGATCTTTTTATTTATGTCCTAATATAGGTGCTGGAATGGTGTAGAGAGTAGTAGCAAAGTTTGGCTTTTGATCGAGAGAAGTATGCTAGGTTGGAAATAAAAGTCAGATTTGAGTTTGTAGTGAGCTGTGGATTTTCGCAGAGTTACAGACGCCATAGTACTCATTATTAGCACATTATAAAAATCTGTTTATTGTGTTGCATTAGTTTGGAGATATTCAAGTTCTGTTAATGGACTAACAGTGGACTTTTCCATCTGCAGATTATACTGAATGACCAGCAGAGGGAGTGATGCCGTAGACCATTTCTCTGCGATGCCGAGACCAAAAAAAAAAAGAAAGCGTCCTCAGCCTTCGGCTTCCATTATCAATTTACATGGTACGTGAAACTCTCATTTAATTGCTTTGCTTGTCATTAGAAGGAGTTCATAGCATCTGACGGCTCTTGGCACCTTTGAGGCTGCAATGAGTTGTCTTCTGTTAGAGCGATTGACTTACTTTCAAATGGGGGAAGCTTATTTATCCTGCCTCCCTGCACTCTGTATGTGGCGCTCTGATACTCAACATGGAGTGCTCTTTCAGATACTCTGTGTTCTGGTCACTCCAGCCCACTTTCAAAAGGGGAGCCCAGTACTTTCAATGGTGCAGAGTACTTTCCCATTACACTTCCTACTTCCGTTGCAGTCATAATAACCGATAGTTAACCAGAGCAGACTTGCTGAAGTCTCATTGTCCTGTGTTATGGTCACCCAGGGCGATTTGTCATGAGGTGCTCTGACATCATAAAGCTACAGCATGGTGTCATCTGACATGAGAGCAAGCAATAGGATGCCTTTTTCATGGAATTGAAATGGGTAGCAGGCTAGACAGGATGTGCAGGTGAAGACAAAGATGGTAACATGAATAAACTCAGGCATTAGTTGACTTATGCATTTGTTTGAAGGTTTGGGTGATCATAATATTCTCGAGATCTCTATAGGTTAACTGATAGGGTTGCACAAGAATGAAGATGTTAGAATCTGTTATTCGTAGTTTTTATTATTACCTCTAGCTGTAGCATAAGCCTTCTTTCAAAACCTTATCAGATCACTTAATAGTTACTGCTGTACCATAACCTAAAAATTCTCAGTGAGAAAGATACCATGTCACAGGGCTAGCACTGAGATCTTTTTATTTATGTCCTAATATAGGTGCTGGAATGGTGTAGAGAGTAGTAGCAAAGTTTGGCTTTTGATTGAGAGAAGTATGCTAGGTTGGAAATAAAAGTCAGATTTGAGTTTGTAGTGAGCTGTGGATTTTCGCAGAGTTACAGACGCCATAGTACTCATTATTAGCACATTATAAAAATCTGTTTATTGTGTTGCATTAGTTTGGAGATATTCAAGTTCTGTTAATGGACTAACAGTGGACTTTTCCATCTGCAGATTATACTGAATGACCAGCAGAGGGAGTGATGCCGTAGACCATTTCTCTGCGATGCCGAGACCAAAAAAAAAAAGAAAGCGTCCTCAGCCTTCGGCTTCCATTATCAATTTACATGGTACGTGAAACTCTCATTTAATTGCTTTGCTTGTCATTAGAAGGAGTTCATAGCATCTGACGGCTCTTGGCACCTTTGAGGCTGCAATGAGTTGTCTTCTGTTAGAGCGATTGACTTGCTTTCAAATGGGGGAAGCTTATTTATCCTGCCTCCCTGCACTCTGTATGTGGCGCTCTGATACTCAACATGGAGTGCTCTTTCAGATACTCTGTGTTCTGGTCACTCCAGCCCACTTTCAAAAGGGGAGCCCAGTACTTTCAATGGTGCAGAGTACTTTCCCATTACACTTCCTACTTCCGTTGCAGTCATAATAACCGATAGTTAACCAGAGCAGACTTGCTGAAGTCTCATTGTCCTGTGTTATGGTCACCCAGGGCGATTTGTCATGAGGTGCTCTGACATCATAAAGCTACAGCATGGTGTCATCTGACATGAGAGCAAGCAATAGGATGCCTTTTTCATGGAATTGAAATGGGTAGCAGGCTAGACAGGATGTGCAGGTGAAGACAAAGATGGTAACATGAATAAACTCAGGCATTAGTTGACTTATGCATTTGTTTGAAGGTTTGGGTGATCATAATATTCTCGAGATCTCTATAGGTTAACTGATAGGGTTGCACAAGAATGAAGATGTTAGAATCTGTTATTCGTAGTTTTTATTATTACCTCTAGCTGTAGCATAAGCCTTCTTTCAAAACCTTATCAGATCACTTAATAGTTACTGCTGTACCATAACCTAAAAATTCTCAGTGAGAAAGATACCATGTCACAGGGCTAGCACTGAGATCTTTTTATTTATGTCCTAATATAGGTGCTGGAATGGTGTAGAGAGTAGTAGCAAAGTTTGGCTTTTGATTGAGAGAAGTATGCTAGGTTGGAAATAAAAGTCAGATTTGAGTTTGTAGTGAGCTGTGGATTTTCGCAGAGTTACAGACGCCATAGTACTCATTATTAGCACATTATAACTGCACCCCTACGTCCCTTGAGGGCCTTAAGGAGCGCTGGGAGGGCTGGGTGGGTCCCCTGGATGAGGCCGACTGGCGGGACGCCCTTATGGCCCCCCGCTTGGTGACGGCCTCAGCTCGGCTACGGCTTGTCCAAATTTATTACTTGCACACTGCTTATCTCACGCCGGCCCGCCTACACGGCGCGGGCCTCTCCGGGGATGCGGCTTGCCCCCGCTGTGGCTTCGAGCCGGCTGATTTTCTTCATGTGGTGTGGTCCTGCCCGGAGCTGGAGGGGTTCTGGAGGGGCATTGAGTCCGAGCTTACGGAGGTCCTGGGGTGGGAGGTGCCACATGAACCTAGACATTCCCTATTGGGCATCACGGATGGATTGGATGGCACGCGCTCAGAACACCGGTTCCTCATGACGGCCTTGATGGTGGCTAAACGAGACATTGCAGCGGCATGGAAGCAGCCACAGCCGCCAACCGTAGCTAAATGGGGCGCCGGGGTGGACTGGTGTGCGGCGCAGGAGCGGACTCTCTATCAGGCACGCGGCTGTCCCAAGAAATACCGGAAGGTGTGGGGGAAATGGTTAGGCAATATACCTTAGCGGAGTGGGTTGGGGTGGGGGGGGAAGGTTTGGGGAGAGGGTGGCAAGGTGATGCGGGGTGGGGACTTGGAGGGCCAGACGTTCTTTTTGTTGTACTGCTAAAAACAATAAAAACTTGTTTATCAAAAAATTAGCACATTATAAAAATCTGTTTATTGTGTTGCATTAGTTTGGAGATATTAAAGTTTTGTTAATGGACTAACAGTGGACTTTTCCATCTGCAGATTATACTGAATGACCAGCAGAGGGAGTGATGCCGTAGACCATTTCTCTGCGATGCTGAGACCAAAAAAAAAAAGAAAGCGTCCTCAGCCTTCGGCTTCCATTATCAATTTACATGGTAGGTGAAACTCTCATTTAATCCCTTTGCTTGTCATTAGAAGGAGTTCATAGCATCTGACGGCTCTTGGCACCTTTGAGGCTGCAATGAGTTGTCTTCTGTTAGAGCGATTGACTTACTTTCAAATGGGGGAAGCTTATTTATCCTGCCTCCCTGCACTCTGTATGTGGCGCTCTGATACTCAACATGGAGTGCTCTTTCAGATACTCTGTGTTCTGGTCACTCCAGCCCACTTTCAAAAGGGGAGCCCAGTACTTTCAATGGTGCAGAGTACTTTCCCATTACACTTCCTACTTCCGTTGCAGTCATAATAACCGATAGTTAACCAGAGCAGACTTGCTGAAGTCTCATTGTCCTGTGTTATGGTCACCCAGGGCGATTTGTCATGAGGTGCTCTGACATCATAAAGCTACAGCATGGTGTCATCTGACATGAGAGCAAGCAACAGGATGCCTTTTTCATGGAATTGAAATGGGTAGCAGGCTAGACAGGATGTGCATGTGAAGACAAAGATGGTAACATGAATAAACTCAGGCATTAGTTGACTTATGCATTTGTTTGAAGGTTTGGGTGATCATAATATTCTCGAGATCTCTATAGGTTAACTGATAGGGTTGCACAAGAATGAAGATGTTAGAATCTGTTATTCGTAGTTTTTATTATTACCTCTAGCTGTAGCATAAGCCTTCTTTCAAAACCTTATCAGATCACTTAATAGTTACTGCTGTACCATAACCTAAAAATTCTCAGTGAGAAAGATACCATGTCACAGGGCTAGCACTGAGATCTTTTTATTTATGTCCTAATATAGGTGCTGGAATGGTGTAGAGAGTAGTAGCAAAGTTTGGCTTTTGATCGAGAGAAGTATGCTAGGTTGGAAATAAAAGTCAGATTTGACTTTGTAGTGAGCTGTGGATTTTCGCAGAGTTACAGACGCCATAGTACTCATTATTAGCACATTATAAAAATCTGTTTATTGTGTTGCATTAGTTTGGAGATATTCAAGTTCTGTTAATGGACTAACAGTGGACTTTTCCATCTGCAGATTATACTGAATGACCAGCAGAGGGAGTGATGCCGTAGACCATTTCTCTGCGATGCCGAGACCAAAAAAAAAAAGAAAGCGTCCTCAGCCTTCGGCTTCCATTATCAATTTACATGGTACGTGAAACTCTCATTTAATTGCTTTGCTTGTCATTAGAAGGAGTTCATAGCATCTGACGGCTCTTGGCACCTTTGAGGCTGCAATGAGTTGTCTTCTGTTAGAGCGATTGACTTACTTTCAAATGGGGGAAGCTTATTTATCCTGCCTCCCTGCACTCTGTATGTGGCGCTCTGATACTCAACATGGCGTGCTCTTTCAGATACTCTGTGTTCTGGTCACTCCAGCCCACTTTCAAAAGGGGAGCCCAGTACTTTCAATGGTGCAGAGTACTTTCCCATTACACTTCCTACTTCCGTTGCAGTCATAATAACCGATAGTTAACCAGAGCAGACTTGCTGAAGTCTCATTGTCCTGTGTTATGGTCACCCAGGGCGATTTGTCATGAGGTGCTCTGACATCATAAAGCTACAGCATGGTGTCATCTGACATGAGAGCAAGCAATAGGATGCCTTTTTCATGGAATTGAAATGGGTAGCAGGCTAGACAGGATGTGCAGGTGAAGACAAAGATGGTAACATGAATAAACTCAGGCATTAGTTGACTTATGCATTTGTTTGAAGGTTTGGGTGATCATAATATTCTCGAGATCTCTATAGGTTAACTGATAGGGTTGCACAAGAATGAAGATGTTAGAATCTGTTATTCGTAGTTTTTATTATTACCTCTAGCTGTAGCATAAGCCTTCTTTCAAAACCTTATCAGATCACTTAATAGTTACTGCTGTACCATAACCTAAAAATTCTCAGTGAGAAAGATACCATGTCACAGGGCTAGCACTGAGATCTTTTTATTTATGTCCTAATATAGGTGCTGGAATGGTGTAGAGAGTAGTAGCAAAGTTTGGCTTTTGATCGAGAGAAGTATGCTAGGTTGGAAATAAAAGTCAGATTTGAGTTTGTAGTGAGCTGTGGATTTTCGCAGAGTTACAGACGCCATAGTACTCATTATTAGCACATTATAAAAATCTGTTTATTGTGTTGCATTAGTTTGGAGATATTCAAGTTCTGTTAATGGACTAACAGTGGACTTTTCCATCTGCAGATTATACTGAATGACCAGCAGAGGGAGTGATGCCGTAGACCATTTCTCTGCGATGCCGAGACCAAAAAAAAAAAGAAAGCGTCCTCAGCCTTCGGCTTCCATTATCAATTTACATGGTACGTGAAACTCTCATTTAATTGCTTTGCTTGTCATTAGAAGGAGTTCATAGCATCTGACGGCTCTTGGCACCTTTGAGGCTGCAATGAGTTGTCTTCTGTTAGAGCGATTGACTTACTTTCAAATGGGGGAAGCTTATTTATCCTGCCTCCCTGCACTCTGTATGTGGCGCTCTGATACTCAACATGGCGTGCTCTTTCAGATACTCTGTGTTCTGGTCACTCCAGCCCACTTTCAAAAGGGGAGCCCAGTACTTTCAATGGTGCAGAGTACTTTCCCATTACACTTCCTACTTCCGTTGCAGTCATAATAACCGATAGTTAACCAGAGCAGACTTGCTGAAGTCTCATTGTCCTGTGTTATGGTCACCCAGGGCGATTTGTCATGAGGTGCTCTGACATCATAAAGCTACAGCATGGTGTCATCTGACATGAGAGCAAGCAATAGGATGCCTTTTTCATGGAATTGAAATGGGTAGCAGGCTAGACAGGATGTGCAGGTGAAGACAAAGATGGTAACATGAATAAACTCAGGCATTAGTTGACTTATGCATTTGTTTGAAGGTTTGGGTGATCATAATATTCTCGAGATCTCTATAGGTTAACTGATAGGGTTGCACAAGAATGAAGATGTTAGAATCTGTTATTCGTAGTTTTTATTATTACCTCTAGCTGTAGCATAAGCCTTCTTTCAAAACCTTATCAGATCACTTAATAGTTACTGCTGTACCATAACCTAAAAATTCTCAGTGAGAAAGATACCATGTCACAGGGCTAGCACTGAGATCTTTTTATTTATGTCCTAATATAGGTGCTGGAATGGTGTAGAGAGTAGTAGCAAAGTTTGGCTTTTGATCGAGAGAAGTATGCTAGGTTGGAAATAAAAGTCAGATTTGAGTTTGTAGTGAGCTGTGGATTTTCGCAGAGTTACAGACGCCATAGTACTCATTATTAGCACATTATAAAAATCTGTTTATTGTGTTGCATTAGTTTGGAGATATTCAAGTTCTGTTAATGGACTAACAGTGGACTTTTCCATCTGCAGATTATACTGAATGACCAGCAGAGGGAGTGATGCCGTAGACCATTTCTCTGCGATGCCGAGACCAAAAAAAAAAAGAAAGCGTCCTCAGCCTTCGGCTTCCATTATCAATTTACATGGTACGTGAAACTCTCATTTAATTGCTTTGCTTGTCATTAGAAGGAGTTCATAGCATCTGACGGCTCTTGGCACCTTTGAGGCTGCAATGAGTTGTCTTCTGTTAGAGCGATTGACTTACTTTCAAATGGGGGAAGCTTATTTATCCTGCCTCCCTGCACTCTGTATGTGGCGCTCTGATACTCAACATGGAGTGCTCTTTCAGATACTCTGTGTTCTGGTCACTCCAGCCCACTTTCAAAAGGGGAGCCCAGTACTTTCAATGGTGCAGAGTACTTTCCCATTACACTTCCTACTTCCGTTGCAGTCATAATAACCGATAGTTAACCAGAGCAGACTTGCTGAAGTCTCATTGTCCTGTGTTATGGTCACCCAGGGCGATTTGTCATGAGGTGCTCTGACATCATAAAGCTACAGCATGGTGTCATCTGACATGAGAGCAAGCAATAGGATGCCTTTTTCATGGAATTGAAATGGGTAGCAGGCTAGACAGGATGTGCAGGTGAAGACAAAGATGGTAACATGAATAAACTCAGGCATTAGTTGACTTATGCATTTGTTTGAAGGTTTGGGTGATCATAATATTCTCGAGATCTCTATAGGTTAACTGATAGGGTTGCACAAGAATGAAGATGTTAGAATCTGTTATTCGTAGTTTTTATTATTACCTCTAGCTGTAGCATAAGCCTTCTTTCAAAACCTTATCAGATCACTTAATAGTTACTGCTGTACCATAACCTAAAAATTCTCAGTGAGAAAGATACCATGTCACAGGGCTAGCACTGAGATCTTTTTATTTATGTCCTAATATAGGTGCTGGAATGGTGTAGAGAGTAGTAGCAAAGTTTGGCTTTTGATTGAGAGAAGTATGCTAGGTTGGAAATAAAAGTCAGATTTGAGTTTGTAGTGAGCTGTGGATTTTCGCAGAGTTACAGACGCCATAGTACTCATTATTAGCACATTATAAAAATCTGTTTATTGTGTTGCATTAGTTTGGAGATATTCAAGTTCTGTTAATGGACTAACAGTGGACTTTTCCATCTGCAGATTATACTGAATGACCAGCAGAGGGAGTGATGCCGTAGACCATTTCTCTGCGATGCCGAGACCAAAAAAAAAAAGAAAGCGTCCTCAGCCTTCGGCTTCCATTATCAATTTACATGGTACGTGAAACTCTCATTTAATTGCTTTGCTTGTCATTAGAAGGAGTTCATAGCATCTGACGGCTCTTGGCACCTTTGAGGCTGCAATGAGTTGTCTTCTGTTAGAGCGATTGACTTGCTTTCAAATGGGGGAAGCTTATTTATCCTGCCTCCCTGCACTCTGTATGTGGCGCTCTGATACTCAACATGGAGTGCTCTTTCAGATACTCTGTGTTCTGGTCACTCCAGCCCACTTTCAAAAGGGGAGCCCAGTACTTTCAATGGTGCAGAGTACTTTCCCATTACACTTCCTACTTCCGTTGCAGTCATAATAACCGATAGTTAACCAGAGCAGACTTGCTGAAGTCTCATTGTCCTGTGTTATGGTCACCCAGGGCGATTTGTCATGAGGTGCTCTGACATCATAAAGCTACAGCATGGTGTCATCTGACATGAGAGCAAGCAATAGGATGCCTTTTTCATGGAATTGAAATGGGTAGCAGGCTAGACAGGATGTGCAGGTGAAGACAAAGATGGTAACATGAATAAACTCAGGCATTAGTTGACTTATGCATTTGTTTGAAGGTTTGGGTGATCATAATATTCTCGAGATCTCTATAGGTTAACTGATAGGGTTGCACAAGAATGAAGATGTTAGAATCTGTTATTCGTAGTTTTTATTATTACCTCTAGCTGTAGCATAAGCCTTCTTTCAAAACCTTATCAGATCACTTAATAGTTACTGCTGTACCATAACCTAAAAATTCTCAGTGAGAAAGATACCATGTCACAGGGCTAGCACTGAGATCTTTTTATTTATGTCCTAATATAGGTGCTGGAATGGTGTAGAGAGTAGTAGCAAAGTTTGGCTTTTGATTGAGAGAAGTATGCTAGGTTGGAAATAAAAGTCAGATTTGAGTTTGTAGTGAGCTGTGGATTTTCGCAGAGTTACAGACGCCATAGTACTCATTATTAGCACATTATAAAAATCTGTTTATTGTGTTGCATTAGTTTGGAGATATTAAAGTTTTGTTAATGGACTAACAGTGGACTTTTCCATCTGCAGATTATACTGAATGACCAGCAGAGGGAGTGATGCCGTAGACCATTTCTCTGCGATGCTGAGACCAAAAAAAAAAAGAAAGCGTCCTCAGCCTTCGGCTTCCATTATCAATTTACATGGTAGGTGAAACTCTCATTTAATCCCTTTGCTTGTCATTAGAAGGAGTTCATAGCATCTGACGGCTCTTGGCACCTTTGAGGCTGCAATGAGTTGTCTTCTGTTAGAGCGATTGACTTACTTTCAAATGGGGGAAGCTTATTTATCCTGCCTCCCTGCACTCTGTATGTGGCGCTCTGATACTCAACATGGAGTGCTCTTTCAGATACTCTGTGTTCTGGTCACTCCAGCCCACTTTCAAAAGGGGAGCCCAGTACTTTCAATGGTGCAGAGTACTTTCCCATTACACTTCCTACTTCCGTTGCAGTCATAATAACCGATAGTTAACCAGAGCAGACTTGCTGAAGTCTCATTGTCCTGTGTTATGGTCACCCAGGGCGATTTGTCATGAGGTGCTCTGACATCATAAAGCTACAGCATGGTGTCATCTGACATGAGAGCAAGCAACAGGATGCCTTTTTCATGGAATTGAAATGGGTAGCAGGCTAGACAGGATGTGCAGGTGAAGACAAAGATGGTAACATGAATAAACTCAGGCATTAGTTGACTTATGCATTTGTTTGAAGGTTTGGGTGATCATAATATTCTCGAGATCTCTATAGGTTAACTGATAGGGTTGCACAAGAATGAAGATGTTAGAATCTGTTATTCGTAGTTTTTATTATTACCTCTAGCTGTAGCATAAGCCTTCTTTCAAAACCTTATCAGATCACTTAATAGTTACTGCTGTACCATAACCTAAAAATTCTCAGTGAGAAAGATACCATGTCACAGGGCTAGCACTGAGATCTTTTTATTTATGTCCTAATATAGGTGCTGGAATGGTGTAGAGAGTAGTAGCAAAGTTTGGCTTTTGATTGAGAGAAGTATGCTAGGTTGGAAATAAAAGTCAGATTTGAGTTTGTAGTGAGCTGTGGATTTTCGCAGAGTTACAGACGCCATAGTACTCATTATTAGCACATTATAAAAATCTGTTTATTGTGTTGCATTAGTTTGGAGATATTCAAGTTCTGTTAATGGACTAACAGTGGACTTTTCCATCTGCAGATTATACTGAATGACCAGCAGAGGGAGTGATGCCGTAGACCATTTCTCTGCGATGCCGAGACCAAAAAAAAAAAGAAAGCGTCCTCAGCCTTCGGCTTCCATTATCAATTTACATGGTACGTGAAACTCTCATTTAATTGCTTTGCTTGTCATTAGAAGGAGTTCATAGCATCTGACGGCTCTTGGCACCTTTGAGGCTGCAATGAGTTGTCTTCTGTTAGAGCGATTGACTTACTTTCAAATGGGGGAAGCTTATTTATCCTGCCTCCCTGCACTCTGTATGTGGCGCTCTGATACTCAACATGGAGTGCTCTTTCAGATACTCTGTGTTCTGGTCACTCCAGCCCACTTTCAAAAGGGGAGCCCAGTACTTTCAATGGTGCAGAGTACTTTCCCATTACACTTCCTACTTCCGTTGCAGTCATAATAACCGATAGTTAACCAGAGCAGACTTGCTGAAGTCTCATTGTCCTGTGTTATGGTCACCCAGGGCGATTTGTCATGAGGTGCTCTGACATCATAAAGCTACAGCATGGTGTCATCTGACATGAGAGCAAGCAATAGGATGCCTTTTTCATGGAATTGAAATGGGTAGCAGGCTAGACAGGATGTGCATGTGAAGACAAAGATGGTAACATGAATAAACTCAGGCATTAGTTGACTTATGCATTTGTTTGAAGGTTTGGGTGATCATAATATTCTCGAGATCTCTATAGGTTAACTGATAGGGTTGCACAAGAATGAAGATGTTAGAATCTGTTATTCGTAGTTTTTATTATTACCTCTAGCTGTAGCATAAGCCTTCTTTCAAAACCTTATCAGATCACTTAATAGTTACTGCTGTACCATAACCTAAAAATTCTCAGTGAGAAAGATACCATGTCACAGGGCTAGCACTGAGATCTTTTTATTTATGTCCTAATATAGGTGCTGGAATGGTGTAGAGAGTAGTAGCAAAGTTTGGCTTTTGATTGAGAGAAGTATGCTAGGTTGGAAATAAAAGTCAGATTTGAGTTTGTAGTGAGCTGTGGATTTTCGCAGAGTTACAGACGCCATAGTACTCATTATTAGCACATTATAAAAATCTGTTTATTGTGTTGCATTAGTTTGGAGATATTCAAGTTCTGTTAATGGACTAACAGTGGACTTTTCCATCTGCAGATTATACTGAATGACCAGCAGAGGGAGTGATGCCGTAGACCATTTCTCTGCGATGCCGAGACCAAAAAAAAAAAGAAAGCGTCCTCAGCCTTCGGCTTCCATTATCAATTTACATGGTACGTGAAACTCTCATTTAATTGCTTTGCTTGTCATTAGAAGGAGTTCATAGCATCTGACGGCTCTTGGCACCTTTGAGGCTGCAATGAGTTGTCTTCTGTTAGAGCGATTGACTTGCTTTCAAATGGGGGAAGCTTATTTATCCTGCCTCCCTGCACTCTGTATGTGGCGCTCTGATACTCAACATGGAGTGCTCTTTCAGATACTCTGTGTTCTGGTCACTCCAGCCCACTTTCAAAAGGGGAGCCCAGTACTTTCAATGGTGCAGAGTACTTTCCCATTACACTTCCTACTTCCGTTGCAGTCATAATAACCGATAGTTAACCAGAGCAGACTTGCTGAAGTCTCATTGTCCTGTGTTATGGTCACCCAGGGCGATTTGTCATGAGGTGCTCTGACATCATAAAGCTACAGCATGGTGTCATCTGACATGAGAGCAAGCAACAGGATGCCTTTTTCATGGAATTGAAATGGGTAGCAGGCTAGACAGGATGTGCAGGTGAAGACAAAGATGGTAACATGAATAAACTCAGGCATTAGTTGACTTATGCATTTGTTTGAAGGTTTGGGTGATCATAATATTCTCGAGATCTCTATAGGTTAACTGATAGGGTTGCACAAGAATGAAGATGTTAGAATCTGTTATTCGTAGTTTTTATTATTACCTCTAGCTGTAGCATAAGCCTTCTTTCAAAACCTTATCAGATCACTTAATAGTTACTGCTGTACCATAACCTAAAAATTCTCAGTGAGAAAGATACCATGTCACAGGGCTAGCACTGAGATCTTTTTATTTATGTCCTAATATAGGTGCTGGAATGGTGTAGAGAGTAGTAGCAAAGTTTGGCTTTTGATTGAGAGAAGTATGCTAGGTTGGAAATAAAAGTCAGATTTGAGTTTGTAGTGAGCTGTGGATTTTCGCAGAGTTACAGACGCCATAGTACTCATTATTAGCACATTATAAAAATCTGTTTATTGTGTTGCATTAGTTTGGAGATATTAAAGTTTTGTTAATGGACTAACAGTGGACTTTTCCATCTGCAGATTATACTGAATGACCAGCAGAGGGAGTGATGCCGTAGACCATTTCTCTGCGATGCTGAGACCAAAAAAAAAAAGAAAGCGTCCTCAGCCTTCGGCTTCCATTATCAATTTACATGGTAGGTGAAACTCTCATTTAATCCCTTTGCTTGTCATTAGAAGGAGTTCATAGCATCTGACGGCTCTTGGCACCTTTGAGGCTGCAATGAGTTGTCTTCTGTTAGAGCGATTGACTTACTTTCAAATGGGGGAAGCTTATTTATCCTGCCTCCCTGCACTCTGTATGTGGCGCTCTGATACTCAACATGGAGTGCTCTTTCAGATACTCTGTGTTCTGGTCACTCCAGCCCACTTTCAAAAGGGGAGCCCAGTACTTTCAATGGTGCAGAGTACTTTCCCATTACACTTCCTACTTCCGTTGCAGTCATAATAACCGATAGTTAACCAGAGCAGACTTGCTGAAGTCTCATTGTCCTGTGTTATGGTCACCCAGGGCGATTTGTCATGAGGTGCTCTGACATCATAAAGCTACAGCATGGTGTCATCTGACATGAGAGCAAGCAACAGGATGCCTTTTTCATGGAATTGAAATGGGTAGCAGGCTAGACAGGATGTGCAGGTGAAGACAAAGATGGTAACATGAATAAACTCAGGCATTAGTTGACTTATGCATTTGTTTGAAGGTTTGGGTGATCATAATATTCTCGAGATCTCTATAGGTTAACTGATAGGGTTGCACAAGAATGAAGATGTTAGAATCTGTTATTCGTAGTTTTTATTATTACCTCTAGCTGTAGCATAAGCCTTCTTTCAAAACCTTATCAGATCACTTAATAGTTACTGCTGTACCATAACCTAAAAATTCTCAGTGAGAAAGATACCATGTCACAGGGCTAGCACTGAGATCTTTTTATTTATGTCCTAATATAGGTGCTGGAATGGTGTAGAGAGTAGTAGCAAAGTTTGGCTTTTGATTGAGAGAAGTATGCTAGGTTGGAAATAAAAGTCAGATTTGAGTTTGTAGTGAGCTGTGGATTTTCGCAGAGTTACAGACGCCATAGTACTCATTATTAGCACATTATAAAAATCTGTTTATTGTGTTGCATTAGTTTGGAGATATTCAAGTTCTGTTAATGGACTAACAGTGGACTTTTCCATCTGCAGATTATACTGAATGACCAGCAGAGGGAGTGATGCCGTAGACCATTTCTCTGCGATGCCGAGACCAAAAAAAAAAAGAAAGCGTCCTCAGCCTTCGGCTTCCATTATCAATTTACATGGTACGTGAAACTCTCATTTAATTGCTTTGCTTGTCATTAGAAGGAGTTCATAGCATCTGACGGCTCTTGGCACCTTTGAGGCTGCAATGAGTTGTCTTCTGTTAGAGCGATTGACTTGCTTTCAAATGGGGGAAGCTTATTTATCCTGCCTCCCTGCACTCTGTATGTGGCGCTCTGATACTCAACATGGAGTGCTCTTTCAGATACTCTGTGTTCTGGTCACTCCAGCCCACTTTCAAAAGGGGAGCCCAGTACTTTCAATGGTGCAGAGTACTTTCCCATTACACTTCCTACTTCCGTTGCAGTCATAATAACCGATAGTTAACCAGAGCAGACTTGCTGAAGTCTCATTGTCCTGTGTTATGGTCACCCAGGGCGATTTGTCATGAGGTGCTCTGACATCATAAAGCTACAGCATGGTGTCATCTGACATGAGAGCAAGCAATAGGATGCCTTTTTCATGGAATTGAAATGGGTAGCAGGCTAGACAGGATGTGCAGGTGAAGACAAAGATGGTAACATGAATAAACTCAGGCATTAGTTGACTTATGCATTTGTTTGAAGGTTTGGGTGATCATAATATTCTCGAGATCTCTATAGGTTAACTGATAGGGTTGCACAAGAATGAAGATGTTAGAATCTGTTATTCGTAGTTTTTATTATTACCTCTAGCTGTAGCATAAGCCTTCTTTCAAAACCTTATCAGATCACTTAATAGTTACTGCTGTACCATAACCTAAAAATTCTCAGTGAGAAAGATACCATGTCACAGGGCTAGCACTGAGATCTTTTTATTTATGTCCTAATATAGGTGCTGGAATGGTGTAGAGAGTAGTAGCAAAGTTTGGCTTTTGATTGAGAGAAGTATGCTAGGTTGGAAATAAAAGTCAGATTTGAGTTTGTAGTGAGCTGTGGATTTTCGCAGAGTTACAGACGCCATAGTACTCATTATTAGCACATTATAAAAATCTGTTTATTGTGTTGCATTAGTTTGGAGATATTCAAGTTCTGTTAATGGACTAACAGTGGACTTTTCCATCTGCAGATTATACTGAATGACCAGCAGAGGGAGTGATGCCGTAGACCATTTCTCTGCGATGCTGAGACAAAAAAAAAAAAAGAAAGCGTCCTCAGCCTTCGGCTTCCATTATCAATTTACATGGTAGGTGAAACTCTCATTTAATCGCTTTGCTTGTCATTAGAAGGAGTTCATAGCATCTGACGGCTCTTGGCACCTTTGAGGCTGCAATGAGTTGTCTTCTGTTAGAGCGATTGACTTGCTTTCAAATGGGGGAAGCTTATTTATCCTGCCTCCCTGCACTCTGTATGTGGCGCTCTGATACTCAACATGGAGTGCTCTTTCAGATACTCTGTGTTCTGGTCACTCCAGCCCACTTTCAAAAGGGGAGCCCAGTACTTTCAATGGTGCAGAGTACTTTCCCATTACACTTCCTACTTCCGTTGCAGTCATAATAACCGATAGTTAACCAGAGCAGACTTGCTGAAGTCTCATTGTCCTGTGTTATGGTCACCCAGGGCGATTTGTCATGAGGTGCTCTGACATCATAAAGCTACAGCATGGTGTCATCTGACATGAGAGCAAGCAATAGGATGCCTTTTTCATGGAATTGAAATGGGTAGCAGGCTAGACAGGATGTGCAGGTGAAGACAAAGATGGTAACATGAATAAACTCAGGCATTAGTTGACTTATGCATTTGTTTGAAGGTTTGGGTGATCATAATATTCTCGAGATCTCTATAGGTTAACTGATAGGGTTGCACAAGAATGAAGATGTTAGAATCTGTTATTCGTAGTTTTTATTATTACCTCTAGCTGTAGCATAAGCCTTCTTTCAAAACCTTATCAGATCACTTAATAGTTACTGCTGTACCATAACCTAAAAATTCTCAGTGAGAAAGATACCATGTCACAGGGCTAGCACTGAGATCTTTTTATTTATGTCCTAATATAGGTGCTGGAATGGTGTAGAGAGTAGTAGCAAAGTTTGGCTTTTGATTGAGAGAAGTATGCTAGGTTGGAAATAAAAGTCAGATTTGAGTTTGTAGTGAGCTGTGGATTTTCGCAGAGTTACAGACGCCATAGTACTCATTATTAGCACATTATAAAAATCTGTTTATTGTGTTGCATTAGTTTGGAGATATTCAAGTTCTGTTAATGGACTAACAGTGGACTTTTCCATCTGCAGATTATACTGAATGACCAGCAGAGGGAGTGATGCCGTAGACCATTTCTCTGCGATGCTGAGACAAAAAAAAAAAAAGAAAGCGTCCTCAGCCTTCGGCTTCCATTATCAATTTACATGGTAGGTGAAACTCTCATTTAATCGCTTTGCTTGTCATTAGAAGGAGTTCATAGCATCTGACGGCTCTTGGCACCTTTGAGGCTGCAATGAGTTGTCTTCTGTTAGAGCGATTGACTTACTTTCAAATGGGGGAAGCTTATTTATCCTGCCTCCCTGCACTCTGTATGTGGCGCTCTGATACTCAACATGGCGTGCTCTTTCAGATACTCTGTGTTCTGGTCACTCCAGCCCACTTTCAAAAGGGGAGCCCAGTACTTTCAATGGTGCAGAGTACTTTCCCATTACACTTCCTACTTCCGTTGCAGTCATAATAACCGATAGTTAACCAGAGCAGACTTGCTGAAGTCTCATTGTCCTGTGTTATGGTCACCCAGGGCGATTTGTCATGAGGTGCTCTGACATCATAAAGCTACAGCATGGTGTCATCTGACATGAGAGCAAGCAACAGGATGCCTTTTTCATGGAATTGAAATGGGTAGCAGGCTAGACAGGATGTGCAGGTGAAGACAAAGATGGTAACATGAATAAACTCAGGCATTAGTTGACTTATGCATTTGTTTGAAGGTTTGGGTGATCATAATATTCTCGAGATCTCTATAGGTTAACTGATAGGGTTGCACAAGAATGAAGATGTTAGAATCTGTTATTCGTAGTTTTTATTATTACCTCTAGCTGTAGCATAAGCCTTCTTTCAAAACCTTATCAGATCACTTAATAGTTACTGCTGTACCATAACCTAAAAATTCTCAGTGAGAAAGATACCATGTCACAGGGCTAGCACTGAGATCTTTTTATTTATGTCCTAATATAGGTGCTGGAATGGTGTAGAGAGTAGTAGCAAAGTTTGGCTTTTGATTGAGAGAAGTATGCTAGGTTGGAAATAAAAGTCAGATTTGAGTTTGTAGTGAGCTGTGGATTTTCGCAGAGTTACAGACGCCATAGTACTCATTATTAGCACATTATAAAAATCTGTTTATTGTGTTGCATTAGTTTGGAGATATTCAAGTTCTGTTAATGGACTAACAGTGGACTTTTCCATCTGCAGATTATACTGAATGACCAGCAGAGGGAGTGATGCCGTAGACCATTTCTCTGCGATGCCGAGACCAAAAAAAAAAAGAAAGCGTCCTCAGCCTTCGGCTTCCATTATCAATTTACATGGTACGTGAAACTCTCATTTAATTGCTTTGCTTGTCATTAGAAGGAGTTCATAGCATCTGACGGCTCTTGGCACCTTTGAGGCTGCAATGAGTTGTCTTCTGTTAGAGCGATTGACTTGCTTTCAAATGGGGGAAGCTTATTTATCCTGCCTCCCTGCACTCTGTATGTGGCGCTCTGATACTCAACATGGAGTGCTCTTTCAGATACTCTGTGTTCTGGTCACTCCAGCCCACTTTCAAAAGGGGAGCCCAGTACTTTCAATGGTGCAGAGTACTTTCCCATTACACTTCCTACTTCCGTTGCAGTCATAATAACCGATAGTTAACCAGAGCAGACTTGCTGAAGTCTCATTGTCCTGTGTTATGGTCACCCAGGGCGATTTGTCATGAGGTGCTCTGACATCATAAAGCTACAGCATGGTGTCATCTGACATGAGAGCAAGCAATAGGATGCCTTTTTCATGGAATTGAAATGGGTAGCAGGCTAGACAGGATGTGCAGGTGAAGACAAAGATGGTAACATGAATAAACTCAGGCATTAGTTGACTTATGCATTTGTTTGAAGGTTTGGGTGATCATAATATTCTCGAGATCTCTATAGGTTAACTGATAGGGTTGCACAAGAATGAAGATGTTAGAATCTGTTATTCGTAGTTTTTATTATTACCTCTAGCTGTAGCATAAGCCTTCTTTCAAAACCTTATCAGATCACTTAATAGTTACTGCTGTACCATAACCTAAAAATTCTCAGTGAGAAAGATACCATGTCACAGGGCTAGCACTGAGATCTTTTTATTTATGTCCTAATATAGGTGCTGGAATGGTGTAGAGAGTAGTAGCAAAGTTTGGCTTTTGATTGAGAGAAGTATGCTAGGTTGGAAATAAAAGTCAGATTTGAGTTTGTAGTGAGCTGTGGATTTTCGCAGAGTTACAGACGCCATAGTACTCATTATTAGCACATTATAAAAATCTGTTTATTGTGTTGCATTAGTTTGGAGATATTCAAGTTCTGTTAATGGACTAACAGTGGACTTTTCCATCTGCAGATTATACTGAATGACCAGCAGAGGGAGTGATGCCGTAGACCATTTCTCTGCGATGCTGAGACAAAAAAAAAAAAAGAAAGCGTCCTCAGCCTTCGGCTTCCATTATCAATTTACATGGTAGGTGAAACTCTCATTTAATCGCTTTGCTTGTCATTAGAAGGAGTTCATAGCATCTGACGGCTCTTGGCACCTTTGAGGCTGCAATGAGTTGTCTTCTGTTAGAGCGATTGACTTGCTTTCAAATGGGGGAAGCTTATTTATCCTGCCTCCCTGCACTCTGTATGTGGCGCTCTGATACTCAACATGGAGTGCTCTTTCAGATACTCTGTGTTCTGGTCACTCCAGCCCACTTTCAAAAGGGGAGCCCAGTACTTTCAATGGTGCAGAGTACTTTCCCATTACACTTCCTACTTCCGTTGCAGTCATAATAACCGATAGTTAACCAGAGCAGACTTGCTGAAGTCTCATTGTCCTGTGTTATGGTCACCCAGGGCGATTTGTCATGAGGTGCTCTGACATCATAAAGCTACAGCATGGTGTCATCTGACATGAGAGCAAGCAATAGGATGCCTTTTTCATGGAATTGAAATGGGTAGCAGGCTAGACAGGATGTGCAGGTGAAGACAAAGATGGTAACATGAATAAACTCAGGCATTAGTTGACTTATGCATTTGTTTGAAGGTTTGGGTGATCATAATATTCTCGAGATCTCTATAGGTTAACTGATAGGGTTGCACAAGAATGAAGATGTTAGAATCTGTTATTCGTAGTTTTTATTATTACCTCTAGCTGTAGCATAAGCCTTCTTTCAAAACCTTATCAGATCACTTAATAGTTACTGCTGTACCATAACCTAAAAATTCTCAGTGAGAAAGATACCATGTCACAGGGCTAGCACTGAGATCTTTTTATTTATGTCCTAATATAGGTGCTGGAATGGTGTAGAGAGTAGTAGCAAAGTTTGGCTTTTGATTGAGAGAAGTATGCTAGGTTGGAAATAAAAGTCAGATTTGAGTTTGTAGTGAGCTGTGGATTTTCGCAGAGTTACAGACGCCATAGTACTCATTATTAGCACATTATAAAAATCTGTTTATTGTGTTGCATTAGTTTGGAGATATTCAAGTTCTGTTAATGGACTAACAGTGGACTTTTCCATCTGCAGATTATACTGAATGACCAGCAGAGGGAGTGATGCCGTAGACCATTTCTCTGCGATGCTGAGACAAAAAAAAAAAAAGAAAGCGTCCTCAGCCTTCGGCTTCCATTATCAATTTACATGGTAGGTGAAACTCTCATTTAATCGCTTTGCTTGTCATTAGAAGGAGTTCATAGCATCTGACGGCTCTTGGCACCTTTGAGGCTGCAATGAGTTGTCTTCTGTTAGAGCGATTGACTTACTTTCAAATGGGGGAAGCTTATTTATCCTGCCTCCCTGCACTCTGTATGTGGCGCTCTGATACTCAACATGGCGTGCTCTTTCAGATACTCTGTGTTCTGGTCACTCCAGCCCACTTTCAAAAGGGGAGCCCAGTACTTTCAATGGTGCAGAGTACTTTCCCATTACACTTCCTACTTCCGTTGCAGTCATAATAACCGATAGTTAACCAGAGCAGACTTGCTGAAGTCTCATTGTCCTGTGTTATGGTCACCCAGGGCGATTTGTCATGAGGTGCTCTGACATCATAAAGCTACAGCATGGTGTCATCTGACATGAGAGCAAGCAATAGGATGCCTTTTTCATGGAATTGAAATGGGTAGCAGGCTAGACAGGATGTGCAGGTGAAGACAAAGATGGTAACATGAATAAACTCAGGCATTAGTTGACTTATGCATTTGTTTGAAGGTTTGGGTGATCATAATATTCTCGAGATCTCTATAGGTTAACTGATAGGGTTGCACAAGAATGAAGATGTTAGAATCTGTTATTCGTAGTTTTTATTATTACCTCTAGCTGTAGCATAAGCCTTCTTTCAAAACCTTATCAGATCACTTAATAGTTACTGCTGTACCATAACCTAAAAATTCTCAGTGAGAAAGATACCATGTCACAGGGCTAGCACTGAGATCTTTTTATTTATGTCCTAATATAGGTGCTGGAATGGTGTAGAGAGTAGTAGCAAAGTTTGGCTTTTGATCGAGAGAAGTATGCTAGGTTGGAAATAAAAGTCAGATTTGAGTTTGTAGTGAGCTGTGGATTTTCGCAGAGTTACAGACGCCATAGTACTCATTATTAGCACATTATAAAAATCTGTTTATTGTGTTGCATTAGTTTGGAGATATTCAAGTTCTGTTAATGGACTAACAGTGGACTTTTCCATCTGCAGATTATACTGAATGACCAGCAGAGGGAGTGATGCCGTAGACCATTTCTCTGCGATGCCGAGACCAAAAAAAAAAAGAAAGCGTCCTCAGCCTTCGGCTTCCATTATCAATTTACATGGTACGTGAAACTCTCATTTAATTGCTTTGCTTGTCATTAGAAGGAGTTCATAGCATCTGACGGCTCTTGGCACCTTTGAGGCTGCAATGAGTTGTCTTCTGTTAGAGCGATTGACTTACTTTCAAATGGGGGAAGCTTATTTATCCTGCCTCCCTGCACTCTGTATGTGGCGCTCTGATACTCAACATGGAGTGCTCTTTCAGATACTCTGTGTTCTGGTCACTCCAGCCCACTTTCAAAAGGGGAGCCCAGTACTTTCAATGGTGCAGAGTACTTTCCCATTACACTTCCTACTTCCGTTGCAGTCATAATAACCGATAGTTAACCAGAGCAGACTTGCTGAAGTCTCATTGTCCTGTGTTATGGTCACCCAGGGCGATTTGTCATGAGGTGCTCTGACATCATAAAGCTACAGCATGGTGTCATCTGACATGAGAGCAAGCAATAGGATGCCTTTTTCATGGAATTGAAATGGGTAGCAGGCTAGACAGGATGTGCAGGTGAAGACAAAGATGGTAACATGAATAAACTCAGGCATTAGTTGACTTATGCATTTGTTTGAAGGTTTGGGTGATCATAATATTCTCGAGATCTCTATAGGTTAACTGATAGGGTTGCACAAGAATGAAGATGTTAGAATCTGTTATTCGTAGTTTTTATTATTACCTCTAGCTGTAGCATAAGCCTTCTTTCAAAACCTTATCAGATCACTTAATAGTTACTGCTGTACCCTAACCTAAAAATTCTCAGTGAGAAAGATACCATGTCACAGGGCTAGCACTGAGATCTTTTTATTTATGTCCTAATATAGGTGCTGGAATGGTGTAGAGAGTAGTAGCAAAGTTTGGCTTTTGATTGAGAGAAGTATGCTAGGTTGGAAATAAAAGTCAGATTTGAGTTTGTAGTGAGCTGTGGATTTTCGCAGAGTTACAGACGCCATAGTACTCATTATTAGCACATTATAAAAATCTGTTTATTGTGTTGCATTAGTTTGGAGATATTCAAGTTCTGTTAATGGACTAACAGTGGACTTTTCCATCTGCAGATTATACTGAATGACCAGCAGAGGGAGTGATGCCGTAGACCATTTCTCTGCGATGCTGAGACAAAAAAAAAAAAAGAAAGCGTCCTCAGCCTTCGGCTTCCATTATCAATTTACATGGTAGGTGAAACTCTCATTTAATCGCTTTGCTTGTCATTAGAAGGAGTTCATAGCATCTGACGGCTCTTGGCACCTTTGAGGCTGCAATGAGTTGTCTTCTGTTAGAGCGATTGACTTACTTTCAAATGGGGGAAGCTTATTTATCCTGCCTCCCTGCACTCTGTATGTGGCGCTCTGATACTCAACATGGAGTGCTCTTTCAGATACTCTGTGTTCTGGTCACTCCAGCCCACTTTCAAAAGGGGAGCCCAGTACTTTCAATGGTGCAGAGTACTTTCCCATTACACTTCCTACTTCCGTTGCAGTCATAATAACCGATAGTTAACCAGAGCAGACTTGCTGAAGTCTCATTGTCCTGTGTTATGGTCACCCAGGGCGATTTGTCATGAGGTGCTCTGACATCATAAAGCTACAGCATGGTGTCATCTGACATGAGAGCAAGCAATAGGATGCCTTTTTCATGGAATTGAAATGGGTAGCAGGCTAGACAGGATGTGCAGGTGAAGACAAAGATGGTAACATGAATAAACTCAGGCATTAGTTGACTTATGCATTTGTTTGAAGGTTTGGGTGATCATAATATTCTCGAGATCTCTATAGGTTAACTGATAGGGTTGCACAAGAATGAAGATGTTAGAATCTGTTATTCGTAGTTTTTATTATTACCTCTAGCTGTAGCATAAGCCTTCTTTCAAAACCTTATCAGATCACTTAATAGTTACTGCTGTACCATAACCTAAAAATTCTCAGTGAGAAAGATACCATGTCACAGGGCTAGCACTGAGATCTTTTTATTTATGTCCTAATATAGGTGCTGGAATGGTGTAGAGAGTAGTAGCAAAGTTTGGCTTTTGATCGAGAGAAGTATGCTAGGTTGGAAATAAAAGTCAGATTTGACTTTGTAGTGAGCTGTGGATTTTCGCAGAGTTACAGACGCCATAGTACTCATTATTAGCACATTATAAAAATCTGTTTATTGTGTTGCATTAGTTTGGAGATATTCAAGTTCTGTTAATGGACTAACAGTGGACTTTTCCATCTGCAGATTATACTGAATGACCAGCAGAGGGAGTGATGCCGTAGACCATTTCTCTGCGATGCCGAGACCAAAAAAAAAAAGAAAGCGTCCTCAGCCTTCGGCTTCCATTATCAATTTACATGGTACGTGAAACTCTCATTTAATTGCTTTGCTTGTCATTAGAAGGAGTTCATAGCATCTGACGGCTCTTGGCACCTTTGAGGCTGCAATGAGTTGTCTTCTGTTAGAGCGATTGACTTACTTTCAAATGGGGGAAGCTTATTTATCCTGCCTCCCTGCACTCTGTATGTGGCGCTCTGATACTCAACATGGCGTGCTCTTTCAGATACTCTGTGTTCTGGTCACTCCAGCCCACTTTCAAAAGGGGAGCCCAGTACTTTCAATGGTGCAGAGTACTTTCCCATTACACTTCCTACTTCCGTTGCAGTCATAATAACCGATAGTTAACCAGAGCAGACTTGCTGAAGTCTCATTGTCCTGTGTTATGGTCACCCAGGGCGATTTGTCATGAGGTGCTCTGACATCATAAAGCTACAGCATGGTGTCATCTGACATGAGAGCAAGCAATAGGATGCCTTTTTCATGGAATTGAAATGGGTAGCAGGCTAGACAGGATGTGCAGGTGAAGACAAAGATGGTAACATGAATAAACTCAGGCATTAGTTGACTTATGCATTTGTTTGAAGGTTTGGGTGATCATAATATTCTCGAGATCTCTATAGGTTAACTGATAGGGTTGCACAAGAATGAAGATGTTAGAATCTGTTATTCGTAGTTTTTATTATTACCTCTAGCTGTAGCATAAGCCTTCTTTCAAAACCTTATCAGATCACTTAATAGTTACTGCTGTACCATAACCTAAAAATTCTCAGTGAGAAAGATACCATGTCACAGGGCTAGCACTGAGATCTTTTTATTTATGTCCTAATATAGGTGCTGGAATGGTGTAGAGAGTAGTAGCAAAGTTTGGCTTTTGATTGAGAGAAGTATGCTAGGTTGGAAATAAAAGTCAGATTTGAGTTTGTAGTGAGCTGTGGATTTTCGCAGAGTTACAGACGCCATAGTACTCATTATTAGCACATTATAAAAATCTGTTTATTGTGTTGCATTAGTTTGGAGATATTCAAGTTCTGTTAACGGACTAACAGTGGACTTTTCCATCTGCAGATTATACTGAATGACCAGCAGAGGGAGTGATGCCGTAGACCATTTCTCTGCGATGCCGAGACCAAAAAAAAAAAGAAAGCGTCCTCAGCCTTCGGCTTCCATTATCAATTTACATGGTACGTGAAACTCTCATTTAATTGCTTTGCTTGTCATTAGAAGGAGTTCATAGCATCTGACGGCTCTTGGCACCTTTGAGGCTGCAATGAGTTGTCTTCTGTTAGAGCGATTGACTTGCTTTCAAATGGGGGAAGCTTATTTATCCTGCCTCCCTGCACTCTGTATGTGGCGCTCTGATACTCAACATGGAGTGCTCTTTCAGATACTCTGTGTTCTGGTCACTCCAGCCCACTTTCAAAAGGGGAGCCCAGTACTTTCAATGGTGCAGAGTACTTTCCCATTACACTTCCTACTTCCGTTGCAGTCATAATAACCGATAGTTAACCAGAGCAGACTTGCTGAAGTCTCATTGTCCTGTGTTATGGTCACCCAGGGCGATTTGTCATGAGGTGCTCTGACATCATAAAGCTACAGCATGGTGTCATCTGACATGAGAGCAAGCAATAGGATGCCTTTTTCATGGAATTGAAATGGGTAGCAGGCTAGACAGGATGTGCAGGTGAAGACAAAGATGGTAACATGAATAAACTCAGGCATTAGTTGACTTATGCATTTGTTTGAAGGTTTGGGTGATCATAATATTCTCGAGATCTCTATAGGTTAACTGATAGGGTTGCACAAGAATGAAGATGTTAGAATCTGTTATTCGTAGTTTTTATTATTACCTCTAGCTGTAGCATAAGCCTTCTTTCAAAACCTTATCAGATCACTTAATAGTTACTGCTGTACCATAACCTAAAAATTCTCAGTGAGAAAGATACCATGTCACAGGGCTAGCACTGAGATCTTTTTATTTATGTCCTAATATAGGTGCTGGAATGGTGTAGAGAGTAGTAGCAAAGTTTGGCTTTTGATTGAGAGAAGTATGCTAGGTTGGAAATAAAAGTCAGATTTGAGTTTGTAGTGAGCTGTGGATTTTCGCAGAGTTACAGACGCCATAGTACTCATTATTAGCACATTATAAAAATCTGTTTATTGTGTTGCATTAGTTTGGAGATATTAAAGTTTTGTTAATGGACTAACAGTGGACTTTTCCATCTGCAGATTATACTGAATGACCAGCAGAGGGAGTGATGCCGTAGACCATTTCTCTGCGATGCTGAGACCAAAAAAAAAAAGAAAGCGTCCTCAGCCTTCGGCTTCCATTATCAATTTACATGGTAGGTGAAACTCTCATTTAATCCCTTTGCTTGTCATTAGAAGGAGTTCATAGCATCTGACGGCTCTTGGCACCTTTGAGGCTGCAATGAGTTGTCTTCTGTTAGAGCGATTGACTTACTTTCAAATGGGGGAAGCTTATTTATCCTGCCTCCCTGCACTCTGTATGTGGCGCTCTGATACTCAACATGGAGTGCTCTTTCAGATACTCTGTGTTCTGGTCACTCCAGCCCACTTTCAAAAGGGGAGCCCAGTACTTTCAATGGTGCAGAGTACTTTCCCATTACACTTCCTACTTCCGTTGCAGTCATAATAACCGATAGTTAACCAGAGCAGACTTGCTGAAGTCTCATTGTCCTGTGTTATGGTCACCCAGGGCGATTTGTCATGAGGTGCTCTGACATCATAAAGCTACAGCATGGTGTCATCTGACATGAGAGCAAGCAACAGGATGCCTTTTTCATGGAATTGAAATGGGTAGCAGGCTAGACAGGATGTGCAGGTGAAGACAAAGATGGTAACATGAATAAACTCAGGCATTAGTTGACTTGTGCATTTGTTTGAAGGTTTGGGTGATCATAATATTCTCGAGATCTCTATAGGTTAACTGATAGGGTTGCACAAGAATGAAGATGTTAGAATCTGTTATTCGTAGTTTTTATTATTACCTCTAGCTGTAGCATAAGCCTTCTTTCAAAACCTTATCAGATCACTTAATAGTTACTGCTGTACCATAACCTAAAAATTCTCAGTGAGAAAGATACCATGTCACAGGGCTAGCACTGAGATCTTTTTATTTATGTCCTAATATAGGTGCTGGAATGGTGTAGAGAGTAGTAGCAAAGTTTGGCTTTTGATTGAGAGAAGTATGCTAGGTTGGAAATAAAAGTCAGATTTGAGTTTGTAGTGAGCTGTGGATTTTCGCAGAGTTACAGACGCCATAGTACTCATTATTAGCACATTATAAAAATCTGTTTATTGTGTTGCATTAGTTTGGAGATATTCAAGTTCTGTTAATGGACTAACAGTGGACTTTTCCATCTGCAGATTATACTGAATGACCAGCAGAGGGAGTGATGCCGTAGACCATTTCTCTGCGATGCTGAGACAAAAAAAAAAAAAGAAAGCGTCCTCAGCCTTCGGCTTCCATTATCAATTTACATGGTAGGTGAAACTCTCATTTAATCGCTTTGCTTGTCATTAGAAGGAGTTCATAGCATCTGACGGCTCTTGGCACCTTTGAGGCTGCAATGAGTTGTCTTCTGTTAGAGCGATTGACTTGCTTTCAAATGGGGGAAGCTTATTTATCCTGCCTCCCTGCACTCTGTATGTGGCGCTCTGATACTCAACATGGAGTGCTCTTTCAGATACTCTGTGTTCTGGTCACTCCAGCCCACTTTCAAAAGGGGAGCCCAGTACTTTCAATGGTGCAGAGTACTTTCCCATTACACTTCCTACTTCCGTTGCAGTCATAATAACCGATAGTTAACCAGAGCAGACTTGCTGAAGTCTCATTGTCCTGTGTTATGGTCACCCAGGGCGATTTGTCATGAGGTGCTCTGACATCATAAAGCTACAGCATGGTGTCATCTGACATGAGAGCAAGCAATAGGATGCCTTTTTCATGGAATTGAAATGGGTAGCAGGCTAGACAGGATGTGCAGGTGAAGACAAAGATGGTAACATGAATAAACTCAGGCATTAGTTGACTTATGCATTTGTTTGAAGGTTTGGGTGATCATAATATTCTCGAGATCTCTATAGGTTAACTGATAGGGTTGCACAAGAATGAAGATGTTAGAATCTGTTATTCGTAGTTTTTATTATTACCTCTAGCTGTAGCATAAGCCTTCTTTCAAAACCTTATCAGATCACTTAATAGTTACTGCTGTACCATAACCTAAAAATTCTCAGTGAGAAAGATACCATGTCACAGGGCTAGCACTGAGATCTTTTTATTTATGTCCTAATATAGGTGCTGGAATGGTGTAGAGAGTAGTAGCAAAGTTTGGCTTTTGATTGAGAGAAGTATGCTAGGTTGGAAATAAAAGTCAGATTTGAGTTTGTAGTGAGCTGTGGATTTTCGCAGAGTTACAGACGCCATAGTACTCATTATTAGCACATTATAAAAATCTGTTTATTGTGTTGCATTAGTTTGGAGATATTCAAGTTCTGTTAATGGACTAACAGTGGACTTTTCCATCTGCAGATTATACTGAATGACCAGCAGAGGGAGTGATGCCGTAGACCATTTCTCTGCGATGCCGAGACCAAAAAAAAAAAGAAAGCGTCCTCAGCCTTCGGCTTCCATTATCAATTTACATGGTACGTGAAACTCTCATTTAATTGCTTTGCTTGTCATTAGAAGGAGTTCATAGCATCTGACGGCTCTTGGCACCTTTGAGGCTGCAATGAGTTGTCTTCTGTTAGAGCGATTGACTTACTTTCAAATGGGGGAAGCTTATTTATCCTGCCTCCCTGCACTCTGTATGTGGCGCTCTGATACTCAACATGGCGTGCTCTTTCAGATACTCTGTGTTCTGGTCACTCCAGCCCACTTTCAAAAGGGGAGCCCAGTACTTTCAATGGTGCAGAGTACTTTCCCATTACACTTCCTACTTCCGTTGCAGTCATAATAACCGATAGTTAACCAGAGCAGACTTGCTGAAGTCTCATTGTCCTGTGTTATGGTCACCCAGGGCGATTTGTCATGAGGTGCTCTGACATCATAAAGCTACAGCATGGTGTCATCTGACATGAGAGCAAGCAATAGGATGCCTTTTTCATGGAATTGAAATGGGTAGCAGGCTAGACAGGATGTGCAGGTGAAGACAAAGATGGTAACATGAATAAACTCAGGCATTAGTTGACTTATGCATTTGTTTGAAGGTTTGGGTGATCATAATATTCTCGAGATCTCTATAGGTTAACTGATAGGGTTGCACAAGAATGAAGATGTTAGAATCTGTTATTCGTAGTTTTTATTATTACCTCTAGCTGTAGCATAAGCCTTCTTTCAAAACCTTATCAGATCACTTAATAGTTACTGCTGTACCATAACCTAAAAATTCTCAGTGAGAAAGATACCATGTCACAGGGCTAGCACTGAGATCTTTTTATTTATGTCCTAATATAGGTGCTGGAATGGTGTAGAGAGTAGTAGCAAAGTTTGGCTTTTGATCGAGAGAAGTATGCTAGGTTGGAAATAAAAGTCAGATTTGAGTTTGTAGTGAGCTGTGGATTTTCGCAGAGTTACAGACGCCATAGTACTCATTATTAGCACATTATAAAAATCTGTTTATTGTGTTGCATTAGTTTGGAGATATTCAAGTTCTGTTAATGGACTAACAGTGGACTTTTCCATCTGCAGATTATACTGAATGACCAGCAGAGGGAGTGATGCCGTAGACCATTTCTCTGCGATGCCGAGACCAAAAAAAAAAAGAAAGCGTCCTCAGCCTTCGGCTTCCATTATCAATTTACATGGTACGTGAAACTCTCATTTAATTGCTTTGCTTGTCATTAGAAGGAGTTCATAGCATCTGACGGCTCTTGGCACCTTTGAGGCTGCAATGAGTTGTCTTCTGTTAGAGCGATTGACTTACTTTCAAATGGGGGAAGCTTATTTATCCTGCCTCCCTGCACTCTGTATGTGGCGCTCTGATACTCAACATGGAGTGCTCTTTCAGATACTCTGTGTTCTGGTCACTCCAGCCCACTTTCAAAAGGGGAGCCCAGTACTTTCAATGGTGCAGAGTACTTTCCCATTACACTTCCTACTTCCGTTGCAGTCATAATAACCGATAGTTAACCAGAGCAGACTTGCTGAAGTCTCATTGTCCTGTGTTATGGTCACCCAGGGCGATTTGTCATGAGGTGCTCTGACATCATAAAGCTACAGCATGGTGTCATCTGACATGAGAGCAAGCAATAGGATGCCTTTTTCATGGAATTGAAATGGGTAGCAGGCTAGACAGGATGTGCAGGTGAAGACAAAGATGGTAACATGAATAAACTCAGGCATTAGTTGACTTATGCATTTGTTTGAAGGTTTGGGTGATCATAATATTCTCGAGATCTCTATAGGTTAACTGATAGGGTTGCACAAGAATGAAGATGTTAGAATCTGTTATTCGTAGTTTTTATTATTACCTCTAGCTGTAGCATAAGCCTTCTTTCAAAACCTTATCAGATCACTTAATAGTTACTGCTGTACCCTAACCTAAAAATTCTCAGTGAGAAAGATACCATGTCACAGGGCTAGCACTGAGATCTTTTTATTTATGTCCTAATATAGGTGCTGGAATGGTGTAGAGAGTAGTAGCAAAGTTTGGCTTTTGATTGAGAGAAGTATGCTAGGTTGGAAATAAAAGTCAGATTTGAGTTTGTAGTGAGCTGTGGATTTTCGCAGAGTTACAGACGCCATAGTACTCATTATTAGCACATTATAAAAATCTGTTTATTGTGTTGCATTAGTTTGGAGATATTCAAGTTCTGTTAATGGACTAACAGTGGACTTTTCCATCTGCAGATTATACTGAATGACCAGCAGAGGGAGTGATGCCGTAGACCATTTCTCTGCGATGCTGAGACAAAAAAAAAAAAAGAAAGCGTCCTCAGCCTTCGGCTTCCATTATCAATTTACATGGTAGGTGAAACTCTCATTTAATCGCTTTGCTTGTCATTAGAAGGAGTTCATAGCATCTGACGGCTCTTGGCACCTTTGAGGCTGCAATGAGTTGTCTTCTGTTAGAGCGATTGACTTACTTTCAAATGGGGGAAGCTTATTTATCCTGCCTCCCTGCACTCTGTATGTGGCGCTCTGATACTCAACATGGAGTGCTCTTTCAGATACTCTGTGTTCTGGTCACTCCAGCCCACTTTCAAAAGGGGAGCCCAGTACTTTCAATGGTGCAGAGTACTTTCCCATTACACTTCCTACTTCCGTTGCAGTCATAATAACCGATAGTTAACCAGAGCAGACTTGCTGAAGTCTCATTGTCCTGTGTTATGGTCACCCAGGGCGATTTGTCATGAGGTGCTCTGACATCATAAAGCTACAGCATGGTGTCATCTGACATGAGAGCAAGCAATAGGATGCCTTTTTCATGGAATTGAAATGGGTAGCAGGCTAGACAGGATGTGCAGGTGAAGACAAAGATGGTAACATGAATAAACTCAGGCATTAGTTGACTTATGCATTTGTTTGAAGGTTTGGGTGATCATAATATTCTCGAGATCTCTATAGGTTAACTGATAGGGTTGCACAAGAATGAAGATGTTAGAATCTGTTATTCGTAGTTTTTATTATTACCTCTAGCTGTAGCATAAGCCTTCTTTCAAAACCTTATCAGATCACTTAATAGTTACTGCTGTACCATAACCTAAAAATTCTCAGTGAGAAAGATACCATGTCACAGGGCTAGCACTGAGATCTTTTTATTTATGTCCTAATATAGGTGCTGGAATGGTGTAGAGAGTAGTAGCAAAGTTTGGCTTTTGATCGAGAGAAGTATGCTAGGTTGGAAATAAAAGTCAGATTTGACTTTGTAGTGAGCTGTGGATTTTCGCAGAGTTACAGACGCCATAGTACTCATTATTAGCACATTATAAAAATCTGTTTATTGTGTTGCATTAGTTTGGAGATATTCAAGTTCTGTTAATGGACTAACAGTGGACTTTTCCATCTGCAGATTATACTGAATGACCAGCAGAGGGAGTGATGCCGTAGACCATTTCTCTGCGATGCCGAGACCAAAAAAAAAAAGAAAGCGTCCTCAGCCTTCGGCTTCCATTATCAATTTACATGGTACGTGAAACTCTCATTTAATTGCTTTGCTTGTCATTAGAAGGAGTTCATAGCATCTGACGGCTCTTGGCACCTTTGAGGCTGCAATGAGTTGTCTTCTGTTAGAGCGATTGACTTACTTTCAAATGGGGGAAGCTTATTTATCCTGCCTCCCTGCACTCTGTATGTGGCGCTCTGATACTCAACATGGCGTGCTCTTTCAGATACTCTGTGTTCTGGTCACTCCAGCCCACTTTCAAAAGGGGAGCCCAGTACTTTCAATGGTGCAGAGTACTTTCCCATTACACTTCCTACTTCCGTTGCAGTCATAATAACCGATAGTTAACCAGAGCAGACTTGCTGAAGTCTCATTGTCCTGTGTTATGGTCACCCAGGGCGATTTGTCATGAGGTGCTCTGACATCATAAAGCTACAGCATGGTGTCATCTGACATGAGAGCAAGCAATAGGATGCCTTTTTCATGGAATTGAAATGGGTAGCAGGCTAGACAGGATGTGCAGGTGAAGACAAAGATGGTAACATGAATAAACTCAGGCATTAGTTGACTTATGCATTTGTTTGAAGGTTTGGGTGATCATAATATTCTCGAGATCTCTATAGGTTAACTGATAGGGTTGCACAAGAATGAAGATGTTAGAATCTGTTATTCGTAGTTTTTATTATTACCTCTAGCTGTAGCATAAGCCTTCTTTCAAAACCTTATCAGATCACTTAATAGTTACTGCTGTACCATAACCTAAAAATTCTCAGTGAGAAAGATACCATGTCACAGGGCTAGCACTGAGATCTTTTTATTTATGTCCTAATATAGGTGCTGGAATGGTGTAGAGAGTAGTAGCAAAGTTTGGCTTTTGATTGAGAGAAGTATGCTAGGTTGGAAATAAAAGTCAGATTTGAGTTTGTAGTGAGCTGTGGATTTTCGCAGAGTTACAGACGCCATAGTACTCATTATTAGCACATTATAAAAATCTGTTTATTGTGTTGCATTAGTTTGGAGATATTCAAGTTCTGTTAATGGACTAACAGTGGACTTTTCCATCTGCAGATTATACTGAATGACCAGCAGAGGGAGTGATGCCGTAGACCATTTCTCTGCGATGCTGAGACCAAAAAAAAAAAGAAAGCGTCCTCAGCCTTCGGCTTCCATTATCAATTTACATGGTAGGTGAAACTCTCATTTAATCCCTTTGCTTGTCATTAGAAGGAGTTCATAGCATCTGACGGCTCTTGGCACCTTTGAGGCTGCAATGAGTTGTCTTCTGTTAGAGCGATTGACTTACTTTCAAATGGGGGAAGCTTATTTATCCTGCCTCCCTGCACTCTGTATGTGGCGCTCTGATACTCAACATGGAGTGCTCTTTCAGATACTCTGTGTTCTGGTCACTCCAGCCCACTTTCAAAAGGGGAGCCCAGTACTTTCAATGGTGCAGAGTACTTTCCCATTACACTTCCTACTTCCGTTGCAGTCATAATAACCGATAGTTAACCAGAGCAGACTTGCTGAAGTCTCATTGTCCTGTGTTATGGTCACCCAGGGCGATTTGTCATGAGGTGCTCTGACATCATAAAGCTACAGCATGGTGTCATCTGACATGAGAGCAAGCAACAGGATGCCTTTTTCATGGAATTGAAATGGGTAGCAGGCTAGACAGGATGTGCAGGTGAAGACAAAGATGGTAACATGAATAAACTCAGGCATTAGTTGACTTATGCATTTGTTTGAAGGTTTGGGTGATCATAATATTCTCGAGATCTCTATAGGTTAACTGATAGGGTTGCACAAGAATGAAGATGTTAGAATCTGTTATTCGTAGTTTTTATTATTACCTCTAGCTGTAGCATAAGCCTTCTTTCAAAACCTTATCAGATCACTTAATAGTTACTGCTGTACCATAACCTAAAAATTCTCAGTGAGAAAGATACCATGTCACAGGGCTAGCACTGAGATCTTTTTATTTATGTCCTAATATAGGTGCTGGAATGGTGTAGAGAGTAGTAGCAAAGTTTGGCTTTTGATTGAGAGAAGTATGCTAGGTTGGAAATAAAAGTCAGATTTGAGTTTGTAGTGAGCTGTGGATTTTCGCAGAGTTACAGACGCCATAGTACTCATTATTAGCACATTATAAAAATCTGTTTATTGTGTTGCATTAGTTTGGAGATATTCAAGTTCTGTTAATGGACTAACAGTGGACTTTTCCATCTGCAGATTATACTGAATGACCAGCAGAGGGAGTGATGCCGTAGACCATTTCTCTGCGATGCCGAGACCAAAAAAAAAAAGAAAGCGTCCTCAGCCTTCGGCTTCCATTATCAATTTACATGGTACGTGAAACTCTCATTTAATTGCTTTGCTTGTCATTAGAAGGAGTTCATAGCATCTGACGGCTCTTGGCACCTTTGAGGCTGCAATGAGTTGTCTTCTGTTAGAGCGATTGACTTGCTTTCAAATGGGGGAAGCTTATTTATCCTGCCTCCCTGCACTCTGTATGTGGCGCTCTGATACTCAACATGGAGTGCTCTTTCAGATACTCTGTGTTCTGGTCACTCCAGCCCACTTTCAAAAGGGGAGCCCAGTACTTTCAATGGTGCAGAGTACTTTCCCATTACACTTCCTACTTCCGTTGCAGTCATAATAACCGATAGTTAACCAGAGCAGACTTGCTGAAGTCTCATTGTCCTGTGTTATGGTCACCCAGGGCGATTTGTCATGAGGTGCTCTGACATCATAAAGCTACAGCATGGTGTCATCTGACATGAGAGCAAGCAATAGGATGCCTTTTTCATGGAATTGAAATGGGTAGCAGGCTAGACAGGATGTGCAGGTGAAGACAAAGATGGTAACATGAATAAACTCAGGCATTAGTTGACTTATGCATTTGTTTGAAGGTTTGGGTGATCATAATATTCTCGAGATCTCTATAGGTTAACTGATAGGGTTGCACAAGAATGAAGATGTTAGAATCTGTTATTCGTAGTTTTTATTATTACCTCTAGCTGTAGCATAAGCCTTCTTTCAAAACCTTATCAGATCACTTAATAGTTACTGCTGTACCATAACCTAAAAATTCTCAGTGAGAAAGATACCATGTCACAGGGCTAGCACTGAGATCTTTTTATTTATGTCCTAATATAGGTGCTGGAATGGTGTAGAGAGTAGTAGCAAAGTTTGGCTTTTGATCGAGAGAAGTATGCTAGGTTGGAAATAAAAGTCAGATTTGACTTTGTAGTGAGCTGTGGATTTTCGCAGAGTTACAGACGCCATAGTACTCATTATTAGCACATTATAAAAATCTGTTTATTGTGTTGCATTAGTTTGGAGATATTCAAGTTCTGTTAATGGACTAACAGTGGACTTTTCCATCTGCAGATTATACTGAATGACCAGCAGAGGGAGTGATGCCGTAGACCATTTCTCTGCGATGCCGAGACCAAAAAAAAAAAGAAAGCGTCCTCAGCCTTCGGCTTCCATTATCAATTTACATGGTACGTGAAACTCTCATTTAATTGCTTTGCTTGTCATTAGAAGGAGTTCATAGCATCTGACGGCTCTTGGCACCTTTGAGGCTGCAATGAGTTGTCTTCTGTTAGAGCGATTGACTTACTTTCAAATGGGGGAAGCTTATTTATCCTGCCTCCCTGCACTCTGTATGTGGCGCTCTGATACTCAACATGGCGTGCTCTTTCAGATACTCTGTGTTCTGGTCACTCCAGCCCACTTTCAAAAGGGGAGCCCAGTACTTTCAATGGTGCAGAGTACTTTCCCATTACACTTCCTACTTCCGTTGCAGTCATAATAACCGATAGTTAACCAGAGCAGACTTGCTGAAGTCTCATTGTCCTGTGTTATGGTCACCCAGGGCGATTTGTCATGAGGTGCTCTGACATCATAAAGCTACAGCATGGTGTCATCTGACATGAGAGCAAGCAATAGGATGCCTTTTTCATGGAATTGAAATGGGTAGCAGGCTAGACAGGATGTGCAGGTGAAGACAAAGATGGTAACATGAATAAACTCAGGCATTAGTTGACTTATGCATTTGTTTGAAGGTTTGGGTGATCATAATATTCTCGAGATCTCTATAGGTTAACTGATAGGGTTGCACAAGAATGAAGATGTTAGAATCTGTTATTCGTAGTTTTTATTATTACCTCTAGCTGTAGCATAAGCCTTCTTTCAAAACCTTATCAGATCACTTAATAGTTACTGCTGTACCATAACCTAAAAATTCTCAGTGAGAAAGATACCATGTCACAGGGCTAGCACTGAGATCTTTTTATTTATGTCCTAATATAGGTGCTGGAATGGTGTAGAGAGTAGTAGCAAAGTTTGGCTTTTGATTGAGAGAAGTATGCTAGGTTGGAAATAAAAGTCAGATTTGAGTTTGTAGTGAGCTGTGGATTTTCGCAGAGTTACAGACGCCATAGTACTCATTATTAGCACATTATAAAAATCTGTTTATTGTGTTGCATTAGTTTGGAGATATTCAAGTTCTGTTAACGGACTAACAGTGGACTTTTCCATCTGCAGATTATACTGAATGACCAGCAGAGGGAGTGATGCCGTAGACCATTTCTCTGCGATGCCGAGACCAAAAAAAAAAAGAAAGCGTCCTCAGCCTTCGGCTTCCATTATCAATTTACATGGTACGTGAAACTCTCATTTAATTGCTTTGCTTGTCATTAGAAGGAGTTCATAGCATCTGACGGCTCTTGGCACCTTTGAGGCTGCAATGAGTTGTCTTCTGTTAGAGCGATTGACTTGCTTTCAAATGGGGGAAGCTTATTTATCCTGCCTCCCTGCACTCTGTATGTGGCGCTCTGATACTCAACATGGAGTGCTCTTTCAGATACTCTGTGTTCTGGTCACTCCAGCCCACTTTCAAAAGGGGAGCCCAGTACTTTCAATGGTGCAGAGTACTTTCCCATTACACTTCCTACTTCCGTTGCAGTCATAATAACCGATAGTTAACCAGAGCAGACTTGCTGAAGTCTCATTGTCCTGTGTTATGGTCACCCAGGGCGATTTGTCATGAGGTGCTCTGACATCATAAAGCTACAGCATGGTGTCATCTGACATGAGAGCAAGCAATAGGATGCCTTTTTCATGGAATTGAAATGGGTAGCAGGCTAGACAGGATGTGCAGGTGAAGACAAAGATGGTAACATGAATAAACTCAGGCATTAGTTGACTTATGCATTTGTTTGAAGGTTTGGGTGATCATAATATTCTCGAGATCTCTATAGGTTAACTGATAGGGTTGCACAAGAATGAAGATGTTAGAATCTGTTATTCGTAGTTTTTATTATTACCTCTAGCTGTAGCATAAGCCTTCTTTCAAAACCTTATCAGATCACTTAATAGTTACTGCTGTACCATAACCTAAAAATTCTCAGTGAGAAAGATACCATGTCACAGGGCTAGCACTGAGATCTTTTTATTTATGTCCTAATATAGGTGCTGGAATGGTGTAGAGAGTAGTAGCAAAGTTTGGCTTTTGATTGAGAGAAGTATGCTAGGTTGGAAATAAAAGTCAGATTTGAGTTTGTAGTGAGCTGTGGATTTTCGCAGAGTTACAGACGCCATAGTACTCATTATTAGCACATTATAAAAATCTGTTTATTGTGTTGCATTAGTTTGGAGATATTAAAGTTTTGTTAATGGACTAACAGTGGACTTTTCCATCTGCAGATTATACTGAATGACCAGCAGAGGGAGTGATGCCGTAGACCATTTCTCTGCGATGCTGAGACCAAAAAAAAAAAGAAAGCGTCCTCAGCCTTCGGCTTCCATTATCAATTTACATGGTAGGTGAAACTCTCATTTAATCCCTTTGCTTGTCATTAGAAGGAGTTCATAGCATCTGACGGCTCTTGGCACCTTTGAGGCTGCAATGAGTTGTCTTCTGTTAGAGCGATTGACTTACTTTCAAATGGGGGAAGCTTATTTATCCTGCCTCCCTGCACTCTGTATGTGGCGCTCTGATACTCAACATGGAGTGCTCTTTCAGATACTCTGTGTTCTGGTCACTCCAGCCCACTTTCAAAAGGGGAGCCCAGTACTTTCAATGGTGCAGAGTACTTTCCCATTACACTTCCTACTTCCGTTGCAGTCATAATAACCGATAGTTAACCAGAGCAGACTTGCTGAAGTCTCATTGTCCTGTGTTATGGTCACCCAGGGCGATTTGTCATGAGGTGCTCTGACATCATAAAGCTACAGCATGGTGTCATCTGACATGAGAGCAAGCAACAGGATGCCTTTTTCATGGAATTGAAATGGGTAGCAGGCTAGACAGGATGTGCAGGTGAAGACAAAGATGGTAACATGAATAAACTCAGGCATTAGTTGACTTGTGCATTTGTTTGAAGGTTTGGGTGATCATAATATTCTCGAGATCTCTATAGGTTAACTGATAGGGTTGCACAAGAATGAAGATGTTAGAATCTGTTATTCGTAGTTTTTATTATTACCTCTAGCTGTAGCATAAGCCTTCTTTCAAAACCTTATCAGATCACTTAATAGTTACTGCTGTACCATAACCTAAAAATTCTCAGTGAGAAAGATACCATGTCACAGGGCTAGCACTGAGATCTTTTTATTTATGTCCTAATATAGGTGCTGGAATGGTGTAGAGAGTAGTAGCAAAGTTTGGCTTTTGATTGAGAGAAGTATGCTAGGTTGGAAATAAAAGTCAGATTTGAGTTTGTAGTGAGCTGTGGATTTTCGCAGAGTTACAGACGCCATAGTACTCATTATTAGCACATTATAAAAATCTGTTTATTGTGTTGCATTAGTTTGGAGATATTCAAGTTCTGTTAATGGACTAACAGTGGACTTTTCCATCTGCAGATTATACTGAATGACCAGCAGAGGGAGTGATGCCGTAGACCATTTCTCTGCGATGCTGAGACAAAAAAAAAAAAAGAAAGCGTCCTCAGCCTTCGGCTTCCATTATCAATTTACATGGTAGGTGAAACTCTCATTTAATCGCTTTGCTTGTCATTAGAAGGAGTTCATAGCATCTGACGGCTCTTGGCACCTTTGAGGCTGCAATGAGTTGTCTTCTGTTAGAGCGATTGACTTGCTTTCAAATGGGGGAAGCTTATTTATCCTGCCTCCCTGCACTCTGTATGTGGCGCTCTGATACTCAACATGGAGTGCTCTTTCAGATACTCTGTGTTCTGGTCACTCCAGCCCACTTTCAAAAGGGGAGCCCAGTACTTTCAATGGTGCAGAGTACTTTCCCATTACACTTCCTACTTCCGTTGCAGTCATAATAACCGATAGTTAACCAGAGCAGACTTGCTGAAGTCTCATTGTCCTGTGTTATGGTCACCCAGGGCGATTTGTCATGAGGTGCTCTGACATCATAAAGCTACAGCATGGTGTCATCTGACATGAGAGCAAGCAATAGGATGCCTTTTTCATGGAATTGAAATGGGTAGCAGGCTAGACAGGATGTGCAGGTGAAGACAAAGATGGTAACATGAATAAACTCAGGCATTAGTTGACTTATGCATTTGTTTGAAGGTTTGGGTGATCATAATATTCTCGAGATCTCTATAGGTTAACTGATAGGGTTGCACAAGAATGAAGATGTTAGAATCTGTTATTCGTAGTTTTTATTATTACCTCTAGCTGTAGCATAAGCCTTCTTTCAAAACCTTATCAGATCACTTAATAGTTACTGCTGTACCATAACCTAAAAATTCTCAGTGAGAAAGATACCATGTCACAGGGCTAGCACTGAGATCTTTTTATTTATGTCCTAATATAGGTGCTGGAATGGTGTAGAGAGTAGTAGCAAAGTTTGGCTTTTGATTGAGAGAAGTATGCTAGGTTGGAAATAAAAGTCAGATTTGAGTTTGTAGTGAGCTGTGGATTTTCGCAGAGTTACAGACGCCATAGTACTCATTATTAGCACATTATAAAAATCTGTTTATTGTGTTGCATTAGTTTGGAGATATTCAAGTTCTGTTAATGGACTAACAGTGGACTTTTCCATCTGCAGATTATACTGAATGACCAGCAGAGGGAGTGATGCCGTAGACCATTTCTCTGCGATGCCGAGACCAAAAAAAAAAAGAAAGCGTCCTCAGCCTTCGGCTTCCATTATCAATTTACATGGTACGTGAAACTCTCATTTAATTGCTTTGCTTGTCATTAGAAGGAGTTCATAGCATCTGACGGCTCTTGGCACCTTTGAGGCTGCAATGAGTTGTCTTCTGTTAGAGCGATTGACTTACTTTCAAATGGGGGAAGCTTATTTATCCTGCCTCCCTGCACTCTGTATGTGGCGCTCTGATACTCAACATGGCGTGCTCTTTCAGATACTCTGTGTTCTGGTCACTCCAGCCCACTTTCAAAAGGGGAGCCCAGTACTTTCAATGGTGCAGAGTACTTTCCCATTACACTTCCTACTTCCGTTGCAGTCATAATAACCGATAGTTAACCAGAGCAGACTTGCTGAAGTCTCATTGTCCTGTGTTATGGTCACCCAGGGCGATTTGTCATGAGGTGCTCTGACATCATAAAGCTACAGCATGGTGTCATCTGACATGAGAGCAAGCAATAGGATGCCTTTTTCATGGAATTGAAATGGGTAGCAGGCTAGACAGGATGTGCAGGTGAAGACAAAGATGGTAACATGAATAAACTCAGGCATTAGTTGACTTATGCATTTGTTTGAAGGTTTGGGTGATCATAATATTCTCGAGATCTCTATAGGTTAACTGATAGGGTTGCACAAGAATGAAGATGTTAGAATCTGTTATTCGTAGTTTTTATTATTACCTCTAGCTGTAGCATAAGCCTTCTTTCAAAACCTTATCAGATCACTTAATAGTTACTGCTGTACCATAACCTAAAAATTCTCAGTGAGAAAGATACCATGTCACAGGGCTAGCACTGAGATCTTTTTATTTATGTCCTAATATAGGTGCTGGAATGGTGTAGAGAGTAGTAGCAAAGTTTGGCTTTTGATCGAGAGAAGTATGCTAGGTTGGAAATAAAAGTCAGATTTGAGTTTGTAGTGAGCTGTGGATTTTCGCAGAGTTACAGACGCCATAGTACTCATTATTAGCACATTATAAAAATCTGTTTATTGTGTTGCATTAGTTTGGAGATATTCAAGTTCTGTTAATGGACTAACAGTGGACTTTTCCATCTGCAGATTATACTGAATGACCAGCAGAGGGAGTGATGCCGTAGACCATTTCTCTGCGATGCCGAGACCAAAAAAAAAAAGAAAGCGTCCTCAGCCTTCGGCTTCCATTATCAATTTACATGGTACGTGAAACTCTCATTTAATTGCTTTGCTTGTCATTAGAAGGAGTTCATAGCATCTGACGGCTCTTGGCACCTTTGAGGCTGCAATGAGTTGTCTTCTGTTAGAGCGATTGACTTACTTTCAAATGGGGGAAGCTTATTTATCCTGCCTCCCTGCACTCTGTATGTGGCGCTCTGATACTCAACATGGAGTGCTCTTTCAGATACTCTGTGTTCTGGTCACTCCAGCCCACTTTCAAAAGGGGAGCCCAGTACTTTCAATGGTGCAGAGTACTTTCCCATTACACTTCCTACTTCCGTTGCAGTCATAATAACCGATAGTTAACCAGAGCAGACTTGCTGAAGTCTCATTGTCCTGTGTTATGGTCACCCAGGGCGATTTGTCATGAGGTGCTCTGACATCATAAAGCTACAGCATGGTGTCATCTGACATGAGAGCAAGCAATAGGATGCCTTTTTCATGGAATTGAAATGGGTAGCAGGCTAGACAGGATGTGCAGGTGAAGACAAAGATGGTAACATGAATAAACTCAGGCATTAGTTGACTTATGCATTTGTTTGAAGGTTTGGGTGATCATAATATTCTCGAGATCTCTATAGGTTAACTGATAGGGTTGCACAAGAATGAAGATGTTAGAATCTGTTATTCGTAGTTTTTATTATTACCTCTAGCTGTAGCATAAGCCTTCTTTCAAAACCTTATCAGATCACTTAATAGTTACTGCTGTACCCTAACCTAAAAATTCTCAGTGAGAAAGATACCATGTCACAGGGCTAGCACTGAGATCTTTTTATTTATGTCCTAATATAGGTGCTGGAATGGTGTAGAGAGTAGTAGCAAAGTTTGGCTTTTGATTGAGAGAAGTATGCTAGGTTGGAAATAAAAGTCAGATTTGAGTTTGTAGTGAGCTGTGGATTTTCGCAGAGTTACAGACGCCATAGTACTCATTATTAGCACATTATAAAAATCTGTTTATTGTGTTGCATTAGTTTGGAGATATTCAAGTTCTGTTAATGGACTAACAGTGGACTTTTCCATCTGCAGATTATACTGAATGACCAGCAGAGGGAGTGATGCCGTAGACCATTTCTCTGCGATGCTGAGACAAAAAAAAAAAAAGAAAGCGTCCTCAGCCTTCGGCTTCCATTATCAATTTACATGGTAGGTGAAACTCTCATTTAATCGCTTTGCTTGTCATTAGAAGGAGTTCATAGCATCTGACGGCTCTTGGCACCTTTGAGGCTGCAATGAGTTGTCTTCTGTTAGAGCGATTGACTTACTTTCAAATGGGGGAAGCTTATTTATCCTGCCTCCCTGCACTCTGTATGTGGCGCTCTGATACTCAACATGGAGTGCTCTTTCAGATACTCTGTGTTCTGGTCACTCCAGCCCACTTTCAAAAGGGGAGCCCAGTACTTTCAATGGTGCAGAGTACTTTCCCATTACACTTCCTACTTCCGTTGCAGTCATAATAACCGATAGTTAACCAGAGCAGACTTGCTGAAGTCTCATTGTCCTGTGTTATGGTCACCCAGGGCGATTTGTCATGAGGTGCTCTGACATCATAAAGCTACAGCATGGTGTCATCTGACATGAGAGCAAGCAATAGGATGCCTTTTTCATGGAATTGAAATGGGTAGCAGGCTAGACAGGATGTGCAGGTGAAGACAAAGATGGTAACATGAATAAACTCAGGCATTAGTTGACTTATGCATTTGTTTGAAGGTTTGGGTGATCATAATATTCTCGAGATCTCTATAGGTTAACTGATAGGGTTGCACAAGAATGAAGATGTTAGAATCTGTTATTCGTAGTTTTTATTATTACCTCTAGCTGTAGCATAAGCCTTCTTTCAAAACCTTATCAGATCACTTAATAGTTACTGCTGTACCATAACCTAAAAATTCTCAGTGAGAAAGATACCATGTCACAGGGCTAGCACTGAGATCTTTTTATTTATGTCCTAATATAGGTGCTGGAATGGTGTAGAGAGTAGTAGCAAAGTTTGGCTTTTGATCGAGAGAAGTATGCTAGGTTGGAAATAAAAGTCAGATTTGACTTTGTAGTGAGCTGTGGATTTTCGCAGAGTTACAGACGCCATAGTACTCATTATTAGCACATTATAAAAATCTGTTTATTGTGTTGCATTAGTTTGGAGATATTCAAGTTCTGTTAATGGACTAACAGTGGACTTTTCCATCTGCAGATTATACTGAATGACCAGCAGAGGGAGTGATGCCGTAGACCATTTCTCTGCGATGCCGAGACCAAAAAAAAAAAGAAAGCGTCCTCAGCCTTCGGCTTCCATTATCAATTTACATGGTACGTGAAACTCTCATTTAATTGCTTTGCTTGTCATTAGAAGGAGTTCATAGCATCTGACGGCTCTTGGCACCTTTGAGGCTGCAATGAGTTGTCTTCTGTTAGAGCGATTGACTTACTTTCAAATGGGGGAAGCTTATTTATCCTGCCTCCCTGCACTCTGTATGTGGCGCTCTGATACTCAACATGGCGTGCTCTTTCAGATACTCTGTGTTCTGGTCACTCCAGCCCACTTTCAAAAGGGGAGCCCAGTACTTTCAATGGTGCAGAGTACTTTCCCATTACACTTCCTACTTCCGTTGCAGTCATAATAACCGATAGTTAACCAGAGCAGACTTGCTGAAGTCTCATTGTCCTGTGTTATGGTCACCCAGGGCGATTTGTCATGAGGTGCTCTGACATCATAAAGCTACAGCATGGTGTCATCTGACATGAGAGCAAGCAATAGGATGCCTTTTTCATGGAATTGAAATGGGTAGCAGGCTAGACAGGATGTGCAGGTGAAGACAAAGATGGTAACATGAATAAACTCAGGCATTAGTTGACTTATGCATTTGTTTGAAGGTTTGGGTGATCATAATATTCTCGAGATCTCTATAGGTTAACTGATAGGGTTGCACAAGAATGAAGATGTTAGAATCTGTTATTCGTAGTTTTTATTATTACCTCTAGCTGTAGCATAAGCCTTCTTTCAAAACCTTATCAGATCACTTAATAGTTACTGCTGTACCATAACCTAAAAATTCTCAGTGAGAAAGATACCATGTCACAGGGCTAGCACTGAGATCTTTTTATTTATGTCCTAATATAGGTGCTGGAATGGTGTAGAGAGTAGTAGCAAAGTTTGGCTTTTGATTGAGAGAAGTATGCTAGGTTGGAAATAAAAGTCAGATTTGAGTTTGTAGTGAGCTGTGGATTTTCGCAGAGTTACAGACGCCATAGTACTCATTATTAGCACATTATAAAAATCTGTTTATTGTGTTGCATTAGTTTGGAGATATTCAAGTTCTGTTAACGGACTAACAGTGGACTTTTCCATCTGCAGATTATACTGAATGACCAGCAGAGGGAGTGATGCCGTAGACCATTTCTCTGCGATGCCGAGACCAAAAAAAAAAAGAAAGCGTCCTCAGCCTTCGGCTTCCATTATCAATTTACATGGTACGTGAAACTCTCATTTAATTGCTTTGCTTGTCATTAGAAGGAGTTCATAGCATCTGACGGCTCTTGGCACCTTTGAGGCTGCAATGAGTTGTCTTCTGTTAGAGCGATTGACTTGCTTTCAAATGGGGGAAGCTTATTTATCCTGCCTCCCTGCACTCTGTATGTGGCGCTCTGATACTCAACATGGAGTGCTCTTTCAGATACTCTGTGTTCTGGTCACTCCAGCCCACTTTCAAAAGGGGAGCCCAGTACTTTCAATGGTGCAGAGTACTTTCCCATTACACTTCCTACTTCCGTTGCAGTCATAATAACCGATAGTTAACCAGAGCAGACTTGCTGAAGTCTCATTGTCCTGTGTTATGGTCACCCAGGGCGATTTGTCATGAGGTGCTCTGACATCATAAAGCTACAGCATGGTGTCATCTGACATGAGAGCAAGCAATAGGATGCCTTTTTCATGGAATTGAAATGGGTAGCAGGCTAGACAGGATGTGCAGGTGAAGACAAAGATGGTAACATGAATAAACTCAGGCATTAGTTGACTTATGCATTTGTTTGAAGGTTTGGGTGATCATAATATTCTCGAGATCTCTATAGGTTAACTGATAGGGTTGCACAAGAATGAAGATGTTAGAATCTGTTATTCGTAGTTTTTATTATTACCTCTAGCTGTAGCATAAGCCTTCTTTCAAAACCTTATCAGATCACTTAATAGTTACTGCTGTACCATAACCTAAAAATTCTCAGTGAGAAAGATACCATGTCACAGGGCTAGCACTGAGATCTTTTTATTTATGTCCTAATATAGGTGCTGGAATGGTGTAGAGAGTAGTAGCAAAGTTTGGCTTTTGATTGAGAGAAGTATGCTAGGTTGGAAATAAAAGTCAGATTTGAGTTTGTAGTGAGCTGTGGATTTTCGCAGAGTTACAGACGCCATAGTACTCATTATTAGCACATTATAAAAATCTGTTTATTGTGTTGCATTAGTTTGGAGATATTAAAGTTTTGTTAATGGACTAACAGTGGACTTTTCCATCTGCAGATTATACTGAATGACCAGCAGAGGGAGTGATGCCGTAGACCATTTCTCTGCGATGCTGAGACCAAAAAAAAAAAGAAAGCGTCCTCAGCCTTCGGCTTCCATTATCAATTTACATGGTAGGTGAAACTCTCATTTAATCCCTTTGCTTGTCATTAGAAGGAGTTCATAGCATCTGACGGCTCTTGGCACCTTTGAGGCTGCAATGAGTTGTCTTCTGTTAGAGCGATTGACTTACTTTCAAATGGGGGAAGCTTATTTATCCTGCCTCCCTGCACTCTGTATGTGGCGCTCTGATACTCAACATGGAGTGCTCTTTCAGATACTCTGTGTTCTGGTCACTCCAGCCCACTTTCAAAAGGGGAGCCCAGTACTTTCAATGGTGCAGAGTACTTTCCCATTACACTTCCTACTTCCGTTGCAGTCATAATAACCGATAGTTAACCAGAGCAGACTTGCTGAAGTCTCATTGTCCTGTGTTATGGTCACCCAGGGCGATTTGTCATGAGGTGCTCTGACATCATAAAGCTACAGCATGGTGTCATCTGACATGAGAGCAAGCAACAGGATGCCTTTTTCATGGAATTGAAATGGGTAGCAGGCTAGACAGGATGTGCAGGTGAAGACAAAGATGGTAACATGAATAAACTCAGGCATTAGTTGACTTATGCATTTGTTTGAAGGTTTGGGTGATCATAATATTCTCGAGATCTCTATAGGTTAACTGATAGGGTTGCACAAGAATGAAGATGTTAGAATCTGTTATTCGTAGTTTTTATTATTACCTCTAGCTGTAGCATAAGCCTTCTTTCAAAACCTTATCAGATCACTTAATAGTTACTGCTGTACCATAACCTAAAAATTCTCAGTGAGAAAGATACCATGTCACAGGGCTAGCACTGAGATCTTTTTATTTATGTCCTAATATAGGTGCTGGAATGGTGTAGAGAGTAGTAGCAAAGTTTGGCTTTTGATTGAGAGAAGTATGCTAGGTTGGAAATAAAAGTCAGATTTGAGTTTGTAGTGAGCTGTGGATTTTCGCAGAGTTACAGACGCCATAGTACTCATTATTAGCACATTATAAAAATCTGTTTATTGTGTTGCATTAGTTTGGAGATATTCAAGTTCTGTTAATGGACTAACAGTGGACTTTTCCATCTGCAGATTATACTGAATGACCAGCAGAGGGAGTGATGCCGTAGACCATTTCTCTGCGATGCCGAGACCAAAAAAAAAAAGAAAGCGTCCTCAGCCTTCGGCTTCCATTATCAATTTACATGGTACGTGAAACTCTCATTTAATTGCTTTGCTTGTCATTAGAAGGAGTTCATAGCATCTGACGGCTCTTGGCACCTTTGAGGCTGCAATGAGTTGTCTTCTGTTAGAGCGATTGACTTGCTTTCAAATGGGGGAAGCTTATTTATCCTGCCTCCCTGCACTCTGTATGTGGCGCTCTGATACTCAACATGGAGTGCTCTTTCAGATACTCTGTGTTCTGGTCACTCCAGCCCACTTTCAAAAGGGGAGCCCAGTACTTTCAATGGTGCAGAGTACTTTCCCATTACACTTCCTACTTCCGTTGCAGTCATAATAACCGATAGTTAACCAGAGCAGACTTGCTGAAGTCTCATTGTCCTGTGTTATGGTCACCCAGGGCGATTTGTCATGAGGTGCTCTGACATCATAAAGCTACAGCATGGTGTCATCTGACATGAGAGCAAGCAATAGGATGCCTTTTTCATGGAATTGAAATGGGTAGCAGGCTAGACAGGATGTGCAGGTGAAGACAAAGATGGTAACATGAATAAACTCAGGCATTAGTTGACTTATGCATTTGTTTGAAGGTTTGGGTGATCATAATATTCTCGAGATCTCTATAGGTTAACTGATAGGGTTGCACAAGAATGAAGATGTTAGAATCTGTTATTCGTAGTTTTTATTATTACCTCTAGCTGTAGCATAAGCCTTCTTTCAAAACCTTATCAGATCACTTAATAGTTACTGCTGTACCATAACCTAAAAATTCTCAGTGAGAAAGATACCATGTCACAGGGCTAGCACTGAGATCTTTTTATTTATGTCCTAATATAGGTGCTGGAATGGTGTAGAGAGTAGTAGCAAAGTTTGGCTTTTGATTGAGAGAAGTATGCTAGGTTGGAAATAAAAGTCAGATTTGAGTTTGTAGTGAGCTGTGGATTTTCGCAGAGTTACAGACGCCATAGTACTCATTATTAGCACATTATAAAAATCTGTTTATTGTGTTGCATTAGTTTGGAGATATTCAAGTTCTGTTAATGGACTAACAGTGGACTTTTCCATCTGCAGATTATACTGAATGACCAGCAGAGGGAGTGATGCCGTAGACCATTTCTCTGCGATGCTGAGACAAAAAAAAAAAAAGAAAGCGTCCTCAGCCTTCGGCTTCCATTATCAATTTACATGGTAGGTGAAACTCTCATTTAATCGCTTTGCTTGTCATTAGAAGGAGTTCATAGCATCTGACGGCTCTTGGCACCTTTGAGGCTGCAATGAGTTGTCTTCTGTTAGAGCGATTGACTTACTTTCAAATGGGGGAAGCTTATTTATCCTGCCTCCCTGCACTCTGTATGTGGCGCTCTGATACTCAACATGGAGTGCTCTTTCAGATACTCTGTGTTCTGGTCACTCCAGCCCACTTTCAAAAGGGGAGCCCAGTACTTTCAATGGTGCAGAGTACTTTCCCATTACACTTCCTACTTCCGTTGCAGTCATAATAACCGATAGTTAACCAGAGCAGACTTGCTGAAGTCTCATTGTCCTGTGTTATGGTCACCCAGGGCGATTTGTCATGAGGTGCTCTGACATCATAAAGCTACAGCATGGTGTCATCTGACATGAGAGCAAGCAATAGGATGCCTTTTTCATGGAATTGAAATGGGTAGCAGGCTAGACAGGATGTGCATGTGAAGACAAAGATGGTAACATGAATAAACTCAGGCATTAGTTGACTTATGCATTTGTTTGAAGGTTTGGGTGATCATAATATTCTCGAGATCTCTATAGGTTAACTGATAGGGTTGCACAAGAATGAAGATGTTAGAATCTGTTATTCGTAGTTTTTATTATTACCTCTAGCTGTAGCATAAGCCTTCTTTCAAAACCTTATCAGATCACTTAATAGTTACTGCTGTACCATAACCTAAAAATTCTCAGTGAGAAAGATACCATGTCACAGGGCTAGCACTGAGATCTTTTTATTTATGTCCTAATATAGGTGCTGGAATGGTGTAGAGAGTAGTAGCAAAGTTTGGCTTTTGATCGAGAGAAGTATGCTAGGTTGGAAATAAAAGTCAGATTTGACTTTGTAGTGAGCTGTGGATTTTCGCAGAGTTACAGACGCCATAGTACTCATTATTAGCACATTATAAAAATCTGTTTATTGTGTTGCATTAGTTTGGAGATATTCAAGTTCTGTTAATGGACTAACAGTGGACTTTTCCATCTGCAGATTATACTGAATGACCAGCAGAGGGAGTGATGCCGTAGACCATTTCTCTGCGATGCTGAGACCAAAAAAAAAAAGAAAGCGTCCTCAGCCTTCGGCTTCCATTATCAATTTACACGGTAGGTGAAACTCTCATTTAATCGCTTTTGCTTGTCATTAGAAGGAGTTCATAGCATCTGACGGCTCTTGGCACCTTTGAGGCTGCAATGAGTTGTCTTCTGTTAGAGCGATTGACTTACTTTCAAATGGGGGAAGCTTATTTATCCTGCCTCCCTGCACTCTGTATGTGGCGCTCTGATACTCAACATGGAGTGCTCTTTCAGATACTCTGTGTTCTGGTCACTCCAGCCCACTTTCAAAAGGGGAGCCCAGTACTTTCAATGGTGCAGAGTACTTTCCCATTACACTTCCTACTTCCGTTGCAGTCATAATAACCGATAGTTAACCAGAGCAGACTTGCTGAAGTCTCATTGTCCTGTGTTATGGTCACCCAGGGCGATTTGTCATGAGGTGCTCTGACATCATAAAGCTACAGCATGGTGTCATCTGACATGAGAGCAAGCAATAGGATGCCTTTTTCATGGAATTGAAATGGGTAGCAGGCTAGACAGGATGTGCATGTGAAGACAAAGATGGTAACATGAATAAACTCAGGCATTAGTTGACTTATGCATTTGTTTGAAGGTTTGGGTGATCATAATATTCTCGAGATCTCTATAGGTTAACTGATAGGGTTGCACAAGAATGAAGATGTTAGAATCTGTTATTCGTAGTTTTTATTATTACCTCTAGCTGTAGCATAAGCCTTCTTTCAAAACCTTATCAGATCACTTAATAGTTACTGCTGTACCATAACCTAAAAATTCTCAGTGAGAAAGATACCATGTCACAGGGCTAGCACTGAGATCTTTTTATTTATGTCCTAATATAGGTGCTGGAATGGTGTAGAGAGTAGTAGCAAAGTTTGGCTTTTGATCGAGAGAAGTATGCTAGGTTGGAAATAAAAGTCAGATTTGACTTTGTAGTGAGCTGTGGATTTTCGCAGAGTTACAGACGCCATAGTACTCATTATTAGCACATTATAAAAATCTGTTTATTGTGTTGCATTAGTTTGGAGATATTCAAGTTCTGTTAATGGACTAACAGTGGACTTTTCCATCTGCAGATTATACTGAATGACCAGCAGAGGGAGTGATGCCGTAGACCATTTCTCTGCGATGCCGAGACCAAAAAAAAAAAGAAAGCGTCCTCAGCCTTCGGCTTCCATTATCAATTTACATGGTACGTGAAACTCTCATTTAATCGCTTTGCTTGTCATTAGAAGGAGTTCATAGCATCTGACGGCTCTTGGCACCTTTGAGGCTGCAATGAGTTGTCTTCTGTTAGAGCGATTGACTTACTTTCAAATGGGGGAAGCTTATTTATCCTGCCTCCCTGCACTCTGTATGTGGCGCTCTGATACTCAACATGGCGTGCTCTTTCAGATACTCTGTGTTCTGGTCACTCCAGCCCACTTTCAAAAGGGGAGCCCAGTACTTTCAATGGTGCAGAGTACTTTCCCATTACACTTCCTACTTCCGTTGCAGTCATAATAACCGATAGTTAACCAGAGCAGACTTGCTGAAGTCTCATTGTCCTGTGTTATGGTCACCCAGGGCGATTTGTCATGAGGTGCTCTGACATCATAAAGCTACAGCATGGTGTCATCTGACATGAGAGCAAGCAACAGGATGCCTTTTTCATGGAATTGAAATGGGTAGCAGGCTAGACAGGATGTGCAGGTGAAGACAAAGATGGTAACATGAATAAACTCAGGCATTAGTTGACTTATGCATTTGTTTGAAGGTTTGGGTGATCATAATATTCTCGAGATCTCTATAGGTTAACTGATAGGGTTGCACAAGAATGAAGATGTTAGAATCTGTTATTCGTAGTTTTTATTATTACCTCTAGCTGTAGCATAAGCCTTCTTTCAAAACCTTATCAGATCACTTAATAGTTACTGCTGTACCATAACCTAAAAATTCTCAGTGAGAAAGATACCATGTCACAGGGCTAGCACTGAGATCTTTTTATTTATGTCCTAATATAGGTGCTGGAATGGTGTAGAGAGTAGTAGCAAAGTTTGGCTTTTGATCGAGAGAAGTATGCTAGGTTGGAAATAAAAGTCAGATTTGAGTTTGTAGTGAGCTGTGGATTTTCGCAGAGTTACAGACGCCATAGTACTCATTATTAGCACATTATAAAAATCTGTTTATTGTGTTGCATTAGTTTGGAGATATTCAAGTTCTGTTAATGGACTAACAGTGGACTTTTCCATCTGCAGATTATACTGAATGACCAGCAGAGGGAGTGATGCCGTAGACCATTTCTCTGCGATGCCGAGACCAAAAAAAAAAAGAAAGCGTCCTCAGCCTTCGGCTTCCATTATCAATTTACATGGTACGTGAAACTCTCATTTAATTGCTTTGCTTGTCATTAGAAGGAGTTCATAGCATCTGACGGCTCTTGGCACCTTTGAGGCTGCAATGAGTTGTCTTCTGTTAGAGCGATTGACTTACTTTCAAATGGGGGAAGCTTATTTATCCTGCCTCCCTGCACTCTGTATGTGGCGCTCTGATACTCAACATGGAGTGCTCTTTCAGATACTCTGTGTTCTGGTCACTCCAGCCCACTTTCAAAAGGGGAGCCCAGTACTTTCAATGGTGCAGAGTACTTTCCCATTACACTTCCTACTTCCGTTGCAGTCATAATAACCGATAGTTAACCAGAGCAGACTTGCTGAAGTCTCATTGTCCTGTGTTATGGTCACCCAGGGCGATTTGTCATGAGGTGCTCTGACATCATAAAGCTACAGCATGGTGTCATCTGACATGAGAGCAAGCAATAGGATGCCTTTTTCATGGAATTGAAATGGGTAGCAGGCTAGACAGGATGTGCAGGTGAAGACAAAGATGGTAACATGAATAAACTCAGGCATTAGTTGACTTATGCATTTGTTTGAAGGTTTGGGTGATCATAATATTCTCGAGATCTCTATAGGTTAACTGATAGGGTTGCACAAGAATGAAGATGTTAGAATCTGTTATTCGTAGTTTTTATTATTACCTCTAGCTGTAGCATAAGCCTTCTTTCAAAACCTTATCAGATCACTTAATAGTTACTGCTGTACCCTAACCTAAAAATTCTCAGTGAGAAAGATACCATGTCACAGGGCTAGCACTGAGATCTTTTTATTTATGTCCTAATATAGGTGCTGGAATGGTGTAGAGAGTAGTAGCAAAGTTTGGCTTTTGATTGAGAGAAGTATGCTAGGTTGGAAATAAAAGTCAGATTTGAGTTTGTAGTGAGCTGTGGATTTTCGCAGAGTTACAGACGCCATAGTACTCATTATTAGCACATTATAAAAATCTGTTTATTGTGTTGCATTAGTTTGGAGATATTCAAGTTCTGTTAATGGACTAACAGTGGACTTTTCCATCTGCAGATTATACTGAATGACCAGCAGAGGGAGTGATGCCGTAGACCATTTCTCTGCGATGCTGAGACAAAAAAAAAAAAAGAAAGCGTCCTCAGCCTTCGGCTTCCATTATCAATTTACATGGTAGGTGAAACTCTCATTTAATCGCTTTGCTTGTCATTAGAAGGAGTTCATAGCATCTGACGGCTCTTGGCACCTTTGAGGCTGCAATGAGTTGTCTTCTGTTAGAGCGATTGACTTACTTTCAAATGGGGGAAGCTTATTTATCCTGCCTCCCTGCACTCTGTATGTGGCGCTCTGATACTCAACATGGAGTGCTCTTTCAGATACTCTGTGTTCTGGTCACTCCAGCCCACTTTCAAAAGGGGAGCCCAGTACTTTCAATGGTGCAGAGTACTTTCCCATTACACTTCCTACTTCCGTTGCAGTCATAATAACCGATAGTTAACCAGAGCAGACTTGCTGAAGTCTCATTGTCCTGTGTTATGGTCACCCAGGGCGATTTGTCATGAGGTGCTCTGACATCATAAAGCTACAGCATGGTGTCATCTGACATGAGAGCAAGCAATAGGATGCCTTTTTCATGGAATTGAAATGGGTAGCAGGCTAGACAGGATGTGCAGGTGAAGACAAAGATGGTAACATGAATAAACTCAGGCATTAGTTGACTTATGCATTTGTTTGAAGGTTTGGGTGATCATAATATTCTCGAGATCTCTATAGGTTAACTGATAGGGTTGCACAAGAATGAAGATGTTAGAATCTGTTATTCGTAGTTTTTATTATTACCTCTAGCTGTAGCATAAGCCTTCTTTCAAAACCTTATCAGATCACTTAATAGTTACTGCTGTACCATAACCTAAAAATTCTCAGTGAGAAAGATACCATGTCACAGGGCTAGCACTGAGATCTTTTTATTTATGTCCTAATATAGGTGCTGGAATGGTGTAGAGAGTAGTAGCAAAGTTTGGCTTTTGATTGAGAGAAGTATGCTAGGTTGGAAATAAAAGTCAGATTTGAGTTTGTAGTGAGCTGTGGATTTTCGCAGAGTTACAGACGCCATAGTACTCATTATTAGCACATTATAAAAATCTGTTTATTGTGTTGCATTAGTTTGGAGATATTAAAGTTTTGTTAATGGACTAACAGTGGACTTTTCCATCTGCAGATTATACTGAATGACCAGCAGAGGGAGTGATGCCGTAGACCATTTCTCTGCGATGCTGAGACCAAAAAAAAAAAGAAAGCGTCCTCAGCCTTCGGCTTCCATTATCAATTTACATGGTAGGTGAAACTCTCATTTAATCCCTTTGCTTGTCATTAGAAGGAGTTCATAGCATCTGACGGCTCTTGGCACCTTTGAGGCTGCAATGAGTTGTCTTCTGTTAGAGCGATTGACTTACTTTCAAATGGGGGAAGCTTATTTATCCTGCCTCCCTGCACTCTGTATGTGGCGCTCTGATACTCAACATGGAGTGCTCTTTCAGATACTCTGTGTTCTGGTCACTCCAGCCCACTTTCAAAAGGGGAGCCCAGTACTTTCAATGGTGCAGAGTACTTTCCCATTACACTTCCTACTTCCGTTGCAGTCATAATAACCGATAGTTAACCAGAGCAGACTTGCTGAAGTCTCATTGTCCTGTGTTATGGTCACCCAGGGCGATTTGTCATGAGGTGCTCTGACATCATAAAGCTACAGCATGGTGTCATCTGACATGAGAGCAAGCAACAGGATGCCTTTTTCATGGAATTGAAATGGGTAGCAGGCTAGACAGGATGTGCAGGTGAAGACAAAGATGGTAACATGAATAAACTCAGGCATTAGTTGACTTGTGCATTTGTTTGAAGGTTTGGGTGATCATAATATTCTCGAGATCTCTATAGGTTAACTGATAGGGTTGCACAAGAATGAAGATGTTAGAATCTGTTATTCGTAGTTTTTATTATTACCTCTAGCTGTAGCATAAGCCTTCTTTCAAAACCTTATCAGATCACTTAATAGTTACTGCTGTACCATAACCTAAAAATTCTCAGTGAGAAAGATACCATGTCACAGGGCTAGCACTGAGATCTTTTTATTTATGTCCTAATATAGGTGCTGGAATGGTGTAGAGAGTAGTAGCAAAGTTTGGCTTTTGATTGAGAGAAGTATGCTAGGTTGGAAATAAAAGTCAGATTTGAGTTTGTAGTGAGCTGTGGATTTTCGCAGAGTTACAGACGCCATAGTACTCATTATTAGCACATTATAAAAATCTGTTTATTGTGTTGCATTAGTTTGGAGATATTCAAGTTCTGTTAATGGACTAACAGTGGACTTTTCCATCTGCAGATTATACTGAATGACCAGCAGAGGGAGTGATGCCGTAGACCATTTCTCTGCGATGCTGAGACAAAAAAAAAAAAAGAAAGCGTCCTCAGCCTTCGGCTTCCATTATCAATTTACATGGTAGGTGAAACTCTCATTTAATCGCTTTGCTTGTCATTAGAAGGAGTTCATAGCATCTGACGGCTCTTGGCACCTTTGAGGCTGCAATGAGTTGTCTTCTGTTAGAGCGATTGACTTGCTTTCAAATGGGGGAAGCTTATTTATCCTGCCTCCCTGCACTCTGTATGTGGCGCTCTGATACTCAACATGGAGTGCTCTTTCAGATACTCTGTGTTCTGGTCACTCCAGCCCACTTTCAAAAGGGGAGCCCAGTACTTTCAATGGTGCAGAGTACTTTCCCATTACACTTCCTACTTCCGTTGCAGTCATAATAACCGATAGTTAACCAGAGCAGACTTGCTGAAGTCTCATTGTCCTGTGTTATGGTCACCCAGGGCGATTTGTCATGAGGTGCTCTGACATCATAAAGCTACAGCATGGTGTCATCTGACATGAGAGCAAGCAATAGGATGCCTTTTTCATGGAATTGAAATGGGTAGCAGGCTAGACAGGATGTGCAGGTGAAGACAAAGATGGTAACATGAATAAACTCAGGCATTAGTTGACTTATGCATTTGTTTGAAGGTTTGGGTGATCATAATATTCTCGAGATCTCTATAGGTTAACTGATAGGGTTGCACAAGAATGAAGATGTTAGAATCTGTTATTCGTAGTTTTTATTATTACCTCTAGCTGTAGCATAAGCCTTCTTTCAAAACCTTATCAGATCACTTAATAGTTACTGCTGTACCATAACCTAAAAATTCTCAGTGAGAAAGATACCATGTCACAGGGCTAGCACTGAGATCTTTTTATTTATGTCCTAATATAGGTGCTGGAATGGTGTAGAGAGTAGTAGCAAAGTTTGGCTTTTGATTGAGAGAAGTATGCTAGGTTGGAAATAAAAGTCAGATTTGAGTTTGTAGTGAGCTGTGGATTTTCGCAGAGTTACAGACGCCATAGTACTCATTATTAGCACATTATAAAAATCTGTTTATTGTGTTGCATTAGTTTGGAGATATTCAAGTTCTGTTAATGGACTAACAGTGGACTTTTCCATCTGCAGATTATACTGAATGACCAGCAGAGGGAGTGATGCCGTAGACCATTTCTCTGCGATGCCGAGACCAAAAAAAAAAAGAAAGCGTCCTCAGCCTTCGGCTTCCATTATCAATTTACATGGTACGTGAAACTCTCATTTAATTGCTTTGCTTGTCATTAGAAGGAGTTCATAGCATCTGACGGCTCTTGGCACCTTTGAGGCTGCAATGAGTTGTCTTCTGTTAGAGCGATTGACTTACTTTCAAATGGGGGAAGCTTATTTATCCTGCCTCCCTGCACTCTGTATGTGGCGCTCTGATACTCAACATGGCGTGCTCTTTCAGATACTCTGTGTTCTGGTCACTCCAGCCCACTTTCAAAAGGGGAGCCCAGTACTTTCAATGGTGCAGAGTACTTTCCCATTACACTTCCTACTTCCGTTGCAGTCATAATAACCGATAGTTAACCAGAGCAGACTTGCTGAAGTCTCATTGTCCTGTGTTATGGTCACCCAGGGCGATTTGTCATGAGGTGCTCTGACATCATAAAGCTACAGCATGGTGTCATCTGACATGAGAGCAAGCAATAGGATGCCTTTTTCATGGAATTGAAATGGGTAGCAGGCTAGACAGGATGTGCAGGTGAAGACAAAGATGGTAACATGAATAAACTCAGGCATTAGTTGACTTATGCATTTGTTTGAAGGTTTGGGTGATCATAATATTCTCGAGATCTCTATAGGTTAACTGATAGGGTTGCACAAGAATGAAGATGTTAGAATCTGTTATTCGTAGTTTTTATTATTACCTCTAGCTGTAGCATAAGCCTTCTTTCAAAACCTTATCAGATCACTTAATAGTTACTGCTGTACCATAACCTAAAAATTCTCAGTGAGAAAGATACCATGTCACAGGGCTAGCACTGAGATCTTTTTATTTATGTCCTAATATAGGTGCTGGAATGGTGTAGAGAGTAGTAGCAAAGTTTGGCTTTTGATCGAGAGAAGTATGCTAGGTTGGAAATAAAAGTCAGATTTGAGTTTGTAGTGAGCTGTGGATTTTCGCAGAGTTACAGACGCCATAGTACTCATTATTAGCACATTATAAAAATCTGTTTATTGTGTTGCATTAGTTTGGAGATATTCAAGTTCTGTTAATGGACTAACAGTGGACTTTTCCATCTGCAGATTATACTGAATGACCAGCAGAGGGAGTGATGCCGTAGACCATTTCTCTGCGATGCCGAGACCAAAAAAAAAAAGAAAGCGTCCTCAGCCTTCGGCTTCCATTATCAATTTACATGGTACGTGAAACTCTCATTTAATTGCTTTGCTTGTCATTAGAAGGAGTTCATAGCATCTGACGGCTCTTGGCACCTTTGAGGCTGCAATGAGTTGTCTTCTGTTAGAGCGATTGACTTACTTTCAAATGGGGGAAGCTTATTTATCCTGCCTCCCTGCACTCTGTATGTGGCGCTCTGATACTCAACATGGAGTGCTCTTTCAGATACTCTGTGTTCTGGTCACTCCAGCCCACTTTCAAAAGGGGAGCCCAGTACTTTCAATGGTGCAGAGTACTTTCCCATTACACTTCCTACTTCCGTTGCAGTCATAATAACCGATAGTTAACCAGAGCAGACTTGCTGAAGTCTCATTGTCCTGTGTTATGGTCACCCAGGGCGATTTGTCATGAGGTGCTCTGACATCATAAAGCTACAGCATGGTGTCATCTGACATGAGAGCAAGCAATAGGATGCCTTTTTCATGGAATTGAAATGGGTAGCAGGCTAGACAGGATGTGCAGGTGAAGACAAAGATGGTAACATGAATAAACTCAGGCATTAGTTGACTTATGCATTTGTTTGAAGGTTTGGGTGATCATAATATTCTCGAGATCTCTATAGGTTAACTGATAGGGTTGCACAAGAATGAAGATGTTAGAATCTGTTATTCGTAGTTTTTATTATTACCTCTAGCTGTAGCATAAGCCTTCTTTCAAAACCTTATCAGATCACTTAATAGTTACTGCTGTACCCTAACCTAAAAATTCTCAGTGAGAAAGATACCATGTCACAGGGCTAGCACTGAGATCTTTTTATTTATGTCCTAATATAGGTGCTGGAATGGTGTAGAGAGTAGTAGCAAAGTTTGGCTTTTGATTGAGAGAAGTATGCTAGGTTGGAAATAAAAGTCAGATTTGAGTTTGTAGTGAGCTGTGGATTTTCGCAGAGTTACAGACGCCATAGTACTCATTATTAGCACATTATAAAAATCTGTTTATTGTGTTGCATTAGTTTGGAGATATTCAAGTTCTGTTAATGGACTAACAGTGGACTTTTCCATCTGCAGATTATACTGAATGACCAGCAGAGGGAGTGATGCCGTAGACCATTTCTCTGCGATGCTGAGACAAAAAAAAAAAAAGAAAGCGTCCTCAGCCTTCGGCTTCCATTATCAATTTACATGGTAGGTGAAACTCTCATTTAATCGCTTTGCTTGTCATTAGAAGGAGTTCATAGCATCTGACGGCTCTTGGCACCTTTGAGGCTGCAATGAGTTGTCTTCTGTTAGAGCGATTGACTTACTTTCAAATGGGGGAAGCTTATTTATCCTGCCTCCCTGCACTCTGTATGTGGCGCTCTGATACTCAACATGGAGTGCTCTTTCAGATACTCTGTGTTCTGGTCACTCCAGCCCACTTTCAAAAGGGGAGCCCAGTACTTTCAATGGTGCAGAGTACTTTCCCATTACACTTCCTACTTCCGTTGCAGTCATAATAACCGATAGTTAACCAGAGCAGACTTGCTGAAGTCTCATTGTCCTGTGTTATGGTCACCCAGGGCGATTTGTCATGAGGTGCTCTGACATCATAAAGCTACAGCATGGTGTCATCTGACATGAGAGCAAGCAATAGGATGCCTTTTTCATGGAATTGAAATGGGTAGCAGGCTAGACAGGATGTGCAGGTGAAGACAAAGATGGTAACATGAATAAACTCAGGCATTAGTTGACTTATGCATTTGTTTGAAGGTTTGGGTGATCATAATATTCTCGAGATCTCTATAGGTTAACTGATAGGGTTGCACAAGAATGAAGATGTTAGAATCTGTTATTCGTAGTTTTTATTATTACCTCTAGCTGTAGCATAAGCCTTCTTTCAAAACCTTATCAGATCACTTAATAGTTACTGCTGTACCATAACCTAAAAATTCTCAGTGAGAAAGATACCATGTCACAGGGCTAGCACTGAGATCTTTTTATTTATGTCCTAATATAGGTGCTGGAATGGTGTAGAGAGTAGTAGCAAAGTTTGGCTTTTGATCGAGAGAAGTATGCTAGGTTGGAAATAAAAGTCAGATTTGACTTTGTAGTGAGCTGTGGATTTTCGCAGAGTTACAGACGCCATAGTACTCATTATTAGCACATTATAAAAATCTGTTTATTGTGTTGCATTAGTTTGGAGATATTCAAGTTCTGTTAATGGACTAACAGTGGACTTTTCCATCTGCAGATTATACTGAATGACCAGCAGAGGGAGTGATGCCGTAGACCATTTCTCTGCGATGCCGAGACCAAAAAAAAAAAGAAAGCGTCCTCAGCCTTCGGCTTCCATTATCAATTTACATGGTACGTGAAACTCTCATTTAATTGCTTTGCTTGTCATTAGAAGGAGTTCATAGCATCTGACGGCTCTTGGCACCTTTGAGGCTGCAATGAGTTGTCTTCTGTTAGAGCGATTGACTTACTTTCAAATGGGGGAAGCTTATTTATCCTGCCTCCCTGCACTCTGTATGTGGCGCTCTGATACTCAACATGGCGTGCTCTTTCAGATACTCTGTGTTCTGGTCACTCCAGCCCACTTTCAAAAGGGGAGCCCAGTACTTTCAATGGTGCAGAGTACTTTCCCATTACACTTCCTACTTCCGTTGCAGTCATAATAACCGATAGTTAACCAGAGCAGACTTGCTGAAGTCTCATTGTCCTGTGTTATGGTCACCCAGGGCGATTTGTCATGAGGTGCTCTGACATCATAAAGCTACAGCATGGTGTCATCTGACATGAGAGCAAGCAATAGGATGCCTTTTTCATGGAATTGAAATGGGTAGCAGGCTAGACAGGATGTGCAGGTGAAGACAAAGATGGTAACATGAATAAACTCAGGCATTAGTTGACTTATGCATTTGTTTGAAGGTTTGGGTGATCATAATATTCTCGAGATCTCTATAGGTTAACTGATAGGGTTGCACAAGAATGAAGATGTTAGAATCTGTTATTCGTAGTTTTTATTATTACCTCTAGCTGTAGCATAAGCCTTCTTTCAAAACCTTATCAGATCACTTAATAGTTACTGCTGTACCATAACCTAAAAATTCTCAGTGAGAAAGATACCATGTCACAGGGCTAGCACTGAGATCTTTTTATTTATGTCCTAATATAGGTGCTGGAATGGTGTAGAGAGTAGTAGCAAAGTTTGGCTTTTGATTGAGAGAAGTATGCTAGGTTGGAAATAAAAGTCAGATTTGAGTTTGTAGTGAGCTGTGGATTTTCGCAGAGTTACAGACGCCATAGTACTCATTATTAGCACATTATAAAAATCTGTTTATTGTGTTGCATTAGTTTGGAGATATTCAAGTTCTGTTAACGGACTAACAGTGGACTTTTCCATCTGCAGATTATACTGAATGACCAGCAGAGGGAGTGATGCCGTAGACCATTTCTCTGCGATGCCGAGACCAAAAAAAAAAAGAAAGCGTCCTCAGCCTTCGGCTTCCATTATCAATTTACATGGTACGTGAAACTCTCATTTAATTGCTTTGCTTGTCATTAGAAGGAGTTCATAGCATCTGACGGCTCTTGGCACCTTTGAGGCTGCAATGAGTTGTCTTCTGTTAGAGCGATTGACTTGCTTTCAAATGGGGGAAGCTTATTTATCCTGCCTCCCTGCACTCTGTATGTGGCGCTCTGATACTCAACATGGAGTGCTCTTTCAGATACTCTGTGTTCTGGTCACTCCAGCCCACTTTCAAAAGGGGAGCCCAGTACTTTCAATGGTGCAGAGTACTTTCCCATTACACTTCCTACTTCCGTTGCAGTCATAATAACCGATAGTTAACCAGAGCAGACTTGCTGAAGTCTCATTGTCCTGTGTTATGGTCACCCAGGGCGATTTGTCATGAGGTGCTCTGACATCATAAAGCTACAGCATGGTGTCATCTGACATGAGAGCAAGCAATAGGATGCCTTTTTCATGGAATTGAAATGGGTAGCAGGCTAGACAGGATGTGCAGGTGAAGACAAAGATGGTAACATGAATAAACTCAGGCATTAGTTGACTTATGCATTTGTTTGAAGGTTTGGGTGATCATAATATTCTCGAGATCTCTATAGGTTAACTGATAGGGTTGCACAAGAATGAAGATGTTAGAATCTGTTATTCGTAGTTTTTATTATTACCTCTAGCTGTAGCATAAGCCTTCTTTCAAAACCTTATCAGATCACTTAATAGTTACTGCTGTACCATAACCTAAAAATTCTCAGTGAGAAAGATACCATGTCACAGGGCTAGCACTGAGATCTTTTTATTTATGTCCTAATATAGGTGCTGGAATGGTGTAGAGAGTAGTAGCAAAGTTTGGCTTTTGATTGAGAGAAGTATGCTAGGTTGGAAATAAAAGTCAGATTTGAGTTTGTAGTGAGCTGTGGATTTTCGCAGAGTTACAGACGCCATAGTACTCATTATTAGCACATTATAAAAATCTGTTTATTGTGTTGCATTAGTTTGGAGATATTAAAGTTTTGTTAATGGACTAACAGTGGACTTTTCCATCTGCAGATTATACTGAATGACCAGCAGAGGGAGTGATGCCGTAGACCATTTCTCTGCGATGCTGAGACCAAAAAAAAAAAGAAAGCGTCCTCAGCCTTCGGCTTCCATTATCAATTTACATGGTAGGTGAAACTCTCATTTAATCCCTTTGCTTGTCATTAGAAGGAGTTCATAGCATCTGACGGCTCTTGGCACCTTTGAGGCTGCAATGAGTTGTCTTCTGTTAGAGCGATTGACTTACTTTCAAATGGGGGAAGCTTATTTATCCTGCCTCCCTGCACTCTGTATGTGGCGCTCTGATACTCAACATGGAGTGCTCTTTCAGATACTCTGTGTTCTGGTCACTCCAGCCCACTTTCAAAAGGGGAGCCCAGTACTTTCAATGGTGCAGAGTACTTTCCCATTACACTTCCTACTTCCGTTGCAGTCATAATAACCGATAGTTAACCAGAGCAGACTTGCTGAAGTCTCATTGTCCTGTGTTATGGTCACCCAGGGCGATTTGTCATGAGGTGCTCTGACATCATAAAGCTACAGCATGGTGTCATCTGACATGAGAGCAAGCAACAGGATGCCTTTTTCATGGAATTGAAATGGGTAGCAGGCTAGACAGGATGTGCAGGTGAAGACAAAGATGGTAACATGAATAAACTCAGGCATTAGTTGACTTATGCATTTGTTTGAAGGTTTGGGTGATCATAATATTCTCGAGATCTCTATAGGTTAACTGATAGGGTTGCACAAGAATGAAGATGTTAGAATCTGTTATTCGTAGTTTTTATTATTACCTCTAGCTGTAGCATAAGCCTTCTTTCAAAACCTTATCAGATCACTTAATAGTTACTGCTGTACCATAACCTAAAAATTCTCAGTGAGAAAGATACCATGTCACAGGGCTAGCACTGAGATCTTTTTATTTATGTCCTAATATAGGTGCTGGAATGGTGTAGAGAGTAGTAGCAAAGTTTGGCTTTTGATTGAGAGAAGTATGCTAGGTTGGAAATAAAAGTCAGATTTGAGTTTGTAGTGAGCTGTGGATTTTCGCAGAGTTACAGACGCCATAGTACTCATTATTAGCACATTATAAAAATCTGTTTATTGTGTTGCATTAGTTTGGAGATATTCAAGTTCTGTTAATGGACTAACAGTGGACTTTTCCATCTGCAGATTATACTGAATGACCAGCAGAGGGAGTGATGCCGTAGACCATTTCTCTGCGATGCCGAGACCAAAAAAAAAAAGAAAGCGTCCTCAGCCTTCGGCTTCCATTATCAATTTACATGGTACGTGAAACTCTCATTTAATTGCTTTGCTTGTCATTAGAAGGAGTTCATAGCATCTGACGGCTCTTGGCACCTTTGAGGCTGCAATGAGTTGTCTTCTGTTAGAGCGATTGACTTGCTTTCAAATGGGGGAAGCTTATTTATCCTGCCTCCCTGCACTCTGTATGTGGCGCTCTGATACTCAACATGGAGTGCTCTTTCAGATACTCTGTGTTCTGGTCACTCCAGCCCACTTTCAAAAGGGGAGCCCAGTACTTTCAATGGTGCAGAGTACTTTCCCATTACACTTCCTACTTCCGTTGCAGTCATAATAACCGATAGTTAACCAGAGCAGACTTGCTGAAGTCTCATTGTCCTGTGTTATGGTCACCCAGGGCGATTTGTCATGAGGTGCTCTGACATCATAAAGCTACAGCATGGTGTCATCTGACATGAGAGCAAGCAATAGGATGCCTTTTTCATGGAATTGAAATGGGTAGCAGGCTAGACAGGATGTGCAGGTGAAGACAAAGATGGTAACATGAATAAACTCAGGCATTAGTTGACTTATGCATTTGTTTGAAGGTTTGGGTGATCATAATATTCTCGAGATCTCTATAGGTTAACTGATAGGGTTGCACAAGAATGAAGATGTTAGAATCTGTTATTCGTAGTTTTTATTATTACCTCTAGCTGTAGCATAAGCCTTCTTTCAAAACCTTATCAGATCACTTAATAGTTACTGCTGTACCATAACCTAAAAATTCTCAGTGAGAAAGATACCATGTCACAGGGCTAGCACTGAGATCTTTTTATTTATGTCCTAATATAGGTGCTGGAATGGTGTAGAGAGTAGTAGCAAAGTTTGGCTTTTGATTGAGAGAAGTATGCTAGGTTGGAAATAAAAGTCAGATTTGAGTTTGTAGTGAGCTGTGGATTTTCGCAGAGTTACAGACGCCATAGTACTCATTATTAGCACATTATAAAAATCTGTTTATTGTGTTGCATTAGTTTGGAGATATTCAAGTTCTGTTAATGGACTAACAGTGGACTTTTCCATCTGCAGATTATACTGAATGACCAGCAGAGGGAGTGATGCCGTAGACCATTTCTCTGCGATGCTGAGACAAAAAAAAAAAAAGAAAGCGTCCTCAGCCTTCGGCTTCCATTATCAATTTACATGGTAGGTGAAACTCTCATTTAATCGCTTTGCTTGTCATTAGAAGGAGTTCATAGCATCTGACGGCTCTTGGCACCTTTGAGGCTGCAATGAGTTGTCTTCTGTTAGAGCGATTGACTTACTTTCAAATGGGGGAAGCTTATTTATCCTGCCTCCCTGCACTCTGTATGTGGCGCTCTGATACTCAACATGGAGTGCTCTTTCAGATACTCTGTGTTCTGGTCACTCCAGCCCACTTTCAAAAGGGGAGCCCAGTACTTTCAATGGTGCAGAGTACTTTCCCATTACACTTCCTACTTCCGTTGCAGTCATAATAACCGATAGTTAACCAGAGCAGACTTGCTGAAGTCTCATTGTCCTGTGTTATGGTCACCCAGGGCGATTTGTCATGAGGTGCTCTGACATCATAAAGCTACAGCATGGTGTCATCTGACATGAGAGCAAGCAATAGGATGCCTTTTTCATGGAATTGAAATGGGTAGCAGGCTAGACAGGATGTGCAGGTGAAGACAAAGATGGTAACATGAATAAACTCAGGCATTAGTTGACTTATGCATTTGTTTGAAGGTTTGGGTGATCATAATATTCTCGAGATCTCTATAGGTTAACTGATAGGGTTGCACAAGAATGAAGATGTTAGAATCTGTTATTCGTAGTTTTTATTATTACCTCTAGCTGTAGCATAAGCCTTCTTTCAAAACCTTATCAGATCACTTAATAGTTACTGCTGTACCATAACCTAAAAATTCTCAGTGAGAAAGATACCATGTCACAGGGCTAGCACTGAGATCTTTTTATTTATGTCCTAATATAGGTGCTGGAATGGTGTAGAGAGTAGTAGCAAAGTTTGGCTTTTGATTGAGAGAAGTATGCTAGGTTGGAAATAAAAGTCAGATTTGAGTTTGTAGTGAGCTGTGGATTTTCGCAGAGTTACAGACGCCATAGTACTCATTATTAGCACATTATAAAAATCTGTTTATTGTGTTGCATTAGTTTGGAGATATTCAAGTTCTGTTAATGGACTAACAGTGGACTTTTCCATCTGCAGATTATACTGAATGACCAGCAGAGGGAGTGATGCCGTAGACCATTTCTCTGCGATGCTGAGACAAAAAAAAAAAAAGAAAGCGTCCTCAGCCTTCGGCTTCCATTATCAATTTACATGGTAGGTGAAACTCTCATTTAATCGCTTTGCTTGTCATTAGAAGGAGTTCATAGCATCTGACGGCTCTTGGCACCTTTGAGGCTGCAATGAGTTGTCTTCTGTTAGAGCGATTGACTTACTTTCAAATGGGGGAAGCTTATTTATCCTGCCTCCCTGCACTCTGTATGTGGCGCTCTGATACTCAACATGGAGTGCTCTTTCAGATACTCTGTGTTCTGGTCACTCCAGCCCACTTTCAAAAGGGGAGCCCAGTACTTTCAATGGTGCAGAGTACTTTCCCATTACACTTCCTACTTCCGTTGCAGTCATAATAACCGATAGTTAACCAGAGCAGACTTGCTGAAGTCTCATTGTCCTGTGTTATGGTCACCCAGGGCGATTTGTCATGAGGTGCTCTGACATCATAAAGCTACAGCATGGTGTCATCTGACATGAGAGCAAGCAATAGGATGCCTTTTTCATGGAATTGAAATGGGTAGCAGGCTAGACAGGATGTGCAGGTGAAGACAAAGATGGTAACATGAATAAACTCAGGCATTAGTTGACTTATGCATTTGTTTGAAGGTTTGGGTGATCATAATATTCTCGAGATCTCTATAGGTTAACTGATAGGGTTGCACAAGAATGAAGATGTTAGAATCTGTTATTCGTAGTTTTTATTATTACCTCTAGCTGTAGCATAAGCCTTCTTTCAAAACCTTATCAGATCACTTAATAGTTACTGCTGTACCATAACCTAAAAATTCTCAGTGAGAAAGATACCATGTCACAGGGCTAGCACTGAGATCTTTTTATTTATGTCCTAATATAGGTGCTGGAATGGTGTAGAGAGTAGTAGCAAAGTTTGGCTTTTGATCGAGAGAAGTATGCTAGGTTGGAAATAAAAGTCAGATTTGACTTTGTAGTGAGCTGTGGATTTTCGCAGAGTTACAGACGCCATAGTACTCATTATTAGCACATTATAAAAATCTGTTTATTGTGTTGCATTAGTTTGGAGATATTCAAGTTCTGTTAATGGACTAACAGTGGACTTTTCCATCTGCAGATTATACTGAATGACCAGCAGAGGGAGTGATGCCGTAGACCATTTCTCTGCGATGCCGAGACCAAAAAAAAAAAGAAAGCGTCCTCAGCCTTCGGCTTCCATTATCAATTTACATGGTACGTGAAACTCTCATTTAATTGCTTTGCTTGTCATTAGAAGGAGTTCATAGCATCTGACGGCTCTTGGCACCTTTGAGGCTGCAATGAGTTGTCTTCTGTTAGAGCGATTGACTTACTTTCAAATGGGGGAAGCTTATTTATCCTGCCTCCCTGCACTCTGTATGTGGCGCTCTGATACTCAACATGGCGTGCTCTTTCAGATACTCTGTGTTCTGGTCACTCCAGCCCACTTTCAAAAGGGGAGCCCAGTACTTTCAATGGTGCAGAGTACTTTCCCATTACACTTCCTACTTCCGTTGCAGTCATAATAACCGATAGTTAACCAGAGCAGACTTGCTGAAGTCTCATTGTCCTGTGTTATGGTCACCCAGGGCGATTTGTCATGAGGTGCTCTGACATCATAAAGCTACAGCATGGTGTCATCTGACATGAGAGCAAGCAATAGGATGCCTTTTTCATGGAATTGAAATGGGTAGCAGGCTAGACAGGATGTGCAGGTGAAGACAAAGATGGTAACATGAATAAACTCAGGCATTAGTTGACTTATGCATTTGTTTGAAGGTTTGGGTGATCATAATATTCTCGAGATCTCTATAGGTTAACTGATAGGGTTGCACAAGAATGAAGATGTTAGAATCTGTTATTCGTAGTTTTTATTATTACCTCTAGCTGTAGCATAAGCCTTCTTTCAAAACCTTATCAGATCACTTAATAGTTACTGCTGTACCATAACCTAAAAATTCTCAGTGAGAAAGATACCATGTCACAGGGCTAGCACTGAGATCTTTTTATTTATGTCCTAATATAGGTGCTGGAATGGTGTAGAGAGTAGTAGCAAAGTTTGGCTTTTGATTGAGAGAAGTATGCTAGGTTGGAAATAAAAGTCAGATTTGAGTTTGTAGTGAGCTGTGGATTTTCGCAGAGTTACAGACGCCATAGTACTCATTATTAGCACATTATAAAAATCTGTTTATTGTGTTGCATTAGTTTGGAGATATTCAAGTTCTGTTAACGGACTAACAGTGGACTTTTCCATCTGCAGATTATACTGAATGACCAGCAGAGGGAGTGATGCCGTAGACCATTTCTCTGCGATGCCGAGACCAAAAAAAAAAAGAAAGCGTCCTCAGCCTTCGGCTTCCATTATCAATTTACATGGTACGTGAAACTCTCATTTAATTGCTTTGCTTGTCATTAGAAGGAGTTCATAGCATCTGACGGCTCTTGGCACCTTTGAGGCTGCAATGAGTTGTCTTCTGTTAGAGCGATTGACTTGCTTTCAAATGGGGGAAGCTTATTTATCCTGCCTCCCTGCACTCTGTATGTGGCGCTCTGATACTCAACATGGAGTGCTCTTTCAGATACTCTGTGTTCTGGTCACTCCAGCCCACTTTCAAAAGGGGAGCCCAGTACTTTCAATGGTGCAGAGTACTTTCCCATTACACTTCCTACTTCCGTTGCAGTCATAATAACCGATAGTTAACCAGAGCAGACTTGCTGAAGTCTCATTGTCCTGTGTTATGGTCACCCAGGGCGATTTGTCATGAGGTGCTCTGACATCATAAAGCTACAGCATGGTGTCATCTGACATGAGAGCAAGCAATAGGATGCCTTTTTCATGGAATTGAAATGGGTAGCAGGCTAGACAGGATGTGCAGGTGAAGACAAAGATGGTAACATGAATAAACTCAGGCATTAGTTGACTTATGCATTTGTTTGAAGGTTTGGGTGATCATAATATTCTCGAGATCTCTATAGGTTAACTGATAGGGTTGCACAAGAATGAAGATGTTAGAATCTGTTATTCGTAGTTTTTATTATTACCTCTAGCTGTAGCATAAGCCTTCTTTCAAAACCTTATCAGATCACTTAATAGTTACTGCTGTACCATAACCTAAAAATTCTCAGTGAGAAAGATACCATGTCACAGGGCTAGCACTGAGATCTTTTTATTTATGTCCTAATATAGGTGCTGGAATGGTGTAGAGAGTAGTAGCAAAGTTTGGCTTTTGATCGAGAGAAGTATGCTAGGTTGGAAATAAAAGTCAGATTTGACTTTGTAGTGAGCTGTGGATTTTCGCAGAGTTACAGACGCCATAGTACTCATTATTAGCACATTATAAAAATCTGTTTATTGTGTTGCATTAGTTTGGAGATATTCAAGTTCTGTTAATGGACTAACAGTGGACTTTTCCATCTGCAGATTATACTGAATGACCAGCAGAGGGAGTGATGCCGTAGACCATTTCTCTGCGATGCCGAGACCAAAAAAAAAAAGAAAGCGTCCTCAGCCTTCGGCTTCCATTATCAATTTACATGGTACGTGAAACTCTCATTTAATCGCTTTGCTTGTCATTAGAAGGAGTTCATAGCATCTGACGGCTCTTGGCACCTTTGAGGCTGCAATGAGTTGTCTTCTGTTAGAGCGATTGACTTACTTTCAAATGGGGGAAGCTTATTTATCCTGCCTCCCTGCACTCTGTATGTGGCGCTCTGATACTCAACATGGCGTGCTCTTTCAGATACTCTGTGTTCTGGTCACTCCAGCCCACTTTCAAAAGGGGAGCCCAGTACTTTCAATGGTGCAGAGTACTTTCCCATTACACTTCCTACTTCCGTTGCAGTCATAATAACCGATAGTTAACCAGAGCAGACTTGCTGAAGTCTCATTGTCCTGTGTTATGGTCACCCAGGGCGATTTGTCATGAGGTGCTCTGACATCATAAAGCTACAGCATGGTGTCATCTGACATGAGAGCAAGCAACAGGATGCCTTTTTCATGGAATTGAAATGGGTAGCAGGCTAGACAGGATGTGCAGGTGAAGACAAAGATGGTAACATGAATAAACTCAGGCATTAGTTGACTTATGCATTTGTTTGAAGGTTTGGGTGATCATAATATTCTCGAGATCTCTATAGGTTAACTGATAGGGTTGCACAAGAATGAAGATGTTAGAATCTGTTATTCGTAGTTTTTATTATTACCTCTAGCTGTAGCATAAGCCTTCTTTCAAAACCTTATCAGATCACTTAATAGTTACTGCTGTACCATAACCTAAAAATTCTCAGTGAGAAAGATACCATGTCACAGGGCTAGCACTGAGATCTTTTTATTTATGTCCTAATATAGGTGCTGGAATGGTGTAGAGAGTAGTAGCAAAGTTTGGCTTTTGATCGAGAGAAGTATGCTAGGTTGGAAATAAAAGTCAGATTTGAGTTTGTAGTGAGCTGTGGATTTTCGCAGAGTTACAGACGCCATAGTACTCATTATTAGCACATTATAAAAATCTGTTTATTGTGTTGCATTAGTTTGGAGATATTCAAGTTCTGTTAATGGACTAACAGTGGACTTTTCCATCTGCAGATTATACTGAATGACCAGCAGAGGGAGTGATGCCGTAGACCATTTCTCTGCGATGCCGAGACCAAAAAAAAAAAGAAAGCGTCCTCAGCCTTCGGCTTCCATTATCAATTTACATGGTACGTGAAACTCTCATTTAATTGCTTTGCTTGTCATTAGAAGGAGTTCATAGCATCTGACGGCTCTTGGCACCTTTGAGGCTGCAATGAGTTGTCTTCTGTTAGAGCGATTGACTTACTTTCAAATGGGGGAAGCTTATTTATCCTGCCTCCCTGCACTCTGTATGTGGCGCTCTGATACTCAACATGGAGTGCTCTTTCAGATACTCTGTGTTCTGGTCACTCCAGCCCACTTTCAAAAGGGGAGCCCAGTACTTTCAATGGTGCAGAGTACTTTCCCATTACACTTCCTACTTCCGTTGCAGTCATAATAACCGATAGTTAACCAGAGCAGACTTGCTGAAGTCTCATTGTCCTGTGTTATGGTCACCCAGGGCGATTTGTCATGAGGTGCTCTGACATCATAAAGCTACAGCATGGTGTCATCTGACATGAGAGCAAGCAATAGGATGCCTTTTTCATGGAATTGAAATGGGTAGCAGGCTAGACAGGATGTGCAGGTGAAGACAAAGATGGTAACATGAATAAACTCAGGCATTAGTTGACTTATGCATTTGTTTGAAGGTTTGGGTGATCATAATATTCTCGAGATCTCTATAGGTTAACTGATAGGGTTGCACAAGAATGAAGATGTTAGAATCTGTTATTCGTAGTTTTTATTATTACCTCTAGCTGTAGCATAAGCCTTCTTTCAAAACCTTATCAGATCACTTAATAGTTACTGCTGTACCCTAACCTAAAAATTCTCAGTGAGAAAGATACCATGTCACAGGGCTAGCACTGAGATCTTTTTATTTATGTCCTAATATAGGTGCTGGAATGGTGTAGAGAGTAGTAGCAAAGTTTGGCTTTTGATTGAGAGAAGTATGCTAGGTTGGAAATAAAAGTCAGATTTGAGTTTGTAGTGAGCTGTGGATTTTCGCAGAGTTACAGACGCCATAGTACTCATTATTAGCACATTATAAAAATCTGTTTATTGTGTTGCATTAGTTTGGAGATATTCAAGTTCTGTTAATGGACTAACAGTGGACTTTTCCATCTGCAGATTATACTGAATGACCAGCAGAGGGAGTGATGCCGTAGACCATTTCTCTGCGATGCTGAGACAAAAAAAAAAAAAGAAAGCGTCCTCAGCCTTCGGCTTCCATTATCAATTTACATGGTAGGTGAAACTCTCATTTAATCGCTTTGCTTGTCATTAGAAGGAGTTCATAGCATCTGACGGCTCTTGGCACCTTTGAGGCTGCAATGAGTTGTCTTCTGTTAGAGCGATTGACTTACTTTCAAATGGGGGAAGCTTATTTATCCTGCCTCCCTGCACTCTGTATGTGGCGCTCTGATACTCAACATGGAGTGCTCTTTCAGATACTCTGTGTTCTGGTCACTCCAGCCCACTTTCAAAAGGGGAGCCCAGTACTTTCAATGGTGCAGAGTACTTTCCCATTACACTTCCTACTTCCGTTGCAGTCATAATAACCGATAGTTAACCAGAGCAGACTTGCTGAAGTCTCATTGTCCTGTGTTATGGTCACCCAGGGCGATTTGTCATGAGGTGCTCTGACATCATAAAGCTACAGCATGGTGTCATCTGACATGAGAGCAAGCAATAGGATGCCTTTTTCATGGAATTGAAATGGGTAGCAGGCTAGACAGGATGTGCAGGTGAAGACAAAGATGGTAACATGAATAAACTCAGGCATTAGTTGACTTATGCATTTGTTTGAAGGTTTGGGTGATCATAATATTCTCGAGATCTCTATAGGTTAACTGATAGGGTTGCACAAGAATGAAGATGTTAGAATCTGTTATTCGTAGTTTTTATTATTACCTCTAGCTGTAGCATAAGCCTTCTTTCAAAACCTTATCAGATCACTTAATAGTTACTGCTGTACCATAACCTAAAAATTCTCAGTGAGAAAGATACCATGTCACAGGGCTAGCACTGAGATCTTTTTATTTATGTCCTAATATAGGTGCTGGAATGGTGTAGAGAGTAGTAGCAAAGTTTGGCTTTTGATCGAGAGAAGTATGCTAGGTTGGAAATAAAAGTCAGATTTGACTTTGTAGTGAGCTGTGGATTTTCGCAGAGTTACAGACGCCATAGTACTCATTATTAGCACATTATAAAAATCTGTTTATTGTGTTGCATTAGTTTGGAGATATTCAAGTTCTGTTAATGGACTAACAGTGGACTTTTCCATCTGCAGATTATACTGAATGACCAGCAGAGGGAGTGATGCCGTAGACCATTTCTCTGCGATGCCGAGACCAAAAAAAAAAAGAAAGCGTCCTCAGCCTTCGGCTTCCATTATCAATTTACATGGTACGTGAAACTCTCATTTAATTGCTTTGCTTGTCATTAGAAGGAGTTCATAGCATCTGACGGCTCTTGGCACCTTTGAGGCTGCAATGAGTTGTCTTCTGTTAGAGCGATTGACTTACTTTCAAATGGGGGAAGCTTATTTATCCTGCCTCCCTGCACTCTGTATGTGGCGCTCTGATACTCAACATGGCGTGCTCTTTCAGATACTCTGTGTTCTGGTCACTCCAGCCCACTTTCAAAAGGGGAGCCCAGTACTTTCAATGGTGCAGAGTACTTTCCCATTACACTTCCTACTTCCGTTGCAGTCATAATAACCGATAGTTAACCAGAGCAGACTTGCTGAAGTCTCATTGTCCTGTGTTATGGTCACCCAGGGCGATTTGTCATGAGGTGCTCTGACATCATAAAGCTACAGCATGGTGTCATCTGACATGAGAGCAAGCAATAGGATGCCTTTTTCATGGAATTGAAATGGGTAGCAGGCTAGACAGGATGTGCAGGTGAAGACAAAGATGGTAACATGAATAAACTCAGGCATTAGTTGACTTATGCATTTGTTTGAAGGTTTGGGTGATCATAATATTCTCGAGATCTCTATAGGTTAACTGATAGGGTTGCACAAGAATGAAGATGTTAGAATCTGTTATTCGTAGTTTTTATTATTACCTCTAGCTGTAGCATAAGCCTTCTTTCAAAACCTTATCAGATCACTTAATAGTTACTGCTGTACCATAACCTAAAAATTCTCAGTGAGAAAGATACCATGTCACAGGGCTAGCACTGAGATCTTTTTATTTATGTCCTAATATAGGTGCTGGAATGGTGTAGAGAGTAGTAGCAAAGTTTGGCTTTTGATTGAGAGAAGTATGCTAGGTTGGAAATAAAAGTCAGATTTGAGTTTGTAGTGAGCTGTGGATTTTCGCAGAGTTACAGACGCCATAGTACTCATTATTAGCACATTATAAAAATCTGTTTATTGTGTTGCATTAGTTTGGAGATATTCAAGTTCTGTTAACGGACTAACAGTGGACTTTTCCATCTGCAGATTATACTGAATGACCAGCAGAGGGAGTGATGCCGTAGACCATTTCTCTGCGATGCCGAGACCAAAAAAAAAAAGAAAGCGTCCTCAGCCTTCGGCTTCCATTATCAATTTACATGGTACGTGAAACTCTCATTTAATTGCTTTGCTTGTCATTAGAAGGAGTTCATAGCATCTGACGGCTCTTGGCACCTTTGAGGCTGCAATGAGTTGTCTTCTGTTAGAGCGATTGACTTGCTTTCAAATGGGGGAAGCTTATTTATCCTGCCTCCCTGCACTCTGTATGTGGCGCTCTGATACTCAACATGGAGTGCTCTTTCAGATACTCTGTGTTCTGGTCACTCCAGCCCACTTTCAAAAGGGGAGCCCAGTACTTTCAATGGTGCAGAGTACTTTCCCATTACACTTCCTACTTCCGTTGCAGTCATAATAACCGATAGTTAACCAGAGCAGACTTGCTGAAGTCTCATTGTCCTGTGTTATGGTCACCCAGGGCGATTTGTCATGAGGTGCTCTGACATCATAAAGCTACAGCATGGTGTCATCTGACATGAGAGCAAGCAATAGGATGCCTTTTTCATGGAATTGAAATGGGTAGCAGGCTAGACAGGATGTGCAGGTGAAGACAAAGATGGTAACATGAATAAACTCAGGCATTAGTTGACTTATGCATTTGTTTGAAGGTTTGGGTGATCATAATATTCTCGAGATCTCTATAGGTTAACTGATAGGGTTGCACAAGAATGAAGATGTTAGAATCTGTTATTCGTAGTTTTTATTATTACCTCTAGCTGTAGCATAAGCCTTCTTTCAAAACCTTATCAGATCACTTAATAGTTACTGCTGTACCATAACCTAAAAATTCTCAGTGAGAAAGATACCATGTCACAGGGCTAGCACTGAGATCTTTTTATTTATGTCCTAATATAGGTGCTGGAATGGTGTAGAGAGTAGTAGCAAAGTTTGGCTTTTGATTGAGAGAAGTATGCTAGGTTGGAAATAAAAGTCAGATTTGAGTTTGTAGTGAGCTGTGGATTTTCGCAGAGTTACAGACGCCATAGTACTCATTATTAGCACATTATAAAAATCTGTTTATTGTGTTGCATTAGTTTGGAGATATTAAAGTTTTGTTAATGGACTAACAGTGGACTTTTCCATCTGCAGATTATACTGAATGACCAGCAGAGGGAGTGATGCCGTAGACCATTTCTCTGCGATGCTGAGACCAAAAAAAAAAAGAAAGCGTCCTCAGCCTTCGGCTTCCATTATCAATTTACATGGTAGGTGAAACTCTCATTTAATCCCTTTGCTTGTCATTAGAAGGAGTTCATAGCATCTGACGGCTCTTGGCACCTTTGAGGCTGCAATGAGTTGTCTTCTGTTAGAGCGATTGACTTACTTTCAAATGGGGGAAGCTTATTTATCCTGCCTCCCTGCACTCTGTATGTGGCGCTCTGATACTCAACATGGAGTGCTCTTTCAGATACTCTGTGTTCTGGTCACTCCAGCCCACTTTCAAAAGGGGAGCCCAGTACTTTCAATGGTGCAGAGTACTTTCCCATTACACTTCCTACTTCCGTTGCAGTCATAATAACCGATAGTTAACCAGAGCAGACTTGCTGAAGTCTCATTGTCCTGTGTTATGGTCACCCAGGGCGATTTGTCATGAGGTGCTCTGACATCATAAAGCTACAGCATGGTGTCATCTGACATGAGAGCAAGCAACAGGATGCCTTTTTCATGGAATTGAAATGGGTAGCAGGCTAGACAGGATGTGCAGGTGAAGACAAAGATGGTAACATGAATAAACTCAGGCATTAGTTGACTTATGCATTTGTTTGAAGGTTTGGGTGATCATAATATTCTCGAGATCTCTATAGGTTAACTGATAGGGTTGCACAAGAATGAAGATGTTAGAATCTGTTATTCGTAGTTTTTATTATTACCTCTAGCTGTAGCATAAGCCTTCTTTCAAAACCTTATCAGATCACTTAATAGTTACTGCTGTACCATAACCTAAAAATTCTCAGTGAGAAAGATACCATGTCACAGGGCTAGCACTGAGATCTTTTTATTTATGTCCTAATATAGGTGCTGGAATGGTGTAGAGAGTAGTAGCAAAGTTTGGCTTTTGATTGAGAGAAGTATGCTAGGTTGGAAATAAAAGTCAGATTTGAGTTTGTAGTGAGCTGTGGATTTTCGCAGAGTTACAGACGCCATAGTACTCATTATTAGCACATTATAAAAATCTGTTTATTGTGTTGCATTAGTTTGGAGATATTCAAGTTCTGTTAATGGACTAACAGTGGACTTTTCCATCTGCAGATTATACTGAATGACCAGCAGAGGGAGTGATGCCGTAGACCATTTCTCTGCGATGCCGAGACCAAAAAAAAAAAGAAAGCGTCCTCAGCCTTCGGCTTCCATTATCAATTTACATGGTACGTGAAACTCTCATTTAATTGCTTTGCTTGTCATTAGAAGGAGTTCATAGCATCTGACGGCTCTTGGCACCTTTGAGGCTGCAATGAGTTGTCTTCTGTTAGAGCGATTGACTTGCTTTCAAATGGGGGAAGCTTATTTATCCTGCCTCCCTGCACTCTGTATGTGGCGCTCTGATACTCAACATGGAGTGCTCTTTCAGATACTCTGTGTTCTGGTCACTCCAGCCCACTTTCAAAAGGGGAGCCCAGTACTTTCAATGGTGCAGAGTACTTTCCCATTACACTTCCTACTTCCGTTGCAGTCATAATAACCGATAGTTAACCAGAGCAGACTTGCTGAAGTCTCATTGTCCTGTGTTATGGTCACCCAGGGCGATTTGTCATGAGGTGCTCTGACATCATAAAGCTACAGCATGGTGTCATCTGACATGAGAGCAAGCAATAGGATGCCTTTTTCATGGAATTGAAATGGGTAGCAGGCTAGACAGGATGTGCAGGTGAAGACAAAGATGGTAACATGAATAAACTCAGGCATTAGTTGACTTATGCATTTGTTTGAAGGTTTGGGTGATCATAATATTCTCGAGATCTCTATAGGTTAACTGATAGGGTTGCACAAGAATGAAGATGTTAGAATCTGTTATTCGTAGTTTTTATTATTACCTCTAGCTGTAGCATAAGCCTTCTTTCAAAACCTTATCAGATCACTTAATAGTTACTGCTGTACCATAACCTAAAAATTCTCAGTGAGAAAGATACCATGTCACAGGGCTAGCACTGAGATCTTTTTATTTATGTCCTAATATAGGTGCTGGAATGGTGTAGAGAGTAGTAGCAAAGTTTGGCTTTTGATTGAGAGAAGTATGCTAGGTTGGAAATAAAAGTCAGATTTGAGTTTGTAGTGAGCTGTGGATTTTCGCAGAGTTACAGACGCCATAGTACTCATTATTAGCACATTATAAAAATCTGTTTATTGTGTTGCATTAGTTTGGAGATATTAAAGTTTTGTTAATGGACTAACAGTGGACTTTTCCATCTGCAGATTATACTGAATGACCAGCAGAGGGAGTGATGCCGTAGACCATTTCTCTGCGATGCTGAGACCAAAAAAAAAAAGAAAGCGTCCTCAGCCTTCGGCTTCCATTATCAATTTACATGGTAGGTGAAACTCTCATTTAATCCCTTTGCTTGTCATTAGAAGGAGTTCATAGCATCTGACGGCTCTTGGCACCTTTGAGGCTGCAATGAGTTGTCTTCTGTTAGAGCGATTGACTTACTTTCAAATGGGGGAAGCTTATTTATCCTGCCTCCCTGCACTCTGTATGTGGCGCTCTGATACTCAACATGGAGTGCTCTTTCAGATACTCTGTGTTCTGGTCACTCCAGCCCACTTTCAAAAGGGGAGCCCAGTACTTTCAATGGTGCAGAGTACTTTCCCATTACACTTCCTACTTCCGTTGCAGTCATAATAACCGATAGTTAACCAGAGCAGACTTGCTGAAGTCTCATTGTCCTGTGTTATGGTCACCCAGGGCGATTTGTCATGAGGTGCTCTGACATCATAAAGCTACAGCATGGTGTCATCTGACATGAGAGCAAGCAACAGGATGCCTTTTTCATGGAATTGAAATGGGTAGCAGGCTAGACAGGATGTGCAGGTGAAGACAAAGATGGTAACATGAATAAACTCAGGCATTAGTTGACTTATGCATTTGTTTGAAGGTTTGGGTGATCATAATATTCTCGAGATCTCTATAGGTTAACTGATAGGGTTGCACAAGAATGAAGATGTTAGAATCTGTTATTCGTAGTTTTTATTATTACCTCTAGCTGTAGCATAAGCCTTCTTTCAAAACCTTATCAGATCACTTAATAGTTACTGCTGTACCATAACCTAAAAATTCTCAGTGAGAAAGATACCATGTCACAGGGCTAGCACTGAGATCTTTTTATTTATGTCCTAATATAGGTGCTGGAATGGTGTAGAGAGTAGTAGCAAAGTTTGGCTTTTGATTGAGAGAAGTATGCTAGGTTGGAAATAAAAGTCAGATTTGAGTTTGTAGTGAGCTGTGGATTTTCGCAGAGTTACAGACGCCATAGTACTCATTATTAGCACATTATAAAAATCTGTTTATTGTGTTGCATTAGTTTGGAGATATTCAAGTTCTGTTAATGGACTAACAGTGGACTTTTCCATCTGCAGATTATACTGAATGACCAGCAGAGGGAGTGATGCCGTAGACCATTTCTCTGCGATGCCGAGACCAAAAAAAAAAAGAAAGCGTCCTCAGCCTTCGGCTTCCATTATCAATTTACATGGTACGTGAAACTCTCATTTAATTGCTTTGCTTGTCATTAGAAGGAGTTCATAGCATCTGACGGCTCTTGGCACCTTTGAGGCTGCAATGAGTTGTCTTCTGTTAGAGCGATTGACTTGCTTTCAAATGGGGGAAGCTTATTTATCCTGCCTCCCTGCACTCTGTATGTGGCGCTCTGATACTCAACATGGAGTGCTCTTTCAGATACTCTGTGTTCTGGTCACTCCAGCCCACTTTCAAAAGGGGAGCCCAGTACTTTCAATGGTGCAGAGTACTTTCCCATTACACTTCCTACTTCCGTTGCAGTCATAATAACCGATAGTTAACCAGAGCAGACTTGCTGAAGTCTCATTGTCCTGTGTTATGGTCACCCAGGGCGATTTGTCATGAGGTGCTCTGACATCATAAAGCTACAGCATGGTGTCATCTGACATGAGAGCAAGCAATAGGATGCCTTTTTCATGGAATTGAAATGGGTAGCAGGCTAGACAGGATGTGCAGGTGAAGACAAAGATGGTAACATGAATAAACTCAGGCATTAGTTGACTTATGCATTTGTTTGAAGGTTTGGGTGATCATAATATTCTCGAGATCTCTATAGGTTAACTGATAGGGTTGCACAAGAATGAAGATGTTAGAATCTGTTATTCGTAGTTTTTATTATTACCTCTAGCTGTAGCATAAGCCTTCTTTCAAAACCTTATCAGATCACTTAATAGTTACTGCTGTACCATAACCTAAAAATTCTCAGTGAGAAAGATACCATGTCACAGGGCTAGCACTGAGATCTTTTTATTTATGTCCTAATATAGGTGCTGGAATGGTGTAGAGAGTAGTAGCAAAGTTTGGCTTTTGATTGAGAGAAGTATGCTAGGTTGGAAATAAAAGTCAGATTTGAGTTTGTAGTGAGCTGTGGATTTTCGCAGAGTTACAGACGCCATAGTACTCATTATTAGCACATTATAAAAATCTGTTTATTGTGTTGCATTAGTTTGGAGATATTCAAGTTCTGTTAATGGACTAACAGTGGACTTTTCCATCTGCAGATTATACTGAATGACCAGCAGAGGGAGTGATGCCGTAGACCATTTCTCTGCGATGCCGAGACCAAAAAAAAAAAGAAAGCGTCCTCAGCCTTCGGCTTCCATTATCAATTTACATGGTACGTGAAACTCTCATTTAATTGCTTTGCTTGTCATTAGAAGGAGTTCATAGCATCTGACGGCTCTTGGCACCTTTGAGGCTGCAATGAGTTGTCTTCTGTTAGAGCGATTGACTTGCTTTCAAATGGGGGAAGCTTATTTATCCTGCCTCCCTGCACTCTGTATGTGGCGCTCTGATACTCAACATGGAGTGCTCTTTCAGATACTCTGTGTTCTGGTCACTCCAGCCCACTTTCAAAAGGGGAGCCCAGTACTTTCAATGGTGCAGAGTACTTTCCCATTACACTTCCTACTTCCGTTGCAGTCATAATAACCGATAGTTAACCAGAGCAGACTTGCTGAAGTCTCATTGTCCTGTGTTATGGTCACCCAGGGCGATTTGTCATGAGGTGCTCTGACATCATAAAGCTACAGCATGGTGTCATCTGACATGAGAGCAAGCAATAGGATGCCTTTTTCATGGAATTGAAATGGGTAGCAGGCTAGACAGGATGTGCAGGTGAAGACAAAGATGGTAACATGAATAAACTCAGGCATTAGTTGACTTATGCATTTGTTTGAAGGTTTGGGTGATCATAATATTCTCGAGATCTCTATAGGTTAACTGATAGGGTTGCACAAGAATGAAGATGTTAGAATCTGTTATTCGTAGTTTTTATTATTACCTCTAGCTGTAGCATAAGCCTTCTTTCAAAACCTTATCAGATCACTTAATAGTTACTGCTGTACCATAACCTAAAAATTCTCAGTGAGAAAGATACCATGTCACAGGGCTAGCACTGAGATCTTTTTATTTATGTCCTAATATAGGTGCTGGAATGGTGTAGAGAGTAGTAGCAAAGTTTGGCTTTTGATTGAGAGAAGTATGCTAGGTTGGAAATAAAAGTCAGATTTGAGTTTGTAGTGAGCTGTGGATTTTCGCAGAGTTACAGACGCCATAGTACTCATTATTAGCACATTATAAAAATCTGTTTATTGTGTTGCATTAGTTTGGAGATATTAAAGTTTTGTTAATGGACTAACAGTGGACTTTTCCATCTGCAGATTATACTGAATGACCAGCAGAGGGAGTGATGCCGTAGACCATTTCTCTGCGATGCTGAGACCAAAAAAAAAAAGAAAGCGTCCTCAGCCTTCGGCTTCCATTATCAATTTACATGGTAGGTGAAACTCTCATTTAATCCCTTTGCTTGTCATTAGAAGGAGTTCATAGCATCTGACGGCTCTTGGCACCTTTGAGGCTGCAATGAGTTGTCTTCTGTTAGAGCGATTGACTTACTTTCAAATGGGGGAAGCTTATTTATCCTGCCTCCCTGCACTCTGTATGTGGCGCTCTGATACTCAACATGGAGTGCTCTTTCAGATACTCTGTGTTCTGGTCACTCCAGCCCACTTTCAAAAGGGGAGCCCAGTACTTTCAATGGTGCAGAGTACTTTCCCATTACACTTCCTACTTCCGTTGCAGTCATAATAACCGATAGTTAACCAGAGCAGACTTGCTGAAGTCTCATTGTCCTGTGTTATGGTCACCCAGGGCGATTTGTCATGAGGTGCTCTGACATCATAAAGCTACAGCATGGTGTCATCTGACATGAGAGCAAGCAACAGGATGCCTTTTTCATGGAATTGAAATGGGTAGCAGGCTAGACAGGATGTGCAGGTGAAGACAAAGATGGTAACATGAATAAACTCAGGCATTAGTTGACTTATGCATTTGTTTGAAGGTTTGGGTGATCATAATATTCTCGAGATCTCTATAGGTTAACTGATAGGGTTGCACAAGAATGAAGATGTTAGAATCTGTTATTCGTAGTTTTTATTATTACCTCTAGCTGTAGCATAAGCCTTCTTTCAAAACCTTATCAGATCACTTAATAGTTACTGCTGTACCATAACCTAAAAATTCTCAGTGAGAAAGATACCATGTCACAGGGCTAGCACTGAGATCTTTTTATTTATGTCCTAATATAGGTGCTGGAATGGTGTAGAGAGTAGTAGCAAAGTTTGGCTTTTGATCGAGAGAAGTATGCTAGGTTGGAAATAAAAGTCAGATTTGACTTTGTAGTGAGCTGTGGATTTTCGCAGAGTTACAGACGCCATAGTACTCATTATTAGCACATTATAAAAATCTGTTTATTGTGTTGCATTAGTTTGGAGATATTCAAGTTCTGTTAATGGACTAACAGTGGACTTTTCCATCTGCAGATTATACTGAATGACCAGCAGAGGGAGTGATGCCGTAGACCATTTCTCTGCGATGCCGAGACCAAAAAAAAAAAGAAAGCGTCCTCAGCCTTCGGCTTCCATTATCAATTTACATGGTACGTGAAACTCTCATTTAATTGCTTTGCTTGTCATTAGAAGGAGTTCATAGCATCTGACGGCTCTTGGCACCTTTGAGGCTGCAATGAGTTGTCTTCTGTTAGAGCGATTGACTTACTTTCAAATGGGGGAAGCTTATTTATCCTGCCTCCCTGCACTCTGTATGTGGCGCTCTGATACTCAACATGGCGTGCTCTTTCAGATACTCTGTGTTCTGGTCACTCCAGCCCACTTTCAAAAGGGGAGCCCAGTACTTTCAATGGTGCAGAGTACTTTCCCATTACACTTCCTACTTCCGTTGCAGTCATAATAACCGATAGTTAACCAGAGCAGACTTGCTGAAGTCTCATTGTCCTGTGTTATGGTCACCCAGGGCGATTTGTCATGAGGTGCTCTGACATCATAAAGCTACAGCATGGTGTCATCTGACATGAGAGCAAGCAATAGGATGCCTTTTTCATGGAATTGAAATGGGTAGCAGGCTAGACAGGATGTGCAGGTGAAGACAAAGATGGTAACATGAATAAACTCAGGCATTAGTTGACTTATGCATTTGTTTGAAGGTTTGGGTGATCATAATATTCTCGAGATCTCTATAGGTTAACTGATAGGGTTGCACAAGAATGAAGATGTTAGAATCTGTTATTCGTAGTTTTTATTATTACCTCTAGCTGTAGCATAAGCCTTCTTTCAAAACCTTATCAGATCACTTAATAGTTACTGCTGTACCATAACCTAAAAATTCTCAGTGAGAAAGATACCATGTCACAGGGCTAGCACTGAGATCTTTTTATTTATGTCCTAATATAGGTGCTGGAATGGTGTAGAGAGTAGTAGCAAAGTTTGGCTTTTGATTGAGAGAAGTATGCTAGGTTGGAAATAAAAGTCAGATTTGAGTTTGTAGTGAGCTGTGGATTTTCGCAGAGTTACAGACGCCATAGTACTCATTATTAGCACATTATAAAAATCTGTTTATTGTGTTGCATTAGTTTGGAGATATTCAAGTTCTGTTAACGGACTAACAGTGGACTTTTCCATCTGCAGATTATACTGAATGACCAGCAGAGGGAGTGATGCCGTAGACCATTTCTCTGCGATGCCGAGACCAAAAAAAAAAAGAAAGCGTCCTCAGCCTTCGGCTTCCATTATCAATTTACATGGTACGTGAAACTCTCATTTAATTGCTTTGCTTGTCATTAGAAGGAGTTCATAGCATCTGACGGCTCTTGGCACCTTTGAGGCTGCAATGAGTTGTCTTCTGTTAGAGCGATTGACTTGCTTTCAAATGGGGGAAGCTTATTTATCCTGCCTCCCTGCACTCTGTATGTGGCGCTCTGATACTCAACATGGAGTGCTCTTTCAGATACTCTGTGTTCTGGTCACTCCAGCCCACTTTCAAAAGGGGAGCCCAGTACTTTCAATGGTGCAGAGTACTTTCCCATTACACTTCCTACTTCCGTTGCAGTCATAATAACCGATAGTTAACCAGAGCAGACTTGCTGAAGTCTCATTGTCCTGTGTTATGGTCACCCAGGGCGATTTGTCATGAGGTGCTCTGACATCATAAAGCTACAGCATGGTGTCATCTGACATGAGAGCAAGCAATAGGATGCCTTTTTCATGGAATTGAAATGGGTAGCAGGCTAGACAGGATGTGCAGGTGAAGACAAAGATGGTAACATGAATAAACTCAGGCATTAGTTGACTTATGCATTTGTTTGAAGGTTTGGGTGATCATAATATTCTCGAGATCTCTATAGGTTAACTGATAGGGTTGCACAAGAATGAAGATGTTAGAATCTGTTATTCGTAGTTTTTATTATTACCTCTAGCTGTAGCATAAGCCTTCTTTCAAAACCTTATCAGATCACTTAATAGTTACTGCTGTACCATAACCTAAAAATTCTCAGTGAGAAAGATACCATGTCACAGGGCTAGCACTGAGATCTTTTTATTTATGTCCTAATATAGGTGCTGGAATGGTGTAGAGAGTAGTAGCAAAGTTTGGCTTTTGATTGAGAGAAGTATGCTAGGTTGGAAATAAAAGTCAGATTTGAGTTTGTAGTGAGCTGTGGATTTTCGCAGAGTTACAGACGCCATAGTACTCATTATTAGCACATTATAAAAATCTGTTTATTGTGTTGCATTAGTTTGGAGATATTAAAGTTTTGTTAATGGACTAACAGTGGACTTTTCCATCTGCAGATTATACTGAATGACCAGCAGAGGGAGTGATGCCGTAGACCATTTCTCTGCGATGCTGAGACCAAAAAAAAAAAGAAAGCGTCCTCAGCCTTCGGCTTCCATTATCAATTTACATGGTAGGTGAAACTCTCATTTAATCCCTTTGCTTGTCATTAGAAGGAGTTCATAGCATCTGACGGCTCTTGGCACCTTTGAGGCTGCAATGAGTTGTCTTCTGTTAGAGCGATTGACTTACTTTCAAATGGGGGAAGCTTATTTATCCTGCCTCCCTGCACTCTGTATGTGGCGCTCTGATACTCAACATGGAGTGCTCTTTCAGATACTCTGTGTTCTGGTCACTCCAGCCCACTTTCAAAAGGGGAGCCCAGTACTTTCAATGGTGCAGAGTACTTTCCCATTACACTTCCTACTTCCGTTGCAGTCATAATAACCGATAGTTAACCAGAGCAGACTTGCTGAAGTCTCATTGTCCTGTGTTATGGTCACCCAGGGCGATTTGTCATGAGGTGCTCTGACATCATAAAGCTACAGCATGGTGTCATCTGACATGAGAGCAAGCAACAGGATGCCTTTTTCATGGAATTGAAATGGGTAGCAGGCTAGACAGGATGTGCAGGTGAAGACAAAGATGGTAACATGAATAAACTCAGGCATTAGTTGACTTATGCATTTGTTTGAAGGTTTGGGTGATCATAATATTCTCGAGATCTCTATAGGTTAACTGATAGGGTTGCACAAGAATGAAGATGTTAGAATCTGTTATTCGTAGTTTTTATTATTACCTCTAGCTGTAGCATAAGCCTTCTTTCAAAACCTTATCAGATCACTTAATAGTTACTGCTGTACCATAACCTAAAAATTCTCAGTGAGAAAGATACCATGTCACAGGGCTAGCACTGAGATCTTTTTATTTATGTCCTAATATAGGTGCTGGAATGGTGTAGAGAGTAGTAGCAAAGTTTGGCTTTTGATTGAGAGAAGTATGCTAGGTTGGAAATAAAAGTCAGATTTGAGTTTGTAGTGAGCTGTGGATTTTCGCAGAGTTACAGACGCCATAGTACTCATTATTAGCACATTATAAAAATCTGTTTATTGTGTTGCATTAGTTTGGAGATATTCAAGTTCTGTTAATGGACTAACAGTGGACTTTTCCATCTGCAGATTATACTGAATGACCAGCAGAGGGAGTGATGCCGTAGACCATTTCTCTGCGATGCCGAGACCAAAAAAAAAAAGAAAGCGTCCTCAGCCTTCGGCTTCCATTATCAATTTACATGGTACGTGAAACTCTCATTTAATTGCTTTGCTTGTCATTAGAAGGAGTTCATAGCATCTGACGGCTCTTGGCACCTTTGAGGCTGCAATGAGTTGTCTTCTGTTAGAGCGATTGACTTGCTTTCAAATGGGGGAAGCTTATTTATCCTGCCTCCCTGCACTCTGTATGTGGCGCTCTGATACTCAACATGGAGTGCTCTTTCAGATACTCTGTGTTCTGGTCACTCCAGCCCACTTTCAAAAGGGGAGCCCAGTACTTTCAATGGTGCAGAGTACTTTCCCATTACACTTCCTACTTCCGTTGCAGTCATAATAACCGATAGTTAACCAGAGCAGACTTGCTGAAGTCTCATTGTCCTGTGTTATGGTCACCCAGGGCGATTTGTCATGAGGTGCTCTGACATCATAAAGCTACAGCATGGTGTCATCTGACATGAGAGCAAGCAATAGGATGCCTTTTTCATGGAATTGAAATGGGTAGCAGGCTAGACAGGATGTGCAGGTGAAGACAAAGATGGTAACATGAATAAACTCAGGCATTAGTTGACTTATGCATTTGTTTGAAGGTTTGGGTGATCATAATATTCTCGAGATCTCTATAGGTTAACTGATAGGGTTGCACAAGAATGAAGATGTTAGAATCTGTTATTCGTAGTTTTTATTATTACCTCTAGCTGTAGCATAAGCCTTCTTTCAAAACCTTATCAGATCACTTAATAGTTACTGCTGTACCATAACCTAAAAATTCTCAGTGAGAAAGATACCATGTCACAGGGCTAGCACTGAGATCTTTTTATTTATGTCCTAATATAGGTGCTGGAATGGTGTAGAGAGTAGTAGCAAAGTTTGGCTTTTGATCGAGAGAAGTATGCTAGGTTGGAAATAAAAGTCAGATTTGACTTTGTAGTGAGCTGTGGATTTTCGCAGAGTTACAGACGCCATAGTACTCATTATTAGCACATTATAAAAATCTGTTTATTGTGTTGCATTAGTTTGGAGATATTCAAGTTCTGTTAATGGACTAACAGTGGACTTTTCCATCTGCAGATTATACTGAATGACCAGCAGAGGGAGTGATGCCGTAGACCATTTCTCTGCGATGCCGAGACCAAAAAAAAAAAGAAAGCGTCCTCAGCCTTCGGCTTCCATTATCAATTTACATGGTACGTGAAACTCTCATTTAATTGCTTTGCTTGTCATTAGAAGGAGTTCATAGCATCTGACGGCTCTTGGCACCTTTGAGGCTGCAATGAGTTGTCTTCTGTTAGAGCGATTGACTTACTTTCAAATGGGGGAAGCTTATTTATCCTGCCTCCCTGCACTCTGTATGTGGCGCTCTGATACTCAACATGGCGTGCTCTTTCAGATACTCTGTGTTCTGGTCACTCCAGCCCACTTTCAAAAGGGGAGCCCAGTACTTTCAATGGTGCAGAGTACTTTCCCATTACACTTCCTACTTCCGTTGCAGTCATAATAACCGATAGTTAACCAGAGCAGACTTGCTGAAGTCTCATTGTCCTGTGTTATGGTCACCCAGGGCGATTTGTCATGAGGTGCTCTGACATCATAAAGCTACAGCATGGTGTCATCTGACATGAGAGCAAGCAATAGGATGCCTTTTTCATGGAATTGAAATGGGTAGCAGGCTAGACAGGATGTGCAGGTGAAGACAAAGATGGTAACATGAATAAACTCAGGCATTAGTTGACTTATGCATTTGTTTGAAGGTTTGGGTGATCATAATATTCTCGAGATCTCTATAGGTTAACTGATAGGGTTGCACAAGAATGAAGATGTTAGAATCTGTTATTCGTAGTTTTTATTATTACCTCTAGCTGTAGCATAAGCCTTCTTTCAAAACCTTATCAGATCACTTAATAGTTACTGCTGTACCATAACCTAAAAATTCTCAGTGAGAAAGATACCATGTCACAGGGCTAGCACTGAGATCTTTTTATTTATGTCCTAATATAGGTGCTGGAATGGTGTAGAGAGTAGTAGCAAAGTTTGGCTTTTGATTGAGAGAAGTATGCTAGGTTGGAAATAAAAGTCAGATTTGAGTTTGTAGTGAGCTGTGGATTTTCGCAGAGTTACAGACGCCATAGTACTCATTATTAGCACATTATAAAAATCTGTTTATTGTGTTGCATTAGTTTGGAGATATTCAAGTTCTGTTAACGGACTAACAGTGGACTTTTCCATCTGCAGATTATACTGAATGACCAGCAGAGGGAGTGATGCCGTAGACCATTTCTCTGCGATGCCGAGACCAAAAAAAAAAAGAAAGCGTCCTCAGCCTTCGGCTTCCATTATCAATTTACATGGTACGTGAAACTCTCATTTAATTGCTTTGCTTGTCATTAGAAGGAGTTCATAGCATCTGACGGCTCTTGGCACCTTTGAGGCTGCAATGAGTTGTCTTCTGTTAGAGCGATTGACTTGCTTTCAAATGGGGGAAGCTTATTTATCCTGCCTCCCTGCACTCTGTATGTGGCGCTCTGATACTCAACATGGAGTGCTCTTTCAGATACTCTGTGTTCTGGTCACTCCAGCCCACTTTCAAAAGGGGAGCCCAGTACTTTCAATGGTGCAGAGTACTTTCCCATTACACTTCCTACTTCCGTTGCAGTCATAATAACCGATAGTTAACCAGAGCAGACTTGCTGAAGTCTCATTGTCCTGTGTTATGGTCACCCAGGGCGATTTGTCATGAGGTGCTCTGACATCATAAAGCTACAGCATGGTGTCATCTGACATGAGAGCAAGCAATAGGATGCCTTTTTCATGGAATTGAAATGGGTAGCAGGCTAGACAGGATGTGCAGGTGAAGACAAAGATGGTAACATGAATAAACTCAGGCATTAGTTGACTTATGCATTTGTTTGAAGGTTTGGGTGATCATAATATTCTCGAGATCTCTATAGGTTAACTGATAGGGTTGCACAAGAATGAAGATGTTAGAATCTGTTATTCGTAGTTTTTATTATTACCTCTAGCTGTAGCATAAGCCTTCTTTCAAAACCTTATCAGATCACTTAATAGTTACTGCTGTACCATAACCTAAAAATTCTCAGTGAGAAAGATACCATGTCACAGGGCTAGCACTGAGATCTTTTTATTTATGTCCTAATATAGGTGCTGGAATGGTGTAGAGAGTAGTAGCAAAGTTTGGCTTTTGATTGAGAGAAGTATGCTAGGTTGGAAATAAAAGTCAGATTTGAGTTTGTAGTGAGCTGTGGATTTTCGCAGAGTTACAGACGCCATAGTACTCATTATTAGCACATTATAAAAATCTGTTTATTGTGTTGCATTAGTTTGGAGATATTAAAGTTTTGTTAATGGACTAACAGTGGACTTTTCCATCTGCAGATTATACTGAATGACCAGCAGAGGGAGTGATGCCGTAGACCATTTCTCTGCGATGCTGAGACCAAAAAAAAAAAGAAAGCGTCCTCAGCCTTCGGCTTCCATTATCAATTTACATGGTAGGTGAAACTCTCATTTAATCCCTTTGCTTGTCATTAGAAGGAGTTCATAGCATCTGACGGCTCTTGGCACCTTTGAGGCTGCAATGAGTTGTCTTCTGTTAGAGCGATTGACTTACTTTCAAATGGGGGAAGCTTATTTATCCTGCCTCCCTGCACTCTGTATGTGGCGCTCTGATACTCAACATGGAGTGCTCTTTCAGATACTCTGTGTTCTGGTCACTCCAGCCCACTTTCAAAAGGGGAGCCCAGTACTTTCAATGGTGCAGAGTACTTTCCCATTACACTTCCTACTTCCGTTGCAGTCATAATAACCGATAGTTAACCAGAGCAGACTTGCTGAAGTCTCATTGTCCTGTGTTATGGTCACCCAGGGCGATTTGTCATGAGGTGCTCTGACATCATAAAGCTACAGCATGGTGTCATCTGACATGAGAGCAAGCAACAGGATGCCTTTTTCATGGAATTGAAATGGGTAGCAGGCTAGACAGGATGTGCAGGTGAAGACAAAGATGGTAACATGAATAAACTCAGGCATTAGTTGACTTATGCATTTGTTTGAAGGTTTGGGTGATCATAATATTCTCGAGATCTCTATAGGTTAACTGATAGGGTTGCACAAGAATGAAGATGTTAGAATCTGTTATTCGTAGTTTTTATTATTACCTCTAGCTGTAGCATAAGCCTTCTTTCAAAACCTTATCAGATCACTTAATAGTTACTGCTGTACCATAACCTAAAAATTCTCAGTGAGAAAGATACCATGTCACAGGGCTAGCACTGAGATCTTTTTATTTATGTCCTAATATAGGTGCTGGAATGGTGTAGAGAGTAGTAGCAAAGTTTGGCTTTTGATCGAGAGAAGTATGCTAGGTTGGAAATAAAAGTCAGATTTGACTTTGTAGTGAGCTGTGGATTTTCGCAGAGTTACAGACGCCATAGTACTCATTATTAGCACATTATAAAAATCTGTTTATTGTGTTGCATTAGTTTGGAGATATTCAAGTTCTGTTAATGGACTAACAGTGGACTTTTCCATCTGCAGATTATACTGAATGACCAGCAGAGGGAGTGATGCCGTAGACCATTTCTCTGCGATGCCGAGACCAAAAAAAAAAAGAAAGCGTCCTCAGCCTTCGGCTTCCATTATCAATTTACATGGTACGTGAAACTCTCATTTAATTGCTTTGCTTGTCATTAGAAGGAGTTCATAGCATCTGACGGCTCTTGGCACCTTTGAGGCTGCAATGAGTTGTCTTCTGTTAGAGCGATTGACTTACTTTCAAATGGGGGAAGCTTATTTATCCTGCCTCCCTGCACTCTGTATGTGGCGCTCTGATACTCAACATGGCGTGCTCTTTCAGATACTCTGTGTTCTGGTCACTCCAGCCCACTTTCAAAAGGGGAGCCCAGTACTTTCAATGGTGCAGAGTACTTTCCCATTACACTTCCTACTTCCGTTGCAGTCATAATAACCGATAGTTAACCAGAGCAGACTTGCTGAAGTCTCATTGTCCTGTGTTATGGTCACCCAGGGCGATTTGTCATGAGGTGCTCTGACATCATAAAGCTACAGCATGGTGTCATCTGACATGAGAGCAAGCAATAGGATGCCTTTTTCATGGAATTGAAATGGGTAGCAGGCTAGACAGGATGTGCAGGTGAAGACAAAGATGGTAACATGAATAAACTCAGGCATTAGTTGACTTATGCATTTGTTTGAAGGTTTGGGTGATCATAATATTCTCGAGATCTCTATAGGTTAACTGATAGGGTTGCACAAGAATGAAGATGTTAGAATCTGTTATTCGTAGTTTTTATTATTACCTCTAGCTGTAGCATAAGCCTTCTTTCAAAACCTTATCAGATCACTTAATAGTTACTGCTGTACCATAACCTAAAAATTCTCAGTGAGAAAGATACCATGTCACAGGGCTAGCACTGAGATCTTTTTATTTATGTCCTAATATAGGTGCTGGAATGGTGTAGAGAGTAGTAGCAAAGTTTGGCTTTTGATTGAGAGAAGTATGCTAGGTTGGAAATAAAAGTCAGATTTGAGTTTGTAGTGAGCTGTGGATTTTCGCAGAGTTACAGACGCCATAGTACTCATTATTAGCACATTATAAAAATCTGTTTATTGTGTTGCATTAGTTTGGAGATATTCAAGTTCTGTTAACGGACTAACAGTGGACTTTTCCATCTGCAGATTATACTGAATGACCAGCAGAGGGAGTGATGCCGTAGACCATTTCTCTGCGATGCCGAGACCAAAAAAAAAAAGAAAGCGTCCTCAGCCTTCGGCTTCCATTATCAATTTACATGGTACGTGAAACTCTCATTTAATTGCTTTGCTTGTCATTAGAAGGAGTTCATAGCATCTGACGGCTCTTGGCACCTTTGAGGCTGCAATGAGTTGTCTTCTGTTAGAGCGATTGACTTGCTTTCAAATGGGGGAAGCTTATTTATCCTGCCTCCCTGCACTCTGTATGTGGCGCTCTGATACTCAACATGGAGTGCTCTTTCAGATACTCTGTGTTCTGGTCACTCCAGCCCACTTTCAAAAGGGGAGCCCAGTACTTTCAATGGTGCAGAGTACTTTCCCATTACACTTCCTACTTCCGTTGCAGTCATAATAACCGATAGTTAACCAGAGCAGACTTGCTGAAGTCTCATTGTCCTGTGTTATGGTCACCCAGGGCGATTTGTCATGAGGTGCTCTGACATCATAAAGCTACAGCATGGTGTCATCTGACATGAGAGCAAGCAATAGGATGCCTTTTTCATGGAATTGAAATGGGTAGCAGGCTAGACAGGATGTGCAGGTGAAGACAAAGATGGTAACATGAATAAACTCAGGCATTAGTTGACTTATGCATTTGTTTGAAGGTTTGGGTGATCATAATATTCTCGAGATCTCTATAGGTTAACTGATAGGGTTGCACAAGAATGAAGATGTTAGAATCTGTTATTCGTAGTTTTTATTATTACCTCTAGCTGTAGCATAAGCCTTCTTTCAAAACCTTATCAGATCACTTAATAGTTACTGCTGTACCATAACCTAAAAATTCTCAGTGAGAAAGATACCATGTCACAGGGCTAGCACTGAGATCTTTTTATTTATGTCCTAATATAGGTGCTGGAATGGTGTAGAGAGTAGTAGCAAAGTTTGGCTTTTGATCGAGAGAAGTATGCTAGGTTGGAAATAAAAGTCAGATTTGACTTTGTAGTGAGCTGTGGATTTTCGCAGAGTTACAGACGCCATAGTACTCATTATTAGCACATTATAAAAATCTGTTTATTGTGTTGCATTAGTTTGGAGATATTCAAGTTCTGTTAATGGACTAACAGTGGACTTTTCCATCTGCAGATTATACTGAATGACCAGCAGAGGGAGTGATGCCGTAGACCATTTCTCTGCGATGCCGAGACCAAAAAAAAAAAGAAAGCGTCCTCAGCCTTCGGCTTCCATTATCAATTTACATGGTACGTGAAACTCTCATTTAATTGCTTTGCTTGTCATTAGAAGGAGTTCATAGCATCTGACGGCTCTTGGCACCTTTGAGGCTGCAATGAGTTGTCTTCTGTTAGAGCGATTGACTTACTTTCAAATGGGGGAAGCTTATTTATCCTGCCTCCCTGCACTCTGTATGTGGCGCTCTGATACTCAACATGGCGTGCTCTTTCAGATACTCTGTGTTCTGGTCACTCCAGCCCACTTTCAAAAGGGGAGCCCAGTACTTTCAATGGTGCAGAGTACTTTCCCATTACACTTCCTACTTCCGTTGCAGTCATAATAACCGATAGTTAACCAGAGCAGACTTGCTGAAGTCTCATTGTCCTGTGTTATGGTCACCCAGGGCGATTTGTCATGAGGTGCTCTGACATCATAAAGCTACAGCATGGTGTCATCTGACATGAGAGCAAGCAATAGGATGCCTTTTTCATGGAATTGAAATGGGTAGCAGGCTAGACAGGATGTGCAGGTGAAGACAAAGATGGTAACATGAATAAACTCAGGCATTAGTTGACTTATGCATTTGTTTGAAGGTTTGGGTGATCATAATATTCTCGAGATCTCTATAGGTTAACTGATAGGGTTGCACAAGAATGAAGATGTTAGAATCTGTTATTCGTAGTTTTTATTATTACCTCTAGCTGTAGCATAAGCCTTCTTTCAAAACCTTATCAGATCACTTAATAGTTACTGCTGTACCATAACCTAAAAATTCTCAGTGAGAAAGATACCATGTCACAGGGCTAGCACTGAGATCTTTTTATTTATGTCCTAATATAGGTGCTGGAATGGTGTAGAGAGTAGTAGCAAAGTTTGGCTTTTGATTGAGAGAAGTATGCTAGGTTGGAAATAAAAGTCAGATTTGAGTTTGTAGTGAGCTGTGGATTTTCGCAGAGTTACAGACGCCATAGTACTCATTATTAGCACATTATAAAAATCTGTTTATTGTGTTGCATTAGTTTGGAGATATTCAAGTTCTGTTAACGGACTAACAGTGGACTTTTCCATCTGCAGATTATACTGAATGACCAGCAGAGGGAGTGATGCCGTAGACCATTTCTCTGCGATGCCGAGACCAAAAAAAAAAAGAAAGCGTCCTCAGCCTTCGGCTTCCATTATCAATTTACATGGTACGTGAAACTCTCATTTAATTGCTTTGCTTGTCATTAGAAGGAGTTCATAGCATCTGACGGCTCTTGGCACCTTTGAGGCTGCAATGAGTTGTCTTCTGTTAGAGCGATTGACTTGCTTTCAAATGGGGGAAGCTTATTTATCCTGCCTCCCTGCACTCTGTATGTGGCGCTCTGATACTCAACATGGAGTGCTCTTTCAGATACTCTGTGTTCTGGTCACTCCAGCCCACTTTCAAAAGGGGAGCCCAGTACTTTCAATGGTGCAGAGTACTTTCCCATTACACTTCCTACTTCCGTTGCAGTCATAATAACCGATAGTTAACCAGAGCAGACTTGCTGAAGTCTCATTGTCCTGTGTTATGGTCACCCAGGGCGATTTGTCATGAGGTGCTCTGACATCATAAAGCTACAGCATGGTGTCATCTGACATGAGAGCAAGCAATAGGATGCCTTTTTCATGGAATTGAAATGGGTAGCAGGCTAGACAGGATGTGCAGGTGAAGACAAAGATGGTAACATGAATAAACTCAGGCATTAGTTGACTTATGCATTTGTTTGAAGGTTTGGGTGATCATAATATTCTCGAGATCTCTATAGGTTAACTGATAGGGTTGCACAAGAATGAAGATGTTAGAATCTGTTATTCGTAGTTTTTATTATTACCTCTAGCTGTAGCATAAGCCTTCTTTCAAAACCTTATCAGATCACTTAATAGTTACTGCTGTACCATAACCTAAAAATTCTCAGTGAGAAAGATACCATGTCACAGGGCTAGCACTGAGATCTTTTTATTTATGTCCTAATATAGGTGCTGGAATGGTGTAGAGAGTAGTAGCAAAGTTTGGCTTTTGATTGAGAGAAGTATGCTAGGTTGGAAATAAAAGTCAGATTTGAGTTTGTAGTGAGCTGTGGATTTTCGCAGAGTTACAGACGCCATAGTACTCATTATTAGCACATTATAAAAATCTGTTTATTGTGTTGCATTAGTTTGGAGATATTAAAGTTTTGTTAATGGACTAACAGTGGACTTTTCCATCTGCAGATTATACTGAATGACCAGCAGAGGGAGTGATGCCGTAGACCATTTCTCTGCGATGCTGAGACCAAAAAAAAAAAGAAAGCGTCCTCAGCCTTCGGCTTCCATTATCAATTTACATGGTAGGTGAAACTCTCATTTAATCCCTTTGCTTGTCATTAGAAGGAGTTCATAGCATCTGACGGCTCTTGGCACCTTTGAGGCTGCAATGAGTTGTCTTCTGTTAGAGCGATTGACTTACTTTCAAATGGGGGAAGCTTATTTATCCTGCCTCCCTGCACTCTGTATGTGGCGCTCTGATACTCAACATGGAGTGCTCTTTCAGATACTCTGTGTTCTGGTCACTCCAGCCCACTTTCAAAAGGGGAGCCCAGTACTTTCAATGGTGCAGAGTACTTTCCCATTACACTTCCTACTTCCGTTGCAGTCATAATAACCGATAGTTAACCAGAGCAGACTTGCTGAAGTCTCATTGTCCTGTGTTATGGTCACCCAGGGCGATTTGTCATGAGGTGCTCTGACATCATAAAGCTACAGCATGGTGTCATCTGACATGAGAGCAAGCAACAGGATGCCTTTTTCATGGAATTGAAATGGGTAGCAGGCTAGACAGGATGTGCAGGTGAAGACAAAGATGGTAACATGAATAAACTCAGGCATTAGTTGACTTATGCATTTGTTTGAAGGTTTGGGTGATCATAATATTCTCGAGATCTCTATAGGTTAACTGATAGGGTTGCACAAGAATGAAGATGTTAGAATCTGTTATTCGTAGTTTTTATTATTACCTCTAGCTGTAGCATAAGCCTTCTTTCAAAACCTTATCAGATCACTTAATAGTTACTGCTGTACCATAACCTAAAAATTCTCAGTGAGAAAGATACCATGTCACAGGGCTAGCACTGAGATCTTTTTATTTATGTCCTAATATAGGTGCTGGAATGGTGTAGAGAGTAGTAGCAAAGTTTGGCTTTTGATCGAGAGAAGTATGCTAGGTTGGAAATAAAAGTCAGATTTGACTTTGTAGTGAGCTGTGGATTTTCGCAGAGTTACAGACGCCATAGTACTCATTATTAGCACATTATAAAAATCTGTTTATTGTGTTGCATTAGTTTGGAGATATTCAAGTTCTGTTAATGGACTAACAGTGGACTTTTCCATCTGCAGATTATACTGAATGACCAGCAGAGGGAGTGATGCCGTAGACCATTTCTCTGCGATGCCGAGACCAAAAAAAAAAAGAAAGCGTCCTCAGCCTTCGGCTTCCATTATCAATTTACATGGTACGTGAAACTCTCATTTAATTGCTTTGCTTGTCATTAGAAGGAGTTCATAGCATCTGACGGCTCTTGGCACCTTTGAGGCTGCAATGAGTTGTCTTCTGTTAGAGCGATTGACTTACTTTCAAATGGGGGAAGCTTATTTATCCTGCCTCCCTGCACTCTGTATGTGGCGCTCTGATACTCAACATGGCGTGCTCTTTCAGATACTCTGTGTTCTGGTCACTCCAGCCCACTTTCAAAAGGGGAGCCCAGTACTTTCAATGGTGCAGAGTACTTTCCCATTACACTTCCTACTTCCGTTGCAGTCATAATAACCGATAGTTAACCAGAGCAGACTTGCTGAAGTCTCATTGTCCTGTGTTATGGTCACCCAGGGCGATTTGTCATGAGGTGCTCTGACATCATAAAGCTACAGCATGGTGTCATCTGACATGAGAGCAAGCAATAGGATGCCTTTTTCATGGAATTGAAATGGGTAGCAGGCTAGACAGGATGTGCAGGTGAAGACAAAGATGGTAACATGAATAAACTCAGGCATTAGTTGACTTATGCATTTGTTTGAAGGTTTGGGTGATCATAATATTCTCGAGATCTCTATAGGTTAACTGATAGGGTTGCACAAGAATGAAGATGTTAGAATCTGTTATTCGTAGTTTTTATTATTACCTCTAGCTGTAGCATAAGCCTTCTTTCAAAACCTTATCAGATCACTTAATAGTTACTGCTGTACCATAACCTAAAAATTCTCAGTGAGAAAGATACCATGTCACAGGGCTAGCACTGAGATCTTTTTATTTATGTCCTAATATAGGTGCTGGAATGGTGTAGAGAGTAGTAGCAAAGTTTGGCTTTTGATTGAGAGAAGTATGCTAGGTTGGAAATAAAAGTCAGATTTGAGTTTGTAGTGAGCTGTGGATTTTCGCAGAGTTACAGACGCCATAGTACTCATTATTAGCACATTATAAAAATCTGTTTATTGTGTTGCATTAGTTTGGAGATATTCAAGTTCTGTTAACGGACTAACAGTGGACTTTTCCATCTGCAGATTATACTGAATGACCAGCAGAGGGAGTGATGCCGTAGACCATTTCTCTGCGATGCCGAGACCAAAAAAAAAAAGAAAGCGTCCTCAGCCTTCGGCTTCCATTATCAATTTACATGGTACGTGAAACTCTCATTTAATTGCTTTGCTTGTCATTAGAAGGAGTTCATAGCATCTGACGGCTCTTGGCACCTTTGAGGCTGCAATGAGTTGTCTTCTGTTAGAGCGATTGACTTGCTTTCAAATGGGGGAAGCTTATTTATCCTGCCTCCCTGCACTCTGTATGTGGCGCTCTGATACTCAACATGGAGTGCTCTTTCAGATACTCTGTGTTCTGGTCACTCCAGCCCACTTTCAAAAGGGGAGCCCAGTACTTTCAATGGTGCAGAGTACTTTCCCATTACACTTCCTACTTCCGTTGCAGTCATAATAACCGATAGTTAACCAGAGCAGACTTGCTGAAGTCTCATTGTCCTGTGTTATGGTCACCCAGGGCGATTTGTCATGAGGTGCTCTGACATCATAAAGCTACAGCATGGTGTCATCTGACATGAGAGCAAGCAATAGGATGCCTTTTTCATGGAATTGAAATGGGTAGCAGGCTAGACAGGATGTGCAGGTGAAGACAAAGATGGTAACATGAATAAACTCAGGCATTAGTTGACTTATGCATTTGTTTGAAGGTTTGGGTGATCATAATATTCTCGAGATCTCTATAGGTTAACTGATAGGGTTGCACAAGAATGAAGATGTTAGAATCTGTTATTCGTAGTTTTTATTATTACCTCTAGCTGTAGCATAAGCCTTCTTTCAAAACCTTATCAGATCACTTAATAGTTACTGCTGTACCATAACCTAAAAATTCTCAGTGAGAAAGATACCATGTCACAGGGCTAGCACTGAGATCTTTTTATTTATGTCCTAATATAGGTGCTGGAATGGTGTAGAGAGTAGTAGCAAAGTTTGGCTTTTGATTGAGAGAAGTATGCTAGGTTGGAAATAAAAGTCAGATTTGAGTTTGTAGTGAGCTGTGGATTTTCGCAGAGTTACAGACGCCATAGTACTCATTATTAGCACATTATAAAAATCTGTTTATTGTGTTGCATTAGTTTGGAGATATTAAAGTTTTGTTAATGGACTAACAGTGGACTTTTCCATCTGCAGATTATACTGAATGACCAGCAGAGGGAGTGATGCCGTAGACCATTTCTCTGCGATGCTGAGACCAAAAAAAAAAAGAAAGCGTCCTCAGCCTTCGGCTTCCATTATCAATTTACATGGTAGGTGAAACTCTCATTTAATCCCTTTGCTTGTCATTAGAAGGAGTTCATAGCATCTGACGGCTCTTGGCACCTTTGAGGCTGCAATGAGTTGTCTTCTGTTAGAGCGATTGACTTACTTTCAAATGGGGGAAGCTTATTTATCCTGCCTCCCTGCACTCTGTATGTGGCGCTCTGATACTCAACATGGAGTGCTCTTTCAGATACTCTGTGTTCTGGTCACTCCAGCCCACTTTCAAAAGGGGAGCCCAGTACTTTCAATGGTGCAGAGTACTTTCCCATTACACTTCCTACTTCCGTTGCAGTCATAATAACCGATAGTTAACCAGAGCAGACTTGCTGAAGTCTCATTGTCCTGTGTTATGGTCACCCAGGGCGATTTGTCATGAGGTGCTCTGACATCATAAAGCTACAGCATGGTGTCATCTGACATGAGAGCAAGCAACAGGATGCCTTTTTCATGGAATTGAAATGGGTAGCAGGCTAGACAGGATGTGCAGGTGAAGACAAAGATGGTAACATGAATAAACTCAGGCATTAGTTGACTTATGCATTTGTTTGAAGGTTTGGGTGATCATAATATTCTCGAGATCTCTATAGGTTAACTGATAGGGTTGCACAAGAATGAAGATGTTAGAATCTGTTATTCGTAGTTTTTATTATTACCTCTAGCTGTAGCATAAGCCTTCTTTCAAAACCTTATCAGATCACTTAATAGTTACTGCTGTACCATAACCTAAAAATTCTCAGTGAGAAAGATACCATGTCACAGGGCTAGCACTGAGATCTTTTTATTTATGTCCTAATATAGGTGCTGGAATGGTGTAGAGAGTAGTAGCAAAGTTTGGCTTTTGATTGAGAGAAGTATGCTAGGTTGGAAATAAAAGTCAGATTTGAGTTTGTAGTGAGCTGTGGATTTTCGCAGAGTTACAGACGCCATAGTACTCATTATTAGCACATTATAAAAATCTGTTTATTGTGTTGCATTAGTTTGGAGATATTCAAGTTCTGTTAATGGACTAACAGTGGACTTTTCCATCTGCAGATTATACTGAATGACCAGCAGAGGGAGTGATGCCGTAGACCATTTCTCTGCGATGCCGAGACCAAAAAAAAAAAGAAAGCGTCCTCAGCCTTCGGCTTCCATTATCAATTTACATGGTACGTGAAACTCTCATTTAATTGCTTTGCTTGTCATTAGAAGGAGTTCATAGCATCTGACGGCTCTTGGCACCTTTGAGGCTGCAATGAGTTGTCTTCTGTTAGAGCGATTGACTTGCTTTCAAATGGGGGAAGCTTATTTATCCTGCCTCCCTGCACTCTGTATGTGGCGCTCTGATACTCAACATGGAGTGCTCTTTCAGATACTCTGTGTTCTGGTCACTCCAGCCCACTTTCAAAAGGGGAGCCCAGTACTTTCAATGGTGCAGAGTACTTTCCCATTACACTTCCTACTTCCGTTGCAGTCATAATAACCGATAGTTAACCAGAGCAGACTTGCTGAAGTCTCATTGTCCTGTGTTATGGTCACCCAGGGCGATTTGTCATGAGGTGCTCTGACATCATAAAGCTACAGCATGGTGTCATCTGACATGAGAGCAAGCAATAGGATGCCTTTTTCATGGAATTGAAATGGGTAGCAGGCTAGACAGGATGTGCAGGTGAAGACAAAGATGGTAACATGAATAAACTCAGGCATTAGTTGACTTATGCATTTGTTTGAAGGTTTGGGTGATCATAATATTCTCGAGATCTCTATAGGTTAACTGATAGGGTTGCACAAGAATGAAGATGTTAGAATCTGTTATTCGTAGTTTTTATTATTACCTCTAGCTGTAGCATAAGCCTTCTTTCAAAACCTTATCAGATCACTTAATAGTTACTGCTGTACCATAACCTAAAAATTCTCAGTGAGAAAGATACCATGTCACAGGGCTAGCACTGAGATCTTTTTATTTATGTCCTAATATAGGTGCTGGAATGGTGTAGAGAGTAGTAGCAAAGTTTGGCTTTTGATCGAGAGAAGTATGCTAGGTTGGAAATAAAAGTCAGATTTGACTTTGTAGTGAGCTGTGGATTTTCGCAGAGTTACAGACGCCATAGTACTCATTATTAGCACATTATAAAAATCTGTTTATTGTGTTGCATTAGTTTGGAGATATTCAAGTTCTGTTAATGGACTAACAGTGGACTTTTCCATCTGCAGATTATACTGAATGACCAGCAGAGGGAGTGATGCCGTAGACCATTTCTCTGCGATGCCGAGACCAAAAAAAAAAAGAAAGCGTCCTCAGCCTTCGGCTTCCATTATCAATTTACATGGTACGTGAAACTCTCATTTAATTGCTTTGCTTGTCATTAGAAGGAGTTCATAGCATCTGACGGCTCTTGGCACCTTTGAGGCTGCAATGAGTTGTCTTCTGTTAGAGCGATTGACTTACTTTCAAATGGGGGAAGCTTATTTATCCTGCCTCCCTGCACTCTGTATGTGGCGCTCTGATACTCAACATGGCGTGCTCTTTCAGATACTCTGTGTTCTGGTCACTCCAGCCCACTTTCAAAAGGGGAGCCCAGTACTTTCAATGGTGCAGAGTACTTTCCCATTACACTTCCTACTTCCGTTGCAGTCATAATAACCGATAGTTAACCAGAGCAGACTTGCTGAAGTCTCATTGTCCTGTGTTATGGTCACCCAGGGCGATTTGTCATGAGGTGCTCTGACATCATAAAGCTACAGCATGGTGTCATCTGACATGAGAGCAAGCAATAGGATGCCTTTTTCATGGAATTGAAATGGGTAGCAGGCTAGACAGGATGTGCAGGTGAAGACAAAGATGGTAACATGAATAAACTCAGGCATTAGTTGACTTATGCATTTGTTTGAAGGTTTGGGTGATCATAATATTCTCGAGATCTCTATAGGTTAACTGATAGGGTTGCACAAGAATGAAGATGTTAGAATCTGTTATTCGTAGTTTTTATTATTACCTCTAGCTGTAGCATAAGCCTTCTTTCAAAACCTTATCAGATCACTTAATAGTTACTGCTGTACCATAACCTAAAAATTCTCAGTGAGAAAGATACCATGTCACAGGGCTAGCACTGAGATCTTTTTATTTATGTCCTAATATAGGTGCTGGAATGGTGTAGAGAGTAGTAGCAAAGTTTGGCTTTTGATTGAGAGAAGTATGCTAGGTTGGAAATAAAAGTCAGATTTGAGTTTGTAGTGAGCTGTGGATTTTCGCAGAGTTACAGACGCCATAGTACTCATTATTAGCACATTATAAAAATCTGTTTATTGTGTTGCATTAGTTTGGAGATATTCAAGTTCTGTTAACGGACTAACAGTGGACTTTTCCATCTGCAGATTATACTGAATGACCAGCAGAGGGAGTGATGCCGTAGACCATTTCTCTGCGATGCCGAGACCAAAAAAAAAAAGAAAGCGTCCTCAGCCTTCGGCTTCCATTATCAATTTACATGGTACGTGAAACTCTCATTTAATTGCTTTGCTTGTCATTAGAAGGAGTTCATAGCATCTGACGGCTCTTGGCACCTTTGAGGCTGCAATGAGTTGTCTTCTGTTAGAGCGATTGACTTGCTTTCAAATGGGGGAAGCTTATTTATCCTGCCTCCCTGCACTCTGTATGTGGCGCTCTGATACTCAACATGGAGTGCTCTTTCAGATACTCTGTGTTCTGGTCACTCCAGCCCACTTTCAAAAGGGGAGCCCAGTACTTTCAATGGTGCAGAGTACTTTCCCATTACACTTCCTACTTCCGTTGCAGTCATAATAACCGATAGTTAACCAGAGCAGACTTGCTGAAGTCTCATTGTCCTGTGTTATGGTCACCCAGGGCGATTTGTCATGAGGTGCTCTGACATCATAAAGCTACAGCATGGTGTCATCTGACATGAGAGCAAGCAATAGGATGCCTTTTTCATGGAATTGAAATGGGTAGCAGGCTAGACAGGATGTGCAGGTGAAGACAAAGATGGTAACATGAATAAACTCAGGCATTAGTTGACTTATGCATTTGTTTGAAGGTTTGGGTGATCATAATATTCTCGAGATCTCTATAGGTTAACTGATAGGGTTGCACAAGAATGAAGATGTTAGAATCTGTTATTCGTAGTTTTTATTATTACCTCTAGCTGTAGCATAAGCCTTCTTTCAAAACCTTATCAGATCACTTAATAGTTACTGCTGTACCATAACCTAAAAATTCTCAGTGAGAAAGATACCATGTCACAGGGCTAGCACTGAGATCTTTTTATTTATGTCCTAATATAGGTGCTGGAATGGTGTAGAGAGTAGTAGCAAAGTTTGGCTTTTGATTGAGAGAAGTATGCTAGGTTGGAAATAAAAGTCAGATTTGAGTTTGTAGTGAGCTGTGGATTTTCGCAGAGTTACAGACGCCATAGTACTCATTATTAGCACATTATAAAAATCTGTTTATTGTGTTGCATTAGTTTGGAGATATTAAAGTTTTGTTAATGGACTAACAGTGGACTTTTCCATCTGCAGATTATACTGAATGACCAGCAGAGGGAGTGATGCCGTAGACCATTTCTCTGCGATGCTGAGACCAAAAAAAAAAAGAAAGCGTCCTCAGCCTTCGGCTTCCATTATCAATTTACATGGTAGGTGAAACTCTCATTTAATCCCTTTGCTTGTCATTAGAAGGAGTTCATAGCATCTGACGGCTCTTGGCACCTTTGAGGCTGCAATGAGTTGTCTTCTGTTAGAGCGATTGACTTACTTTCAAATGGGGGAAGCTTATTTATCCTGCCTCCCTGCACTCTGTATGTGGCGCTCTGATACTCAACATGGAGTGCTCTTTCAGATACTCTGTGTTCTGGTCACTCCAGCCCACTTTCAAAAGGGGAGCCCAGTACTTTCAATGGTGCAGAGTACTTTCCCATTACACTTCCTACTTCCGTTGCAGTCATAATAACCGATAGTTAACCAGAGCAGACTTGCTGAAGTCTCATTGTCCTGTGTTATGGTCACCCAGGGCGATTTGTCATGAGGTGCTCTGACATCATAAAGCTACAGCATGGTGTCATCTGACATGAGAGCAAGCAACAGGATGCCTTTTTCATGGAATTGAAATGGGTAGCAGGCTAGACAGGATGTGCAGGTGAAGACAAAGATGGTAACATGAATAAACTCAGGCATTAGTTGACTTATGCATTTGTTTGAAGGTTTGGGTGATCATAATATTCTCGAGATCTCTATAGGTTAACTGATAGGGTTGCACAAGAATGAAGATGTTAGAATCTGTTATTCGTAGTTTTTATTATTACCTCTAGCTGTAGCATAAGCCTTCTTTCAAAACCTTATCAGATCACTTAATAGTTACTGCTGTACCATAACCTAAAAATTCTCAGTGAGAAAGATACCATGTCACAGGGCTAGCACTGAGATCTTTTTATTTATGTCCTAATATAGGTGCTGGAATGGTGTAGAGAGTAGTAGCAAAGTTTGGCTTTTGATTGAGAGAAGTATGCTAGGTTGGAAATAAAAGTCAGATTTGAGTTTGTAGTGAGCTGTGGATTTTCGCAGAGTTACAGACGCCATAGTACTCATTATTAGCACATTATAAAAATCTGTTTATTGTGTTGCATTAGTTTGGAGATATTCAAGTTCTGTTAATGGACTAACAGTGGACTTTTCCATCTGCAGATTATACTGAATGACCAGCAGAGGGAGTGATGCCGTAGACCATTTCTCTGCGATGCCGAGACCAAAAAAAAAAAGAAAGCGTCCTCAGCCTTCGGCTTCCATTATCAATTTACATGGTACGTGAAACTCTCATTTAATTGCTTTGCTTGTCATTAGAAGGAGTTCATAGCATCTGACGGCTCTTGGCACCTTTGAGGCTGCAATGAGTTGTCTTCTGTTAGAGCGATTGACTTGCTTTCAAATGGGGGAAGCTTATTTATCCTGCCTCCCTGCACTCTGTATGTGGCGCTCTGATACTCAACATGGAGTGCTCTTTCAGATACTCTGTGTTCTGGTCACTCCAGCCCACTTTCAAAAGGGGAGCCCAGTACTTTCAATGGTGCAGAGTACTTTCCCATTACACTTCCTACTTCCGTTGCAGTCATAATAACCGATAGTTAACCAGAGCAGACTTGCTGAAGTCTCATTGTCCTGTGTTATGGTCACCCAGGGCGATTTGTCATGAGGTGCTCTGACATCATAAAGCTACAGCATGGTGTCATCTGACATGAGAGCAAGCAATAGGATGCCTTTTTCATGGAATTGAAATGGGTAGCAGGCTAGACAGGATGTGCAGGTGAAGACAAAGATGGTAACATGAATAAACTCAGGCATTAGTTGACTTATGCATTTGTTTGAAGGTTTGGGTGATCATAATATTCTCGAGATCTCTATAGGTTAACTGATAGGGTTGCACAAGAATGAAGATGTTAGAATCTGTTATTCGTAGTTTTTATTATTACCTCTAGCTGTAGCATAAGCCTTCTTTCAAAACCTTATCAGATCACTTAATAGTTACTGCTGTACCATAACCTAAAAATTCTCAGTGAGAAAGATACCATGTCACAGGGCTAGCACTGAGATCTTTTTATTTATGTCCTAATATAGGTGCTGGAATGGTGTAGAGAGTAGTAGCAAAGTTTGGCTTTTGATCGAGAGAAGTATGCTAGGTTGGAAATAAAAGTCAGATTTGACTTTGTAGTGAGCTGTGGATTTTCGCAGAGTTACAGACGCCATAGTACTCATTATTAGCACATTATAAAAATCTGTTTATTGTGTTGCATTAGTTTGGAGATATTCAAGTTCTGTTAATGGACTAACAGTGGACTTTTCCATCTGCAGATTATACTGAATGACCAGCAGAGGGAGTGATGCCGTAGACCATTTCTCTGCGATGCCGAGACCAAAAAAAAAAAGAAAGCGTCCTCAGCCTTCGGCTTCCATTATCAATTTACATGGTACGTGAAACTCTCATTTAATTGCTTTGCTTGTCATTAGAAGGAGTTCATAGCATCTGACGGCTCTTGGCACCTTTGAGGCTGCAATGAGTTGTCTTCTGTTAGAGCGATTGACTTACTTTCAAATGGGGGAAGCTTATTTATCCTGCCTCCCTGCACTCTGTATGTGGCGCTCTGATACTCAACATGGCGTGCTCTTTCAGATACTCTGTGTTCTGGTCACTCCAGCCCACTTTCAAAAGGGGAGCCCAGTACTTTCAATGGTGCAGAGTACTTTCCCATTACACTTCCTACTTCCGTTGCAGTCATAATAACCGATAGTTAACCAGAGCAGACTTGCTGAAGTCTCATTGTCCTGTGTTATGGTCACCCAGGGCGATTTGTCATGAGGTGCTCTGACATCATAAAGCTACAGCATGGTGTCATCTGACATGAGAGCAAGCAATAGGATGCCTTTTTCATGGAATTGAAATGGGTAGCAGGCTAGACAGGATGTGCAGGTGAAGACAAAGATGGTAACATGAATAAACTCAGGCATTAGTTGACTTATGCATTTGTTTGAAGGTTTGGGTGATCATAATATTCTCGAGATCTCTATAGGTTAACTGATAGGGTTGCACAAGAATGAAGATGTTAGAATCTGTTATTCGTAGTTTTTATTATTACCTCTAGCTGTAGCATAAGCCTTCTTTCAAAACCTTATCAGATCACTTAATAGTTACTGCTGTACCCTAACCTAAAAATTCTCAGTGAGAAAGATACCATGTCACAGGGCTAGCACTGAGATCTTTTTATTTATGTCCTAATATAGGTGCTGGAATGGTGTAGAGAGTAGTAGCAAAGTTTGGCTTTTGATTGAGAGAAGTATGCTAGGTTGGAAATAAAAGTCAGATTTGAGTTTGTAGTGAGCTGTGGATTTTCGCAGAGTTACAGACGCCATAGTACTCATTATTAGCACATTATAAAAATCTGTTTATTGTGTTGCATTAGTTTGGAGATATTCAAGTTCTGTTAATGGACTAACAGTGGACTTTTCCATCTGCAGATTATACTGAATGACCAGCAGAGGGAGTGATGCCGTAGACCATTTCTCTGCGATGCTGAGACAAAAAAAAAAAAAGAAAGCGTCCTCAGCCTTCGGCTTCCATTATCAATTTACATGGTAGGTGAAACTCTCATTTAATCGCTTTGCTTGTCATTAGAAGGAGTTCATAGCATCTGACGGCTCTTGGCACCTTTGAGGCTGCAATGAGTTGTCTTCTGTTAGAGCGATTGACTTACTTTCAAATGGGGGAAGCTTATTTATCCTGCCTCCCTGCACTCTGTATGTGGCGCTCTGATACTCAACATGGAGTGCTCTTTCAGATACTCTGTGTTCTGGTCACTCCAGCCCACTTTCAAAAGGGGAGCCCAGTACTTTCAATGGTGCAGAGTACTTTCCCATTACACTTCCTACTTCCGTTGCAGTCATAATAACCGATAGTTAACCAGAGCAGACTTGCTGAAGTCTCATTGTCCTGTGTTATGGTCACCCAGGGCGATTTGTCATGAGGTGCTCTGACATCATAAAGCTACAGCATGGTGTCATCTGACATGAGAGCAAGCAATAGGATGCCTTTTTCATGGAATTGAAATGGGTAGCAGGCTAGACAGGATGTGCAGGTGAAGACAAAGATGGTAACATGAATAAACTCAGGCATTAGTTGACTTATGCATTTGTTTGAAGGTTTGGGTGATCATAATATTCTCGAGATCTCTATAGGTTAACTGATAGGGTTGCACAAGAATGAAGATGTTAGAATCTGTTATTCGTAGTTTTTATTATTACCTCTAGCTGTAGCATAAGCCTTCTTTCAAAACCTTATCAGATCACTTAATAGTTACTGCTGTACCATAACCTAAAAATTCTCAGTGAGAAAGATACCATGTCACAGGGCTAGCACTGAGATCTTTTTATTTATGTCCTAATATAGGTGCTGGAATGGTGTAGAGAGTAGTAGCAAAGTTTGGCTTTTGATCGAGAGAAGTATGCTAGGTTGGAAATAAAAGTCAGATTTGACTTTGTAGTGAGCTGTGGATTTTCGCAGAGTTACAGACGCCATAGTACTCATTATTAGCACATTATAAAAATCTGTTTATTGTGTTGCATTAGTTTGGAGATATTCAAGTTCTGTTAATGGACTAACAGTGGACTTTTCCATCTGCAGATTATACTGAATGACCAGCAGAGGGAGTGATGCCGTAGACCATTTCTCTGCGATGCCGAGACCAAAAAAAAAAAGAAAGCGTCCTCAGCCTTCGGCTTCCATTATCAATTTACATGGTACGTGAAACTCTCATTTAATTGCTTTGCTTGTCATTAGAAGGAGTTCATAGCATCTGACGGCTCTTGGCACCTTTGAGGCTGCAATGAGTTGTCTTCTGTTAGAGCGATTGACTTACTTTCAAATGGGGGAAGCTTATTTATCCTGCCTCCCTGCACTCTGTATGTGGCGCTCTGATACTCAACATGGCGTGCTCTTTCAGATACTCTGTGTTCTGGTCACTCCAGCCCACTTTCAAAAGGGGAGCCCAGTACTTTCAATGGTGCAGAGTACTTTCCCATTACACTTCCTACTTCCGTTGCAGTCATAATAACCGATAGTTAACCAGAGCAGACTTGCTGAAGTCTCATTGTCCTGTGTTATGGTCACCCAGGGCGATTTGTCATGAGGTGCTCTGACATCATAAAGCTACAGCATGGTGTCATCTGACATGAGAGCAAGCAATAGGATGCCTTTTTCATGGAATTGAAATGGGTAGCAGGCTAGACAGGATGTGCAGGTGAAGACAAAGATGGTAACATGAATAAACTCAGGCATTAGTTGACTTATGCATTTGTTTGAAGGTTTGGGTGATCATAATATTCTCGAGATCTCTATAGGTTAACTGATAGGGTTGCACAAGAATGAAGATGTTAGAATCTGTTATTCGTAGTTTTTATTATTACCTCTAGCTGTAGCATAAGCCTTCTTTCAAAACCTTATCAGATCACTTAATAGTTACTGCTGTACCATAACCTAAAAATTCTCAGTGAGAAAGATACCATGTCACAGGGCTAGCACTGAGATCTTTTTATTTATGTCCTAATATAGGTGCTGGAATGGTGTAGAGAGTAGTAGCAAAGTTTGGCTTTTGATTGAGAGAAGTATGCTAGGTTGGAAATAAAAGTCAGATTTGAGTTTGTAGTGAGCTGTGGATTTTCGCAGAGTTACAGACGCCATAGTACTCATTATTAGCACATTATAAAAATCTGTTTATTGTGTTGCATTAGTTTGGAGATATTAAAGTTTTGTTAATGGACTAACAGTGGACTTTTCCATCTGCAGATTATACTGAATGACCAGCAGAGGGAGTGATGCCGTAGACCATTTCTCTGCGATGCTGAGACCAAAAAAAAAAAGAAAGCGTCCTCAGCCTTCGGCTTCCATTATCAATTTACATGGTAGGTGAAACTCTCATTTAATCCCTTTGCTTGTCATTAGAAGGAGTTCATAGCATCTGACGGCTCTTGGCACCTTTGAGGCTGCAATGAGTTGTCTTCTGTTAGAGCGATTGACTTACTTTCAAATGGGGGAAGCTTATTTATCCTGCCTCCCTGCACTCTGTATGTGGCGCTCTGATACTCAACATGGAGTGCTCTTTCAGATACTCTGTGTTCTGGTCACTCCAGCCCACTTTCAAAAGGGGAGCCCAGTACTTTCAATGGTGCAGAGTACTTTCCCATTACACTTCCTACTTCCGTTGCAGTCATAATAACCGATAGTTAACCAGAGCAGACTTGCTGAAGTCTCATTGTCCTGTGTTATGGTCACCCAGGGCGATTTGTCATGAGGTGCTCTGACATCATAAAGCTACAGCATGGTGTCATCTGACATGAGAGCAAGCAACAGGATGCCTTTTTCATGGAATTGAAATGGGTAGCAGGCTAGACAGGATGTGCAGGTGAAGACAAAGATGGTAACATGAATAAACTCAGGCATTAGTTGACTTATGCATTTGTTTGAAGGTTTGGGTGATCATAATATTCTCGAGATCTCTATAGGTTAACTGATAGGGTTGCACAAGAATGAAGATGTTAGAATCTGTTATTCGTAGTTTTTATTATTACCTCTAGCTGTAGCATAAGCCTTCTTTCAAAACCTTATCAGATCACTTAATAGTTACTGCTGTACCATAACCTAAAAATTCTCAGTGAGAAAGATACCATGTCACAGGGCTAGCACTGAGATCTTTTTATTTATGTCCTAATATAGGTGCTGGAATGGTGTAGAGAGTAGTAGCAAAGTTTGGCTTTTGATCGAGAGAAGTATGCTAGGTTGGAAATAAAAGTCAGATTTGACTTTGTAGTGAGCTGTGGATTTTCGCAGAGTTACAGACGCCATAGTACTCATTATTAGCACATTATAAAAATCTGTTTATTGTGTTGCATTAGTTTGGAGATATTCAAGTTCTGTTAATGGACTAACAGTGGACTTTTCCATCTGCAGATTATACTGAATGACCAGCAGAGGGAGTGATGCCGTAGACCATTTCTCTGCGATGCCGAGACCAAAAAAAAAAAGAAAGCGTCCTCAGCCTTCGGCTTCCATTATCAATTTACATGGTACGTGAAACTCTCATTTAATTGCTTTGCTTGTCATTAGAAGGAGTTCATAGCATCTGACGGCTCTTGGCACCTTTGAGGCTGCAATGAGTTGTCTTCTGTTAGAGCGATTGACTTACTTTCAAATGGGGGAAGCTTATTTATCCTGCCTCCCTGCACTCTGTATGTGGCGCTCTGATACTCAACATGGCGTGCTCTTTCAGATACTCTGTGTTCTGGTCACTCCAGCCCACTTTCAAAAGGGGAGCCCAGTACTTTCAATGGTGCAGAGTACTTTCCCATTACACTTCCTACTTCCGTTGCAGTCATAATAACCGATAGTTAACCAGAGCAGACTTGCTGAAGTCTCATTGTCCTGTGTTATGGTCACCCAGGGCGATTTGTCATGAGGTGCTCTGACATCATAAAGCTACAGCATGGTGTCATCTGACATGAGAGCAAGCAATAGGATGCCTTTTTCATGGAATTGAAATGGGTAGCAGGCTAGACAGGATGTGCAGGTGAAGACAAAGATGGTAACATGAATAAACTCAGGCATTAGTTGACTTATGCATTTGTTTGAAGGTTTGGGTGATCATAATATTCTCGAGATCTCTATAGGTTAACTGATAGGGTTGCACAAGAATGAAGATGTTAGAATCTGTTATTCGTAGTTTTTATTATTACCTCTAGCTGTAGCATAAGCCTTCTTTCAAAACCTTATCAGATCACTTAATAGTTACTGCTGTACCATAACCTAAAAATTCTCAGTGAGAAAGATACCATGTCACAGGGCTAGCACTGAGATCTTTTTATTTATGTCCTAATATAGGTGCTGGAATGGTGTAGAGAGTAGTAGCAAAGTTTGGCTTTTGATTGAGAGAAGTATGCTAGGTTGGAAATAAAAGTCAGATTTGAGTTTGTAGTGAGCTGTGGATTTTCGCAGAGTTACAGACGCCATAGTACTCATTATTAGCACATTATAAAAATCTGTTTATTGTGTTGCATTAGTTTGGAGATATTAAAGTTTTGTTAATGGACTAACAGTGGACTTTTCCATCTGCAGATTATACTGAATGACCAGCAGAGGGAGTGATGCCGTAGACCATTTCTCTGCGATGCTGAGACCAAAAAAAAAAAGAAAGCGTCCTCAGCCTTCGGCTTCCATTATCAATTTACATGGTAGGTGAAACTCTCATTTAATCCCTTTGCTTGTCATTAGAAGGAGTTCATAGCATCTGACGGCTCTTGGCACCTTTGAGGCTGCAATGAGTTGTCTTCTGTTAGAGCGATTGACTTACTTTCAAATGGGGGAAGCTTATTTATCCTGCCTCCCTGCACTCTGTATGTGGCGCTCTGATACTCAACATGGAGTGCTCTTTCAGATACTCTGTGTTCTGGTCACTCCAGCCCACTTTCAAAAGGGGAGCCCAGTACTTTCAATGGTGCAGAGTACTTTCCCATTACACTTCCTACTTCCGTTGCAGTCATAATAACCGATAGTTAACCAGAGCAGACTTGCTGAAGTCTCATTGTCCTGTGTTATGGTCACCCAGGGCGATTTGTCATGAGGTGCTCTGACATCATAAAGCTACAGCATGGTGTCATCTGACATGAGAGCAAGCAACAGGATGCCTTTTTCATGGAATTGAAATGGGTAGCAGGCTAGACAGGATGTGCAGGTGAAGACAAAGATGGTAACATGAATAAACTCAGGCATTAGTTGACTTATGCATTTGTTTGAAGGTTTGGGTGATCATAATATTCTCGAGATCTCTATAGGTTAACTGATAGGGTTGCACAAGAATGAAGATGTTAGAATCTGTTATTCGTAGTTTTTATTATTACCTCTAGCTGTAGCATAAGCCTTCTTTCAAAACCTTATCAGATCACTTAATAGTTACTGCTGTACCATAACCTAAAAATTCTCAGTGAGAAAGATACCATGTCACAGGGCTAGCACTGAGATCTTTTTATTTATGTCCTAATATAGGTGCTGGAATGGTGTAGAGAGTAGTAGCAAAGTTTGGCTTTTGATTGAGAGAAGTATGCTAGGTTGGAAATAAAAGTCAGATTTGAGTTTGTAGTGAGCTGTGGATTTTCGCAGAGTTACAGACGCCATAGTACTCATTATTAGCACATTATAAAAATCTGTTTATTGTGTTGCATTAGTTTGGAGATATTCAAGTTCTGTTAATGGACTAACAGTGGACTTTTCCATCTGCAGATTATACTGAATGACCAGCAGAGGGAGTGATGCCGTAGACCATTTCTCTGCGATGCCGAGACCCAAAAAAAAAAGAAAGCGTCCTCAGCCTTCGGCTTCCATTATCAATTTACATGGTACGTGAAACTCTCATTTAATTGCTTTGCTTGTCATTAGAAGGAGTTCATAGCATCTGACGGCTCTTGGCACCTTTGAGGCTGCAATGAGTTGTCTTCTGTTAGAGCGATTGACTTGCTTTCAAATGGGGGAAGCTTATTTATCCTGCCTCCCTGCACTCTGTATGTGGCGCTCTGATACTCAACATGGAGTGCTCTTTCAGATACTCTGTGTTCTGGTCACTCCAGCCCACTTTCAAAAGGGGAGCCCAGTACTTTCAATGGTGCAGAGTACTTTCCCATTACACTTCCTACTTCCGTTGCAGTCATAATAACCGATAGTTAACCAGAGCAGACTTGCTGAAGTCTCATTGTCCTGTGTTATGGTCACCCAGGGCGATTTGTCATGAGGTGCTCTGACATCATAAAGCTACAGCATGGTGTCATCTGACATGAGAGCAAGCAATAGGATGCCTTTTTCATGGAATTGAAATGGGTAGCAGGCTAGACAGGATGTGCAGGTGAAGACAAAGATGGTAACATGAATAAACTCAGGCATTAGTTGACTTATGCATTTGTTTGAAGGTTTGGGTGATCATAATATTCTCGAGATCTCTATAGGTTAACTGATAGGGTTGCACAAGAATGAAGATGTTAGAATCTGTTATTCGTAGTTTTTATTATTACCTCTAGCTGTAGCATAAGCCTTCTTTCAAAACCTTATCAGATCACTTAATAGTTACTGCTGTACCATAACCTAAAAATTCTCAGTGAGAAAGATACCATGTCACAGGGCTAGCACTGAGATCTTTTTATTTATGTCCTAATATAGGTGCTGGAATGGTGTAGAGAGTAGTAGCAAAGTTTGGCTTTTGATCGAGAGAAGTATGCTAGGTTGGAAATAAAAGTCAGATTTGAGTTTGTAGTGAGCTGTGGATTTTCGCAGAGTTACAGACGCCATAGTACTCATTATTAGCACATTATAAAAATCTGTTTATTGTGTTGCATTAGTTTGGAGATATTCAAGTTCTGTTAATGGACTAACAGTGGACTTTTCCATCTGCAGATTATACTGAATGACCAGCAGAGGGAGTGATGCCGTAGACCATTTCTCTGCGATGCCGAGACCAAAAAAAAAAAGAAAGCGTCCTCAGCCTTCGGCTTCCATTATCAATTTACATGGTACGTGAAACTCTCATTTAATTGCTTTGCTTGTCATTAGAAGGAGTTCATAGCATCTGACGGCTCTTGGCACCTTTGAGGCTGCAATGAGTTGTCTTCTGTTAGAGCGATTGACTTACTTTCAAATGGGGGAAGCTTATTTATCCTGCCTCCCTGCACTCTGTATGTGGCGCTCTGATACTCAACATGGAGTGCTCTTTCAGATACTCTGTGTTCTGGTCACTCCAGCCCACTTTCAAAAGGGGAGCCCAGTACTTTCAATGGTGCAGAGTACTTTCCCATTACACTTCCTACTTCCGTTGCAGTCATAATAACCGATAGTTAACCAGAGCAGACTTGCTGAAGTCTCATTGTCCTGTGTTATGGTCACCCAGGGCGATTTGTCATGAGGTGCTCTGACATCATAAAGCTACAGCATGGTGTCATCTGACATGAGAGCAAGCAATAGGATGCCTTTTTCATGGAATTGAAATGGGTAGCAGGCTAGACAGGATGTGCAGGTGAAGACAAAGATGGTAACATGAATAAACTCAGGCATTAGTTGACTTATGCATTTGTTTGAAGGTTTGGGTGATCATAATATTCTCGAGATCTCTATAGGTTAACTGATAGGGTTGCACAAGAATGAAGATGTTAGAATCTGTTATTCGTAGTTTTTATTATTACCTCTAGCTGTAGCATAAGCCTTCTTTCAAAACCTTATCAGATCACTTAATAGTTACTGCTGTACCCTAACCTAAAAATTCTCAGTGAGAAAGATACCATGTCACAGGGCTAGCACTGAGATCTTTTTATTTATGTCCTAATATAGGTGCTGGAATGGTGTAGAGAGTAGTAGCAAAGTTTGGCTTTTGATTGAGAGAAGTATGCTAGGTTGGAAATAAAAGTCAGATTTGAGTTTGTAGTGAGCTGTGGATTTTCGCAGAGTTACAGACGCCATAGTACTCATTATTAGCACATTATAAAAATCTGTTTATTGTGTTGCATTAGTTTGGAGATATTCAAGTTCTGTTAATGGACTAACAGTGGACTTTTCCATCTGCAGATTATACTGAATGACCAGCAGAGGGAGTGATGCCGTAGACCATTTCTCTGCGATGCTGAGACAAAAAAAAAAAAAGAAAGCGTCCTCAGCCTTCGGCTTCCATTATCAATTTACATGGTAGGTGAAACTCTCATTTAATCGCTTTGCTTGTCATTAGAAGGAGTTCATAGCATCTGACGGCTCTTGGCACCTTTGAGGCTGCAATGAGTTGTCTTCTGTTAGAGCGATTGACTTACTTTCAAATGGGGGAAGCTTATTTATCCTGCCTCCCTGCACTCTGTATGTGGCGCTCTGATACTCAACATGGAGTGCTCTTTCAGATACTCTGTGTTCTGGTCACTCCAGCCCACTTTCAAAAGGGGAGCCCAGTACTTTCAATGGTGCAGAGTACTTTCCCATTACACTTCCTACTTCCGTTGCAGTCATAATAACCGATAGTTAACCAGAGCAGACTTGCTGAAGTCTCATTGTCCTGTGTTATGGTCACCCAGGGCGATTTGTCATGAGGTGCTCTGACATCATAAAGCTACAGCATGGTGTCATCTGACATGAGAGCAAGCAATAGGATGCCTTTTTCATGGAATTGAAATGGGTAGCAGGCTAGACAGGATGTGCAGGTGAAGACAAAGATGGTAACATGAATAAACTCAGGCATTAGTTGACTTATGCATTTGTTTGAAGGTTTGGGTGATCATAATATTCTCGAGATCTCTATAGGTTAACTGATAGGGTTGCACAAGAATGAAGATGTTAGAATCTGTTATTCGTAGTTTTTATTATTACCTCTAGCTGTAGCATAAGCCTTCTTTCAAAACCTTATCAGATCACTTAATAGTTACTGCTGTACCATAACCTAAAAATTCTCAGTGAGAAAGATACCATGTCACAGGGCTAGCACTGAGATCTTTTTATTTATGTCCTAATATAGGTGCTGGAATGGTGTAGAGAGTAGTAGCAAAGTTTGGCTTTTGATCGAGAGAAGTATGCTAGGTTGGAAATAAAAGTCAGATTTGACTTTGTAGTGAGCTGTGGATTTTCGCAGAGTTACAGACGCCATAGTACTCATTATTAGCACATTATAAAAATCTGTTTATTGTGTTGCATTAGTTTGGAGATATTCAAGTTCTGTTAATGGACTAACAGTGGACTTTTCCATCTGCAGATTATACTGAATGACCAGCAGAGGGAGTGATGCCGTAGACCATTTCTCTGCGATGCCGAGACCAAAAAAAAAAAGAAAGCGTCCTCAGCCTTCGGCTTCCATTATCAATTTACATGGTACGTGAAACTCTCATTTAATTGCTTTGCTTGTCATTAGAAGGAGTTCATAGCATCTGACGGCTCTTGGCACCTTTGAGGCTGCAATGAGTTGTCTTCTGTTAGAGCGATTGACTTACTTTCAAATGGGGGAAGCTTATTTATCCTGCCTCCCTGCACTCTGTATGTGGCGCTCTGATACTCAACATGGCGTGCTCTTTCAGATACTCTGTGTTCTGGTCACTCCAGCCCACTTTCAAAAGGGGAGCCCAGTACTTTCAATGGTGCAGAGTACTTTCCCATTACACTTCCTACTTCCGTTGCAGTCATAATAACCGATAGTTAACCAGAGCAGACTTGCTGAAGTCTCATTGTCCTGTGTTATGGTCACCCAGGGCGATTTGTCATGAGGTGCTCTGACATCATAAAGCTACAGCATGGTGTCATCTGACATGAGAGCAAGCAATAGGATGCCTTTTTCATGGAATTGAAATGGGTAGCAGGCTAGACAGGATGTGCAGGTGAAGACAAAGATGGTAACATGAATAAACTCAGGCATTAGTTGACTTATGCATTTGTTTGAAGGTTTGGGTGATCATAATATTCTCGAGATCTCTATAGGTTAACTGATAGGGTTGCACAAGAATGAAGATGTTAGAATCTGTTATTCGTAGTTTTTATTATTACCTCTAGCTGTAGCATAAGCCTTCTTTCAAAACCTTATCAGATCACTTAATAGTTACTGCTGTACCATAACCTAAAAATTCTCAGTGAGAAAGATACCATGTCACAGGGCTAGCACTGAGATCTTTTTATTTATGTCCTAATATAGGTGCTGGAATGGTGTAGAGAGTAGTAGCAAAGTTTGGCTTTTGATTGAGAGAAGTATGCTAGGTTGGAAATAAAAGTCAGATTTGAGTTTGTAGTGAGCTGTGGATTTTCGCAGAGTTACAGACGCCATAGTACTCATTATTAGCACATTATAAAAATCTGTTTATTGTGTTGCATTAGTTTGGAGATATTCAAGTTCTGTTAATGGACTAACAGTGGACTTTTCCATCTGCAGATTATACTGAATGACCAGCAGAGGGAGTGATGCCGTAGACCATTTCTCTGCGATGCTGAGACAAAAAAAAAAAAAGAAAGCGTCCTCAGCCTTCGGCTTCCATTATCAATTTACATGGTAGGTGAAACTCTCATTTAATCGCTTTGCTTGTCATTAGAAGGAGTTCATAGCATCTGACGGCTCTTGGCACCTTTGAGGCTGCAATGAGTTGTCTTCTGTTAGAGCGATTGACTTACTTTCAAATGGGGGAAGCTTATTTATCCTGCCTCCCTGCACTCTGTATGTGGCGCTCTGATACTCAACATGGAGTGCTCTTTCAGATACTCTGTGTTCTGGTCACTCCAGCCCACTTTCAAAAGGGGAGCCCAGTACTTTCAATGGTGCAGAGTACTTTCCCATTACACTTCCTACTTCCGTTGCAGTCATAATAACCGATAGTTAACCAGAGCAGACTTGCTGAAGTCTCATTGTCCTGTGTTATGGTCACCCAGGGCGATTTGTCATGAGGTGCTCTGACATCATAAAGCTACAGCATGGTGTCATCTGACATGAGAGCAAGCAATAGGATGCCTTTTTCATGGAATTGAAATGGGTAGCAGGCTAGACAGGATGTGCAGGTGAAGACAAAGATGGTAACATGAATAAACTCAGGCATTAGTTGACTTATGCATTTGTTTGAAGGTTTGGGTGATCATAATATTCTCGAGATCTCTATAGGTTAACTGATAGGGTTGCACAAGAATGAAGATGTTAGAATCTGTTATTCGTAGTTTTTATTATTACCTCTAGCTGTAGCATAAGCCTTCTTTCAAAACCTTATCAGATCACTTAATAGTTACTGCTGTACCATAACCTAAAAATTCTCAGTGAGAAAGATACCATGTCACAGGGCTAGCACTGAGATCTTTTTATTTATGTCCTAATATAGGTGCTGGAATGGTGTAGAGAGTAGTAGCAAAGTTTGGCTTTTGATTGAGAGAAGTATGCTAGGTTGGAAATAAAAGTCAGATTTGACTTTGTAGTGAGCTGTGGATTTTCGCAGAGTTACAGACGCCATAGTACTCATTATTAGCACATTATAAAAATCTGTTTATTGTGTTGCATTAGTTTGGAGATATTCAAGTTCTGTTAATGGACTAACAGTGGACTTTTCCATCTGCAGATTATACTGAATGACCAGCAGAGGGAGTGATGCCGTAGACCATTTCTCTGCGATGCCGAGACCAAAAAAAAAAAGAAAGCGTCCTCAGCCTTCGGCTTCCATTATCAATTTACATGGTACGTGAAACTCTCATTTAATTGCTTTGCTTGTCATTAGAAGGAGTTCATAGCATCTGACGGCTCTTGGCACCTTTGAGGCTGCAATGAGTTGTCTTCTGTTAGAGCGATTGACTTACTTTCAAATGGGGGAAGCTTATTTATCCTGCCTCCCTGCACTCTGTATGTGGCGCTCTGATACTCAACATGGAGTGCTCTTTCAGATACTCTGTGTTCTGGTCACTCCAGCCCACTTTCAAAAGGGGAGCCCAGTACTTTCAATGGTGCAGAGTACTTTCCCATTACACTTCCTACTTCCGTTGCAGTCATAATAACCGATAGTTAACCAGAGCAGACTTGCTGAAGTCTCATTGTCCTGTGTTATGGTCACCCAGGGCGATTTGTCATGAGGTGCTCTGACATCATAAAGCTACAGCATGGTGTCATCTGACATGAGAGCAAGCAATAGGATGCCTTTTTCATGGAATTGAAATGGGTAGCAGGCTAGACAGGATGTGCATGTGAAGACAAAGATGGTAACATGAATAAACTCAGGCATTAGTTGACTTATGCATTTGTTTGAAGGTTTGGGTGATCATAATATTCTCGAGATCTCTATAGGTTAACTGATAGGGTTGCACAAGAATGAAGATGTTAGAATCTGTTATTCGTAGTTTTTATTATTACCTCTAGCTGTAGCATAAGCCTTCTTTCAAAACCTTATCAGATCACTTAATAGTTACTGCTGTACCATAACCTAAAAATTCTCAGTGAGAAAGATACCATGTCACAGGGCTAGCACTGAGATCTTTTTATTTATGTCCTAATATAGGTGCTGGAATGGTGTAGAGAGTAGTAGCAAAGTTTGGCTTTTGATCGAGAGAAGTATGCTAGGTTGGAAATAAAAGTCAGATTTGACTTTGTAGTGAGCTGTGGATTTTCGCAGAGTTACAGACGCCATAGTACTCATTATTAGCACATTATAAAAATCTGTTTATTGTGTTGCATTAGTTTGGAGATATTCAAGTTCTGTTAATGGACTAACAGTGGACTTTTCCATCTGCAGATTATACTGAATGACCAGCAGAGGGAGTGATGCCGTAGACCATTTCTCTGCGATGCTGAGACCAAAAAAAAAAAGAAAGCGTCCTCAGCCTTCGGCTTCCATTATCAATTTACATGGTAGGTGAAACTCTCATTTAATCGCTTTTGCTTGTCATTAGAAGGAGTTCATAGCATCTGACGGCTCTTGGCACCTTTGAGGCTGCAATGAGTTGTCTTCTGTTAGAGCGATTGACTTACTTTCAAATGGGGGAAGCTTATTTATCCTGCCTCCCTGCACTCTGTATGTGGCGCTCTGATACTCAACATGGAGTGCTCTTTCAGATACTCTGTGTTCTGGTCACTCCAGCCCACTTTCAAAAGGGGAGCCCAGTACTTTCAATGGTGCAGAGTACTTTCCCATTACACTTCCTACTTCCGTTGCAGTCATAATAACCGATAGTTAACCAGAGCAGACTTGCTGAAGTCTCATTGTCCTGTGTTATGGTCACCCAGGGCGATTTGTCATGAGGTGCTCTGACATCATAAAGCTACAGCATGGTGTCATCTGACATGAGAGCAAGCAATAGGATGCCTTTTTCATGGAATTGAAATGGGTAGCAGGCTAGACAGGATGTGCATGTGAAGACAAAGATGGTAACATGAATAAACTCAGGCATTAGTTGACTTATGCATTTGTTTGAAGGTTTGGGTGATCATAATATTCTCGAGATCTCTATAGGTTAACTGATAGGGTTGCACAAGAATGAAGATGTTAGAATCTGTTATTCGTAGTTTTTATTATTACCTCTAGCTGTAGCATAAGCCTTCTTTCAAAACCTTATCAGATCACTTAATAGTTACTGCTGTACCATAACCTAAAAATTCTCAGTGAGAAAGATACCATGTCACAGGGCTAGCACTGAGATCTTTTTATTTATGTCCTAATATAGGTGCTGGAATGGTGTAGAGAGTAGTAGCAAAGTTTGGCTTTTGATCGAGAGAAGTATGCTAGGTTGGAAATAAAAGTCAGATTTGACTTTGTAGTGAGCTGTGGATTTTCGCAGAGTTACAGACGCCATAGTACTCATTATTAGCACATTATAAAAATCTGTTTATTGTGTTGCATTAGTTTGGAGATATTCAAGTTCTGTTAATGGACTAACAGTGGACTTTTCCATCTGCAGATTATACTGAATGACCAGCAGAGGGAGTGATGCCGTAGACCATTTCTCTGCGATGCCGAGACCAAAAAAAAAAAGAAAGCGTCCTCAGCCTTCGGCTTCCATTATCAATTTACATGGTACGTGAAACTCTCATTTAATTGCTTTGCTTGTCATTAGAAGGAGTTCATAGCATCTGACGGCTCTTGGCACCTTTGAGGCTGCAATGAGTTGTCTTCTGTTAGAGCGATTGACTTACTTTCAAATGGGGGAAGCTTATTTATCCTGCCTCCCTGCACTCTGTATGTGGCGCTCTGATACTCAACATGGCGTGCTCTTTCAGATACTCTGTGTTCTGGTCACTCCAGCCCACTTTCAAAAGGGGAGCCCAGTACTTTCAATGGTGCAGAGTACTTTCCCATTACACTTCCTACTTCCGTTGCAGTCATAATAACCGATAGTTAACCAGAGCAGACTTGCTGAAGTCTCATTGTCCTGTGTTATGGTCACCCAGGGCGATTTGTCATGAGGTGCTCTGACATCATAAAGCTACAGCATGGTGTCATCTGACATGAGAGCAAGCAATAGGATGCCTTTTTCATGGAATTGAAATGGGTAGCAGGCTAGACAGGATGTGCAGGTGAAGACAAAGATGGTAACATGAATAAACTCAGGCATTAGTTGACTTATGCATTTGTTTGAAGGTTTGGGTGATCATAATATTCTCGAGATCTCTATAGGTTAACTGATAGGGTTGCACAAGAATGAAGATGTTAGAATCTGTTATTCGTAGTTTTTATTATTACCTCTAGCTGTAGCATAAGCCTTCTTTCAAAACCTTATCAGATCACTTAATAGTTACTGCTGTACCATAACCTAAAAATTCTCAGTGAGAAAGATACCATGTCACAGGGCTAGCACTGAGATCTTTTTATTTATGTCCTAATATAGGTGCTGGAATGGTGTAGAGAGTAGTAGCAAAGTTTGGCTTTTGATTGAGAGAAGTATGCTAGGTTGGAAATAAAAGTCAGATTTGACTTTGTAGTGAGCTGTGGATTTTCGCAGAGTTACAGACGCCATAGTACTCATTATTAGCACATTATAAAAATCTGTTTATTGTGTTGCATTAGTTTGGAGATATTCAAGTTCTGTTAATGGACTAACAGTGGACTTTTCCATCTGCAGATTATACTGAATGACCAGCAGAGGGAGTGATGCCGTAGACCATTTCTCTGCGATGCTGAGACCAAAAAAAAAAAGAAAGCGTCCTCAGCCTTCGGCTTCCATTATCAATTTACATGGTAGGTGAAACTCTCATTTAATCGCTTTTGCTTGTCATTAGAAGGAGTTCATAGCATCTGACGGCTCTTGGCACCTTTGAGGCTGCAATGAGTTGTCTTCTGTTAGAGCGATTGACTTACTTTCAAATGGGGGAAGCTTATTTATCCTGCCTCCCTGCACTCTGTATGTGGCGCTCTGATACTCAACATGGAGTGCTCTTTCAGATACTCTGTGTTCTGGTCACTCCAGCCCACTTTCAAAAGGGGAGCCCAGTACTTTCAATGGTGCAGAGTACTTTCCCATTACACTTCCTACTTCCGTTGCAGTCATAATAACCGATAGTTAACCAGAGCAGACTTGCTGAAGTCTCATTGTCCTGTGTTATGGTCACCCAGGGCGATTTGTCATGAGGTGCTCTGACATCATAAAGCTACAGCATGGTGTCATCTGACATGAGAGCAAGCAATAGGATGCCTTTTTCATGGAATTGAAATGGGTAGCAGGCTAGACAGGATGTGCATGTGAAGACAAAGATGGTAACATGAATAAACTCAGGCATTAGTTGACTTATGCATTTGTTTGAAGGTTTGGGTGATCATAATATTCTCGAGATCTCTATAGGTTAACTGATAGGGTTGCACAAGAATGAAGATGTTAGAATCTGTTATTCGTAGTTTTTATTATTACCTCTAGCTGTAGCATAAGCCTTCTTTCAAAACCTTATCAGATCACTTAATAGTTACTGCTGTACCATAACCTAAAAATTCTCAGTGAGAAAGATACCATGTCACAGGGCTAGCACTGAGATCTTTTTATTTATGTCCTAATATAGGTGCTGGAATGGTGTAGAGAGTAGTAGCAAAGTTTGGCTTTTGATCGAGAGAAGTATGCTAGGTTGGAAATAAAAGTCAGATTTGACTTTGTAGTGAGCTGTGGATTTTCGCAGAGTTACAGACGCCATAGTACTCATTATTAGCACATTATAAAAATCTGTTTATTGTGTTGCATTAGTTTGGAGATATTCAAGTTCTGTTAATGGACTAACAGTGGACTTTTCCATCTGCAGATTATACTGAATGACCAGCAGAGGGAGTGATGCCGTAGACCATTTCTCTGCGATGCCGAGACCAAAAAAAAAAAGAAAGCGTCCTCAGCCTTCGGCTTCCATTATCAATTTACATGGTACGTGAAACTCTCATTTAATTGCTTTGCTTGTCATTAGAAGGAGTTCATAGCATCTGACGGCTCTTGGCACCTTTGAGGCTGCAATGAGTTGTCTTCTGTTAGAGCGATTGACTTACTTTCAAATGGGGGAAGCTTATTTATCCTGCCTCCCTGCACTCTGTATGTGGCGCTCTGATACTCAACATGGCGTGCTCTTTCAGATACTCTGTGTTCTGGTCACTCCAGCCCACTTTCAAAAGGGGAGCCCAGTACTTTCAATGGTGCAGAGTACTTTCCCATTACACTTCCTACTTCCGTTGCAGTCATAATAACCGATAGTTAACCAGAGCAGACTTGCTGAAGTCTCATTGTCCTGTGTTATGGTCACCCAGGGCGATTTGTCATGAGGTGCTCTGACATCATAAAGCTACAGCATGGTGTCATCTGACATGAGAGCAAGCAATAGGATGCCTTTTTCATGGAATTGAAATGGGTAGCAGGCTAGACAGGATGTGCAGGTGAAGACAAAGATGGTAACATGAATAAACTCAGGCATTAGTTGACTTATGCATTTGTTTGAAGGTTTGGGTGATCATAATATTCTCGAGATCTCTATAGGTTAACTGATAGGGTTGCACAAGAATGAAGATGTTAGAATCTGTTATTCGTAGTTTTTATTATTACCTCTAGCTGTAGCATAAGCCTTCTTTCAAAACCTTATCAGATCACTTAATAGTTACTGCTGTACCATAACCTAAAAATTCTCAGTGAGAAAGATACCATGTCACAGGGCTAGCACTGAGATCTTTTTATTTATGTCCTAATATAGGTGCTGGAATGGTGTAGAGAGTAGTAGCAAAGTTTGGCTTTTGATTGAGAGAAGTATGCTAGGTTGGAAATAAAAGTCAGATTTGAGTTTGTAGTGAGCTGTGGATTTTCGCAGAGTTACAGACGCCATAGTACTCATTATTAGCACATTATAAAAATCTGTTTATTGTGTTGCATTAGTTTGGAGATATTCAAGTTCTGTTAATGGACTAACAGTGGACTTTTCCATCTGCAGATTATACTGAATGACCAGCAGAGGGAGTGATGCCGTAGACCATTTCTCTGCGATGCTGAGACAAAAAAAAAAAAAGAAAGCGTCCTCAGCCTTCGGCTTCCATTATCAATTTACATGGTAGGTGAAACTCTCATTTAATCGCTTTGCTTGTCATTAGAAGGAGTTCATAGCATCTGACGGCTCTTGGCACCTTTGAGGCTGCAATGAGTTGTCTTCTGTTAGAGCGATTGACTTACTTTCAAATGGGGGAAGCTTATTTATCCTGCCTCCCTGCACTCTGTATGTGGCGCTCTGATACTCAACATGGAGTGCTCTTTCAGATACTCTGTGTTCTGGTCACTCCAGCCCACTTTCAAAAGGGGAGCCCAGTACTTTCAATGGTGCAGAGTACTTTCCCATTACACTTCCTACTTCCGTTGCAGTCATAATAACCGATAGTTAACCAGAGCAGACTTGCTGAAGTCTCATTGTCCTGTGTTATGGTCACCCAGGGCGATTTGTCATGAGGTGCTCTGACATCATAAAGCTACAGCATGGTGTCATCTGACATGAGAGCAAGCAATAGGATGCCTTTTTCATGGAATTGAAATGGGTAGCAGGCTAGACAGGATGTGCAGGTGAAGACAAAGATGGTAACATGAATAAACTCAGGCATTAGTTGACTTATGCATTTGTTTGAAGGTTTGGGTGATCATAATATTCTCGAGATCTCTATAGGTTAACTGATAGGGTTGCACAAGAAAGAAGATGTTAGAATCTGTTATTCGTAGTTTTTATTATTACCTCTAGCTGTAGCATAAGCCTTCTTTCAAAACCTTATCAGATCACTTAATAGTTACTGCTGTACCATAACCTAAAAATTCTCAGTGAGAAAGATACCATGTCACAGGGCTAGCACTGAGATCTTTTTATTTATGTCCTAATATAGGTGCTGGAATGGTGTAGAGAGTAGTAGCAAAGTTTGGCTTTTGATTGAGAGAAGTATGCTAGGTTGGAAATAAAAGTCAGATTTGACTTTGTAGTGAGCTGTGGATTTTCGCAGAGTTACAGACGCCATAGTACTCATTATTAGCACATTATAAAAATCTGTTTATTGTGTTGCATTAGTTTGGAGATATTCAAGTTCTGTTAATGGACTAACAGTGGACTTTTCCATCTGCAGATTATACTGAATGACCAGCAGAGGGAGTGATGCCGTAGACCATTTCTCTGCGATGCCGAGACCAAAAAAAAAAAGAAAGCGTCCTCAGCCTTCGGCTTCCATTATCAATTTACATGGTACGTGAAACTCTCATTTAATTGCTTTGCTTGTCATTAGAAGGAGTTCATAGCATCTGACGGCTCTTGGCACCTTTGAGGCTGCAATGAGTTGTCTTCTGTTAGAGCGATTGACTTACTTTCAAATGGGGGAAGCTTATTTATCCTGCCTCCCTGCACTCTGTATGTGGCGCTCTGATACTCAACATGGAGTGCTCTTTCAGATACTCTGTGTTCTGGTCACTCCAGCCCACTTTCAAAAGGGGAGCCCAGTACTTTCAATGGTGCAGAGTACTTTCCCATTACACTTCCTACTTCCGTTGCAGTCATAATAACCGATAGTTAACCAGAGCAGACTTGCTGAAGTCTCATTGTCCTGTGTTATGGTCACCCAGGGCGATTTGTCATGAGGTGCTCTGACATCATAAAGCTACAGCATGGTGTCATCTGACATGAGAGCAAGCAATAGGATGCCTTTTTCATGGAATTGAAATGGGTAGCAGGCTAGACAGGATGTGCATGTGAAGACAAAGATGGTAACATGAATAAACTCAGGCATTAGTTGACTTATGCATTTGTTTGAAGGTTTGGGTGATCATAATATTCTCGAGATCTCTATAGGTTAACTGATAGGGTTGCACAAGAATGAAGATGTTAGAATCTGTTATTCGTAGTTTTTATTATTACCTCTAGCTGTAGCATAAGCCTTCTTTCAAAACCTTATCAGATCACTTAATAGTTACTGCTGTACCATAACCTAAAAATTCTCAGTGAGAAAGATACCATGTCACAGGGCTAGCACTGAGATCTTTTTATTTATGTCCTAATATAGGTGCTGGAATGGTGTAGAGAGTAGTAGCAAAGTTTGGCTTTTGATCGAGAGAAGTATGCTAGGTTGGAAATAAAAGTCAGATTTGACTTTGTAGTGAGCTGTGGATTTTCGCAGAGTTACAGACGCCATAGTACTCATTATTAGCACATTATAAAAATCTGTTTATTGTGTTGCATTAGTTTGGAGATATTCAAGTTCTGTTAATGGACTAACAGTGGACTTTTCCATCTGCAGATTATACTGAATGACCAGCAGAGGGAGTGATGCCGTAGACCATTTCTCTGCGATGCTGAGACCAAAAAAAAAAAGAAAGCGTCCTCAGCCTTCGGCTTCCATTATCAATTTACATGGTAGGTGAAACTCTCATTTAATCGCTTTTGCTTGTCATTAGAAGGAGTTCATAGCATCTGACGGCTCTTGGCACCTTTGAGGCTGCAATGAGTTGTCTTCTGTTAGAGCGATTGACTTACTTTCAAATGGGGGAAGCTTATTTATCCTGCCTCCCTGCACTCTGTATGTGGCGCTCTGATACTCAACATGGAGTGCTCTTTCAGATACTCTGTGTTCTGGTCACTCCAGCCCACTTTCAAAAGGGGAGCCCAGTACTTTCAATGGTGCAGAGTACTTTCCCATTACACTTCCTACTTCCGTTGCAGTCATAATAACCGATAGTTAACCAGAGCAGACTTGCTGAAGTCTCATTGTCCTGTGTTATGGTCACCCAGGGCGATTTGTCATGAGGTGCTCTGACATCATAAAGCTACAGCATGGTGTCATCTGACATGAGAGCAAGCAATAGGATGCCTTTTTCATGGAATTGAAATGGGTAGCAGGCTAGACAGGATGTGCATGTGAAGACAAAGATGGTAACATGAATAAACTCAGGCATTAGTTGACTTATGCATTTGTTTGAAGGTTTGGGTGATCATAATATTCTCGAGATCTCTATAGGTTAACTGATAGGGTTGCACAAGAATGAAGATGTTAGAATCTGTTATTCGTAGTTTTTATTATTACCTCTAGCTGTAGCATAAGCCTTCTTTCAAAACCTTATCAGATCACTTAATAGTTACTGCTGTACCATAACCTAAAAATTCTCAGTGAGAAAGATACCATGTCACAGGGCTAGCACTGAGATCTTTTTATTTATGTCCTAATATAGGTGCTGGAATGGTGTAGAGAGTAGTAGCAAAGTTTGGCTTTTGATCGAGAGAAGTATGCTAGGTTGGAAATAAAAGTCAGATTTGACTTTGTAGTGAGCTGTGGATTTTCGCAGAGTTACAGACGCCATAGTACTCATTATTAGCACATTATAAAAATCTGTTTATTGTGTTGCATTAGTTTGGAGATATTCAAGTTCTGTTAATGGACTAACAGTGGACTTTTCCATCTGCAGATTATACTGAATGACCAGCAGAGGGAGTGATGCCGTAGACCATTTCTCTGCGATGCCGAGACCAAAAAAAAAAAGAAAGCGTCCTCAGCCTTCGGCTTCCATTATCAATTTACATGGTACGTGAAACTCTCATTTAATTGCTTTGCTTGTCATTAGAAGGAGTTCATAGCATCTGACGGCTCTTGGCACCTTTGAGGCTGCAATGAGTTGTCTTCTGTTAGAGCGATTGACTTACTTTCAAATGGGGGAAGCTTATTTATCCTGCCTCCCTGCACTCTGTATGTGGCGCTCTGATACTCAACATGGCGTGCTCTTTCAGATACTCTGTGTTCTGGTCACTCCAGCCCACTTTCAAAAGGGGAGCCCAGTACTTTCAATGGTGCAGAGTACTTTCCCATTACACTTCCTACTTCCGTTGCAGTCATAATAACCGATAGTTAACCAGAGCAGACTTGCTGAAGTCTCATTGTCCTGTGTTATGGTCACCCAGGGCGATTTGTCATGAGGTGCTCTGACATCATAAAGCTACAGCATGGTGTCATCTGACATGAGAGCAAGCAATAGGATGCCTTTTTCATGGAATTGAAATGGGTAGCAGGCTAGACAGGATGTGCAGGTGAAGACAAAGATGGTAACATGAATAAACTCAGGCATTAGTTGACTTATGCATTTGTTTGAAGGTTTGGGTGATCATAATATTCTCGAGATCTCTATAGGTTAACTGATAGGGTTGCACAAGAATGAAGATGTTAGAATCTGTTATTCGTAGTTTTTATTATTACCTCTAGCTGTAGCATAAGCCTTCTTTCAAAACCTTATCAGATCACTTAATAGTTACTGCTGTACCATAACCTAAAAATTCTCAGTGAGAAAGATACCATGTCACAGGGCTAGCACTGAGATCTTTTTATTTATGTCCTAATATAGGTGCTGGAATGGTGTAGAGAGTAGTAGCAAAGTTTGGCTTTTGATTGAGAGAAGTATGCTAGGTTGGAAATAAAAGTCAGATTTGACTTTGTAGTGAGCTGTGGATTTTCGCAGAGTTACAGACGCCATAGTACTCATTATTAGCACATTATAAAAATCTGTTTATTGTGTTGCATTAGTTTGGAGATATTCAAGTTCTGTTAATGGACTAACAGTGGACTTTTCCATCTGCAGATTATACTGAATGACCAGCAGAGGGAGTGATGCCGTAGACCATTTCTCTGCGATGCTGAGACCAAAAAAAAAAAGAAAGCGTCCTCAGCCTTCGGCTTCCATTATCAATTTACATGGTAGGTGAAACTCTCATTTAATCGCTTTTGCTTGTCATTAGAAGGAGTTCATAGCATCTGACGGCTCTTGGCACCTTTGAGGCTGCAATGAGTTGTCTTCTGTTAGAGCGATTGACTTACTTTCAAATGGGGGAAGCTTATTTATCCTGCCTCCCTGCACTCTGTATGTGGCGCTCTGATACTCAACATGGAGTGCTCTTTCAGATACTCTGTGTTCTGGTCACTCCAGCCCACTTTCAAAAGGGGAGCCCAGTACTTTCAATGGTGCAGAGTACTTTCCCATTACACTTCCTACTTCCGTTGCAGTCATAATAACCGATAGTTAACCAGAGCAGACTTGCTGAAGTCTCATTGTCCTGTGTTATGGTCACCCAGGGCGATTTGTCATGAGGTGCTCTGACATCATAAAGCTACAGCATGGTGTCATCTGACATGAGAGCAAGCAATAGGATGCCTTTTTCATGGAATTGAAATGGGTAGCAGGCTAGACAGGATGTGCATGTGAAGACAAAGATGGTAACATGAATAAACTCAGGCATTAGTTGACTTATGCATTTGTTTGAAGGTTTGGGTGATCATAATATTCTCGAGATCTCTATAGGTTAACTGATAGGGTTGCACAAGAATGAAGATGTTAGAATCTGTTATTCGTAGTTTTTATTATTACCTCTAGCTGTAGCATAAGCCTTCTTTCAAAACCTTATCAGATCACTTAATAGTTACTGCTGTACCATAACCTAAAAATTCTCAGTGAGAAAGATACCATGTCACAGGGCTAGCACTGAGATCTTTTTATTTATGTCCTAATATAGGTGCTGGAATGGTGTAGAGAGTAGTAGCAAAGTTTGGCTTTTGATCGAGAGAAGTATGCTAGGTTGGAAATAAAAGTCAGATTTGACTTTGTAGTGAGCTGTGGATTTTCGCAGAGTTACAGACGCCATAGTACTCATTATTAGCACATTATAAAAATCTGTTTATTGTGTTGCATTAGTTTGGAGATATTCAAGTTCTGTTAATGGACTAACAGTGGACTTTTCCATCTGCAGATTATACTGAATGACCAGCAGAGGGAGTGATGCCGTAGACCATTTCTCTGCGATGCCGAGACCAAAAAAAAAAAGAAAGCGTCCTCAGCCTTCGGCTTCCATTATCAATTTACATGGTACGTGAAACTCTCATTTAATTGCTTTGCTTGTCATTAGAAGGAGTTCATAGCATCTGACGGCTCTTGGCACCTTTGAGGCTGCAATGAGTTGTCTTCTGTTAGAGCGATTGACTTACTTTCAAATGGGGGAAGCTTATTTATCCTGCCTCCCTGCACTCTGTATGTGGCGCTCTGATACTCAACATGGCGTGCTCTTTCAGATACTCTGTGTTCTGGTCACTCCAGCCCACTTTCAAAAGGGGAGCCCAGTACTTTCAATGGTGCAGAGTACTTTCCCATTACACTTCCTACTTCCGTTGCAGTCATAATAACCGATAGTTAACCAGAGCAGACTTGCTGAAGTCTCATTGTCCTGTGTTATGGTCACCCAGGGCGATTTGTCATGAGGTGCTCTGACATCATAAAGCTACAGCATGGTGTCATCTGACATGAGAGCAAGCAATAGGATGCCTTTTTCATGGAATTGAAATGGGTAGCAGGCTAGACAGGATGTGCAGGTGAAGACAAAGATGGTAACATGAATAAACTCAGGCATTAGTTGACTTATGCATTTGTTTGAAGGTTTGGGTGATCATAATATTCTCGAGATCTCTATAGGTTAACTGATAGGGTTGCACAAGAATGAAGATGTTAGAATCTGTTATTCGTAGTTTTTATTATTACCTCTAGCTGTAGCATAAGCCTTCTTTCAAAACCTTATCAGATCACTTAATAGTTACTGCTGTACCATAACCTAAAAATTCTCAGTGAGAAAGATACCATGTCACAGGGCTAGCACTGAGATCTTTTTATTTATGTCCTAATATAGGTGCTGGAATGGTGTAGAGAGTAGTAGCAAAGTTTGGCTTTTGATTGAGAGAAGTATGCTAGGTTGGAAATAAAAGTCAGATTTGAGTTTGTAGTGAGCTGTGGATTTTCGCAGAGTTACAGACGCCATAGTACTCATTATTAGCACATTATAAAAATCTGTTTATTGTGTTGCATTAGTTTGGAGATATTCAAGTTCTGTTAATGGACTAACAGTGGACTTTTCCATCTGCAGATTATACTGAATGACCAGCAGAGGGAGTGATGCCGTAGACCATTTCTCTGCGATGCTGAGACAAAAAAAAAAAAAGAAAGCGTCCTCAGCCTTCGGCTTCCATTATCAATTTACATGGTAGGTGAAACTCTCATTTAATCGCTTTGCTTGTCATTAGAAGGAGTTCATAGCATCTGACGGCTCTTGGCACCTTTGAGGCTGCAATGAGTTGTCTTCTGTTAGAGCGATTGACTTACTTTCAAATGGGGGAAGCTTATTTATCCTGCCTCCCTGCACTCTGTATGTGGCGCTCTGATACTCAACATGGAGTGCTCTTTCAGATACTCTGTGTTCTGGTCACTCCAGCCCACTTTCAAAAGGGGAGCCCAGTACTTTCAATGGTGCAGAGTACTTTCCCATTACACTTCCTACTTCCGTTGCAGTCATAATAACCGATAGTTAACCAGAGCAGACTTGCTGAAGTCTCATTGTCCTGTGTTATGGTCACCCAGGGCGATTTGTCATGAGGTGCTCTGACATCATAAAGCTACAGCATGGTGTCATCTGACATGAGAGCAAGCAATAGGATGCCTTTTTCATGGAATTGAAATGGGTAGCAGGCTAGACAGGATGTGCAGGTGAAGACAAAGATGGTAACATGAATAAACTCAGGCATTAGTTGACTTATGCATTTGTTTGAAGGTTTGGGTGATCATAATATTCTCGAGATCTCTATAGGTTAACTGATAGGGTTGCACAAGAAAGAAGATGTTAGAATCTGTTATTCGTAGTTTTTATTATTACCTCTAGCTGTAGCATAAGCCTTCTTTCAAAACCTTATCAGATCACTTAATAGTTACTGCTGTACCATAACCTAAAAATTCTCAGTGAGAAAGATACCATGTCACAGGGCTAGCACTGAGATCTTTTTATTTATGTCCTAATATAGGTGCTGGAATGGTGTAGAGAGTAGTAGCAAAGTTTGGCTTTTGATTGAGAGAAGTATGCTAGGTTGGAAATAAAAGTCAGATTTGACTTTGTAGTGAGCTGTGGATTTTCGCAGAGTTACAGACGCCATAGTACTCATTATTAGCACATTATAAAAATCTGTTTATTGTGTTGCATTAGTTTGGAGATATTCAAGTTCTGTTAATGGACTAACAGTGGACTTTTCCATCTGCAGATTATACTGAATGACCAGCAGAGGGAGTGATGCCGTAGACCATTTCTCTGCGATGCCGAGACCAAAAAAAAAAAGAAAGCGTCCTCAGCCTTCGGCTTCCATTATCAATTTACATGGTACGTGAAACTCTCATTTAATTGCTTTGCTTGTCATTAGAAGGAGTTCATAGCATCTGACGGCTCTTGGCACCTTTGAGGCTGCAATGAGTTGTCTTCTGTTAGAGCGATTGACTTACTTTCAAATGGGGGAAGCTTATTTATCCTGCCTCCCTGCACTCTGTATGTGGCGCTCTGATACTCAACATGGAGTGCTCTTTCAGATACTCTGTGTTCTGGTCACTCCAGCCCACTTTCAAAAGGGGAGCCCAGTACTTTCAATGGTGCAGAGTACTTTCCCATTACACTTCCTACTTCCGTTGCAGTCATAATAACCGATAGTTAACCAGAGCAGACTTGCTGAAGTCTCATTGTCCTGTGTTATGGTCACCCAGGGCGATTTGTCATGAGGTGCTCTGACATCATAAAGCTACAGCATGGTGTCATCTGACATGAGAGCAAGCAATAGGATGCCTTTTTCATGGAATTGAAATGGGTAGCAGGCTAGACAGGATGTGCATGTGAAGACAAAGATGGTAACATGAATAAACTCAGGCATTAGTTGACTTATGCATTTGTTTGAAGGTTTGGGTGATCATAATATTCTCGAGATCTCTATAGGTTAACTGATAGGGTTGCACAAGAATGAAGATGTTAGAATCTGTTATTCGTAGTTTTTATTATTACCTCTAGCTGTAGCATAAGCCTTCTTTCAAAACCTTATCAGATCACTTAATAGTTACTGCTGTACCATAACCTAAAAATTCTCAGTGAGAAAGATACCATGTCACAGGGCTAGCACTGAGATCTTTTTATTTATGTCCTAATATAGGTGCTGGAATGGTGTAGAGAGTAGTAGCAAAGTTTGGCTTTTGATCGAGAGAAGTATGCTAGGTTGGAAATAAAAGTCAGATTTGACTTTGTAGTGAGCTGTGGATTTTCGCAGAGTTACAGACGCCATAGTACTCATTATTAGCACATTATAAAAATCTGTTTATTGTGTTGCATTAGTTTGGAGATATTCAAGTTCTGTTAATGGACTAACAGTGGACTTTTCCATCTGCAGATTATACTGAATGACCAGCAGAGGGAGTGATGCCGTAGACCATTTCTCTGCGATGCTGAGACCAAAAAAAAAAAGAAAGCGTCCTCAGCCTTCGGCTTCCATTATCAATTTACATGGTAGGTGAAACTCTCATTTAATCGCTTTTGCTTGTCATTAGAAGGAGTTCATAGCATCTGACGGCTCTTGGCACCTTTGAGGCTGCAATGAGTTGTCTTCTGTTAGAGCGATTGACTTACTTTCAAATGGGGGAAGCTTATTTATCCTGCCTCCCTGCACTCTGTATGTGGCGCTCTGATACTCAACATGGAGTGCTCTTTCAGATACTCTGTGTTCTGGTCACTCCAGCCCACTTTCAAAAGGGGAGCCCAGTACTTTCAATGGTGCAGAGTACTTTCCCATTACACTTCCTACTTCCGTTGCAGTCATAATAACCGATAGTTAACCAGAGCAGACTTGCTGAAGTCTCATTGTCCTGTGTTATGGTCACCCAGGGCGATTTGTCATGAGGTGCTCTGACATCATAAAGCTACAGCATGGTGTCATCTGACATGAGAGCAAGCAATAGGATGCCTTTTTCATGGAATTGAAATGGGTAGCAGGCTAGACAGGATGTGCATGTGAAGACAAAGATGGTAACATGAATAAACTCAGGCATTAGTTGACTTATGCATTTGTTTGAAGGTTTGGGTGATCATAATATTCTCGAGATCTCTATAGGTTAACTGATAGGGTTGCACAAGAATGAAGATGTTAGAATCTGTTATTCGTAGTTTTTATTATTACCTCTAGCTGTAGCATAAGCCTTCTTTCAAAACCTTATCAGATCACTTAATAGTTACTGCTGTACCATAACCTAAAAATTCTCAGTGAGAAAGATACCATGTCACAGGGCTAGCACTGAGATCTTTTTATTTATGTCCTAATATAGGTGCTGGAATGGTGTAGAGAGTAGTAGCAAAGTTTGGCTTTTGATCGAGAGAAGTATGCTAGGTTGGAAATAAAAGTCAGATTTGACTTTGTAGTGAGCTGTGGATTTTCGCAGAGTTACAGACGCCATAGTACTCATTATTAGCACATTATAAAAATCTGTTTATTGTGTTGCATTAGTTTGGAGATATTCAAGTTCTGTTAATGGACTAACAGTGGACTTTTCCATCTGCAGATTATACTGAATGACCAGCAGAGGGAGTGATGCCGTAGACCATTTCTCTGCGATGCCGAGACCAAAAAAAAAAAGAAAGCGTCCTCAGCCTTCGGCTTCCATTATCAATTTACATGGTACGTGAAACTCTCATTTAATTGCTTTGCTTGTCATTAGAAGGAGTTCATAGCATCTGACGGCTCTTGGCACCTTTGAGGCTGCAATGAGTTGTCTTCTGTTAGAGCGATTGACTTACTTTCAAATGGGGGAAGCTTATTTATCCTGCCTCCCTGCACTCTGTATGTGGCGCTCTGATACTCAACATGGCGTGCTCTTTCAGATACTCTGTGTTCTGGTCACTCCAGCCCACTTTCAAAAGGGGAGCCCAGTACTTTCAATGGTGCAGAGTACTTTCCCATTACACTTCCTACTTCCGTTGCAGTCATAATAACCGATAGTTAACCAGAGCAGACTTGCTGAAGTCTCATTGTCCTGTGTTATGGTCACCCAGGGCGATTTGTCATGAGGTGCTCTGACATCATAAAGCTACAGCATGGTGTCATCTGACATGAGAGCAAGCAATAGGATGCCTTTTTCATGGAATTGAAATGGGTAGCAGGCTAGACAGGATGTGCAGGTGAAGACAAAGATGGTAACATGAATAAACTCAGGCATTAGTTGACTTATGCATTTGTTTGAAGGTTTGGGTGATCATAATATTCTCGAGATCTCTATAGGTTAACTGATAGGGTTGCACAAGAATGAAGATGTTAGAATCTGTTATTCGTAGTTTTTATTATTACCTCTAGCTGTAGCATAAGCCTTCTTTCAAAACCTTATCAGATCACTTAATAGTTACTGCTGTACCATAACCTAAAAATTCTCAGTGAGAAAGATACCATGTCACAGGGCTAGCACTGAGATCTTTTTATTTATGTCCTAATATAGGTGCTGGAATGGTGTAGAGAGTAGTAGCAAAGTTTGGCTTTTGATTGAGAGAAGTATGCTAGGTTGGAAATAAAAGTCAGATTTGACTTTGTAGTGAGCTGTGGATTTTCGCAGAGTTACAGACGCCATAGTACTCATTATTAGCACATTATAAAAATCTGTTTATTGTGTTGCATTAGTTTGGAGATATTCAAGTTCTGTTAATGGACTAACAGTGGACTTTTCCATCTGCAGATTATACTGAATGACCAGCAGAGGGAGTGATGCCGTAGACCATTTCTCTGCGATGCTGAGACCAAAAAAAAAAAGAAAGCGTCCTCAGCCTTCGGCTTCCATTATCAATTTACATGGTAGGTGAAACTCTCATTTAATCGCTTTTGCTTGTCATTAGAAGGAGTTCATAGCATCTGACGGCTCTTGGCACCTTTGAGGCTGCAATGAGTTGTCTTCTGTTAGAGCGATTGACTTACTTTCAAATGGGGGAAGCTTATTTATCCTGCCTCCCTGCACTCTGTATGTGGCGCTCTGATACTCAACATGGAGTGCTCTTTCAGATACTCTGTGTTCTGGTCACTCCAGCCCACTTTCAAAAGGGGAGCCCAGTACTTTCAATGGTGCAGAGTACTTTCCCATTACACTTCCTACTTCCGTTGCAGTCATAATAACCGATAGTTAACCAGAGCAGACTTGCTGAAGTCTCATTGTCCTGTGTTATGGTCACCCAGGGCGATTTGTCATGAGGTGCTCTGACATCATAAAGCTACAGCATGGTGTCATCTGACATGAGAGCAAGCAATAGGATGCCTTTTTCATGGAATTGAAATGGGTAGCAGGCTAGACAGGATGTGCATGTGAAGACAAAGATGGTAACATGAATAAACTCAGGCATTAGTTGACTTATGCATTTGTTTGAAGGTTTGGGTGATCATAATATTCTCGAGATCTCTATAGGTTAACTGATAGGGTTGCACAAGAATGAAGATGTTAGAATCTGTTATTCGTAGTTTTTATTATTACCTCTAGCTGTAGCATAAGCCTTCTTTCAAAACCTTATCAGATCACTTAATAGTTACTGCTGTACCATAACCTAAAAATTCTCAGTGAGAAAGATACCATGTCACAGGGCTAGCACTGAGATCTTTTTATTTATGTCCTAATATAGGTGCTGGAATGGTGTAGAGAGTAGTAGCAAAGTTTGGCTTTTGATCGAGAGAAGTATGCTAGGTTGGAAATAAAAGTCAGATTTGACTTTGTAGTGAGCTGTGGATTTTCGCAGAGTTACAGACGCCATAGTACTCATTATTAGCACATTATAAAAATCTGTTTATTGTGTTGCATTAGTTTGGAGATATTCAAGTTCTGTTAATGGACTAACAGTGGACTTTTCCATCTGCAGATTATACTGAATGACCAGCAGAGGGAGTGATGCCGTAGACCATTTCTCTGCGATGCCGAGACCAAAAAAAAAAAGAAAGCGTCCTCAGCCTTCGGCTTCCATTATCAATTTACATGGTACGTGAAACTCTCATTTAATTGCTTTGCTTGTCATTAGAAGGAGTTCATAGCATCTGACGGCTCTTGGCACCTTTGAGGCTGCAATGAGTTGTCTTCTGTTAGAGCGATTGACTTACTTTCAAATGGGGGAAGCTTATTTATCCTGCCTCCCTGCACTCTGTATGTGGCGCTCTGATACTCAACATGGCGTGCTCTTTCAGATACTCTGTGTTCTGGTCACTCCAGCCCACTTTCAAAAGGGGAGCCCAGTACTTTCAATGGTGCAGAGTACTTTCCCATTACACTTCCTACTTCCGTTGCAGTCATAATAACCGATAGTTAACCAGAGCAGACTTGCTGAAGTCTCATTGTCCTGTGTTATGGTCACCCAGGGCGATTTGTCATGAGGTGCTCTGACATCATAAAGCTACAGCATGGTGTCATCTGACATGAGAGCAAGCAATAGGATGCCTTTTTCATGGAATTGAAATGGGTAGCAGGCTAGACAGGATGTGCAGGTGAAGACAAAGATGGTAACATGAATAAACTCAGGCATTAGTTGACTTATGCATTTGTTTGAAGGTTTGGGTGATCATAATATTCTCGAGATCTCTATAGGTTAACTGATAGGGTTGCACAAGAATGAAGATGTTAGAATCTGTTATTCGTAGTTTTTATTATTACCTCTAGCTGTAGCATAAGCCTTCTTTCAAAACCTTATCAGATCACTTAATAGTTACTGCTGTACCATAACCTAAAAATTCTCAGTGAGAAAGATACCATGTCACAGGGCTAGCACTGAGATCTTTTTATTTATGTCCTAATATAGGTGCTGGAATGGTGTAGAGAGTAGTAGCAAAGTTTGGCTTTTGATTGAGAGAAGTATGCTAGGTTGGAAATAAAAGTCAGATTTGAGTTTGTAGTGAGCTGTGGATTTTCGCAGAGTTACAGACGCCATAGTACTCATTATTAGCACATTATAAAAATCTGTTTATTGTGTTGCATTAGTTTGGAGATATTAAAGTTTTGTTAATGGACTAACAGTGGACTTTTCCATCTGCAGATTATACTGAATGACCAGCAGAGGGAGTGATGCCGTAGACCATTTCTCTGCGATGCTGAGACCAAAAAAAAAAAGAAAGCGTCCTCAGCCTTCGGCTTCCATTATCAATTTACATGGTAGGTGAAACTCTCATTTAATCCCTTTGCTTGTCATTAGAAGGAGTTCATAGCATCTGACGGCTCTTGGCACCTTTGAGGCTGCAATGAGTTGTCTTCTGTTAGAGCGATTGACTTACTTTCAAATGGGGGAAGCTTATTTATCCTGCCTCCCTGCACTCTGTATGTGGCGCTCTGATACTCAACATGGAGTGCTCTTTCAGATACTCTGTGTTCTGGTCACTCCAGCCCACTTTCAAAAGGGGAGCCCAGTACTTTCAATGGTGCAGAGTACTTTCCCATTACACTTCCTACTTCCGTTGCAGTCATAATAACCGATAGTTAACCAGAGCAGACTTGCTGAAGTCTCATTGTCCTGTGTTATGGTCACCCAGGGCGATTTGTCATGAGGTGCTCTGACATCATAAAGCTACAGCATGGTGTCATCTGACATGAGAGCAAGCAATAGGATGCCTTTTTCATGGAATTGAAATGGGTAGCAGGCTAGACAGGATGTGCATGTGAAGACAAAGATGGTAACATGAATAAACTCAGGCATTAGTTGACTTATGCATTTGTTTGAAGGTTTGGGTGATCATAATATTCTCGAGATCTCTATAGGTTAACTGATAGGGTTGCACAAGAATGAAGATGTTAGAATCTGTTATTCGTAGTTTTTATTATTACCTCTAGCTGTAGCATAAGCCTTCTTTCAAAACCTTATCAGATCACTTAATAGTTACTGCTGTACCATAACCTAAAAATTCTCAGTGAGAAAGATACCATGTCACAGGGCTAGCACTGAGATCTTTTTATTTATGTCCTAATATAGGTGCTGGAATGGTGTAGAGAGTAGTAGCAAAGTTTGGCTTTTGATCGAGAGAAGTATGCTAGGTTGGAAATAAAAGTCAGATTTGACTTTGTAGTGAGCTGTGGATTTTCGCAGAGTTACAGACGCCATAGTACTCATTATTAGCACATTATAAAAATCTGTTTATTGTGTTGCATTAGTTTGGAGATATTCAAGTTCTGTTAATGGACTAACAGTGGACTTTTCCATCTGCAGATTATACTGAATGACCAGCAGAGGGAGTGATGCCGTAGACCATTTCTCTGCGATGCCGAGACCAAAAAAAAAAAGAAAGCGTCCTCAGCCTTCGGCTTCCATTATCAATTTACATGGTACGTGAAACTCTCATTTAATTGCTTTGCTTGTCATTAGAAGGAGTTCATAGCATCTGACGGCTCTTGGCACCTTTGAGGCTGCAATGAGTTGTCTTCTGTTAGAGCGATTGACTTACTTTCAAATGGGGGAAGCTTATTTATCCTGCCTCCCTGCACTCTGTATGTGGCGCTCTGATACTCAACATGGCGTGCTCTTTCAGATACTCTGTGTTCTGGTCACTCCAGCCCACTTTCAAAAGGGGAGCCCAGTACTTTCAATGGTGCAGAGTACTTTCCCATTACACTTCCTACTTCCGTTGCAGTCATAATAACCGATAGTTAACCAGAGCAGACTTGCTGAAGTCTCATTGTCCTGTGTTATGGTCACCCAGGGCGATTTGTCATGAGGTGCTCTGACATCATAAAGCTACAGCATGGTGTCATCTGACATGAGAGCAAGCAATAGGATGCCTTTTTCATGGAATTGAAATGGGTAGCAGGCTAGACAGGATGTGCAGGTGAAGACAAAGATGGTAACATGAATAAACTCAGGCATTAGTTGACTTATGCATTTGTTTGAAGGTTTGGGTGATCATAATATTCTCGAGATCTCTATAGGTTAACTGATAGGGTTGCACAAGAATGAAGATGTTAGAATCTGTTATTCGTAGTTTTTATTATTACCTCTAGCTGTAGCATAAGCCTTCTTTCAAAACCTTATCAGATCACTTAATAGTTACTGCTGTACCATAACCTAAAAATTCTCAGTGAGAAAGATACCATGTCACAGGGCTAGCACTGAGATCTTTTTATTTATGTCCTAATATAGGTGCTGGAATGGTGTAGAGAGTAGTAGCAAAGTTTGGCTTTTGATTGAGAGAAGTATGCTAGGTTGGAAATAAAAGTCAGATTTGAGTTTGTAGTGAGCTGTGGATTTTCGCAGAGTTACAGACGCCATAGTACTCATTATTAGCACATTATAAAAATCTGTTTATTGTGTTGCATTAGTTTGGAGATATTCAAGTTCTGTTAATGGACTAACAGTGGACTTTTCCATCTGCAGATTATACTGAATGACCAGCAGAGGGAGTGATGCCGTAGACCATTTCTCTGCGATGCTGAGACAAAAAAAAAAAAAGAAAGCGTCCTCAGCCTTCGGCTTCCATTATCAATTTACATGGTAGGTGAAACTCTCATTTAATCGCTTTGCTTGTCATTAGAAGGAGTTCATAGCATCTGACGGCTCTTGGCACCTTTGAGGCTGCAATGAGTTGTCTTCTGTTAGAGCGATTGACTTACTTTCAAATGGGGGAAGCTTATTTATCCTGCCTCCCTGCACTCTGTATGTGGCGCTCTGATACTCAACATGGAGTGCTCTTTCAGATACTCTGTGTTCTGGTCACTCCAGCCCACTTTCAAAAGGGGAGCCCAGTACTTTCAATGGTGCAGAGTACTTTCCCATTACACTTCCTACTTCCGTTGCAGTCATAATAACCGATAGTTAACCAGAGCAGACTTGCTGAAGTCTCATTGTCCTGTGTTATGGTCACCCAGGGCGATTTGTCATGAGGTGCTCTGACATCATAAAGCTACAGCATGGTGTCATCTGACATGAGAGCAAGCAATAGGATGCCTTTTTCATGGAATTGAAATGGGTAGCAGGCTAGACAGGATGTGCAGGTGAAGACAAAGATGGTAACATGAATAAACTCAGGCATTAGTTGACTTATGCATTTGTTTGAAGGTTTGGGTGATCATAATATTCTCGAGATCTCTATAGGTTAACTGATAGGGTTGCACAAGAAAGAAGATGTTAGAATCTGTTATTCGTAGTTTTTATTATTACCTCTAGCTGTAGCATAAGCCTTCTTTCAAAACCTTATCAGATCACTTAATAGTTACTGCTGTACCATAACCTAAAAATTCTCAGTGAGAAAGATACCATGTCACAGGGCTAGCACTGAGATCTTTTTATTTATGTCCTAATATAGGTGCTGGAATGGTGTAGAGAGTAGTAGCAAAGTTTGGCTTTTGATTGAGAGAAGTATGCTAGGTTGGAAATAAAAGTCAGATTTGACTTTGTAGTGAGCTGTGGATTTTCGCAGAGTTACAGACGCCATAGTACTCATTATTAGCACATTATAAAAATCTGTTTATTGTGTTGCATTAGTTTGGAGATATTCAAGTTCTGTTAATGGACTAACAGTGGACTTTTCCATCTGCAGATTATACTGAATGACCAGCAGAGGGAGTGATGCCGTAGACCATTTCTCTGCGATGCCGAGACCAAAAAAAAAAAGAAAGCGTCCTCAGCCTTCGGCTTCCATTATCAATTTACATGGTACGTGAAACTCTCATTTAATTGCTTTGCTTGTCATTAGAAGGAGTTCATAGCATCTGACGGCTCTTGGCACCTTTGAGGCTGCAATGAGTTGTCTTCTGTTAGAGCGATTGACTTACTTTCAAATGGGGGAAGCTTATTTATCCTGCCTCCCTGCACTCTGTATGTGGCGCTCTGATACTCAACATGGAGTGCTCTTTCAGATACTCTGTGTTCTGGTCACTCCAGCCCACTTTCAAAAGGGGAGCCCAGTACTTTCAATGGTGCAGAGTACTTTCCCATTACACTTCCTACTTCCGTTGCAGTCATAATAACCGATAGTTAACCAGAGCAGACTTGCTGAAGTCTCATTGTCCTGTGTTATGGTCACCCAGGGCGATTTGTCATGAGGTGCTCTGACATCATAAAGCTACAGCATGGTGTCATCTGACATGAGAGCAAGCAATAGGATGCCTTTTTCATGGAATTGAAATGGGTAGCAGGCTAGACAGGATGTGCATGTGAAGACAAAGATGGTAACATGAATAAACTCAGGCATTAGTTGACTTATGCATTTGTTTGAAGGTTTGGGTGATCATAATATTCTCGAGATCTCTATAGGTTAACTGATAGGGTTGCACAAGAATGAAGATGTTAGAATCTGTTATTCGTAGTTTTTATTATTACCTCTAGCTGTAGCATAAGCCTTCTTTCAAAACCTTATCAGATCACTTAATAGTTACTGCTGTACCATAACCTAAAAATTCTCAGTGAGAAAGATACCATGTCACAGGGCTAGCACTGAGATCTTTTTATTTATGTCCTAATATAGGTGCTGGAATGGTGTAGAGAGTAGTAGCAAAGTTTGGCTTTTGATCGAGAGAAGTATGCTAGGTTGGAAATAAAAGTCAGATTTGACTTTGTAGTGAGCTGTGGATTTTCGCAGAGTTACAGACGCCATAGTACTCATTATTAGCACATTATAAAAATCTGTTTATTGTGTTGCATTAGTTTGGAGATATTCAAGTTCTGTTAATGGACTAACAGTGGACTTTTCCATCTGCAGATTATACTGAATGACCAGCAGAGGGAGTGATGCCGTAGACCATTTCTCTGCGATGCTGAGACCAAAAAAAAAAAGAAAGCGTCCTCAGCCTTCGGCTTCCATTATCAATTTACATGGTAGGTGAAACTCTCATTTAATCGCTTTTGCTTGTCATTAGAAGGAGTTCATAGCATCTGACGGCTCTTGGCACCTTTGAGGCTGCAATGAGTTGTCTTCTGTTAGAGCGATTGACTTACTTTCAAATGGGGGAAGCTTATTTATCCTGCCTCCCTGCACTCTGTATGTGGCGCTCTGATACTCAACATGGAGTGCTCTTTCAGATACTCTGTGTTCTGGTCACTCCAGCCCACTTTCAAAAGGGGAGCCCAGTACTTTCAATGGTGCAGAGTACTTTCCCATTACACTTCCTACTTCCGTTGCAGTCATAATAACCGATAGTTAACCAGAGCAGACTTGCTGAAGTCTCATTGTCCTGTGTTATGGTCACCCAGGGCGATTTGTCATGAGGTGCTCTGACATCATAAAGCTACAGCATGGTGTCATCTGACATGAGAGCAAGCAATAGGATGCCTTTTTCATGGAATTGAAATGGGTAGCAGGCTAGACAGGATGTGCATGTGAAGACAAAGATGGTAACATGAATAAACTCAGGCATTAGTTGACTTATGCATTTGTTTGAAGGTTTGGGTGATCATAATATTCTCGAGATCTCTATAGGTTAACTGATAGGGTTGCACAAGAATGAAGATGTTAGAATCTGTTATTCGTAGTTTTTATTATTACCTCTAGCTGTAGCATAAGCCTTCTTTCAAAACCTTATCAGATCACTTAATAGTTACTGCTGTACCATAACCTAAAAATTCTCAGTGAGAAAGATACCATGTCACAGGGCTAGCACTGAGATCTTTTTATTTATGTCCTAATATAGGTGCTGGAATGGTGTAGAGAGTAGTAGCAAAGTTTGGCTTTTGATCGAGAGAAGTATGCTAGGTTGGAAATAAAAGTCAGATTTGACTTTGTAGTGAGCTGTGGATTTTCGCAGAGTTACAGACGCCATAGTACTCATTATTAGCACATTATAAAAATCTGTTTATTGTGTTGCATTAGTTTGGAGATATTCAAGTTCTGTTAATGGACTAACAGTGGACTTTTCCATCTGCAGATTATACTGAATGACCAGCAGAGGGAGTGATGCCGTAGACCATTTCTCTGCGATGCCGAGACCAAAAAAAAAAAGAAAGCGTCCTCAGCCTTCGGCTTCCATTATCAATTTACATGGTACGTGAAACTCTCATTTAATTGCTTTGCTTGTCATTAGAAGGAGTTCATAGCATCTGACGGCTCTTGGCACCTTTGAGGCTGCAATGAGTTGTCTTCTGTTAGAGCGATTGACTTACTTTCAAATGGGGGAAGCTTATTTATCCTGCCTCCCTGCACTCTGTATGTGGCGCTCTGATACTCAACATGGCGTGCTCTTTCAGATACTCTGTGTTCTGGTCACTCCAGCCCACTTTCAAAAGGGGAGCCCAGTACTTTCAATGGTGCAGAGTACTTTCCCATTACACTTCCTACTTCCGTTGCAGTCATAATAACCGATAGTTAACCAGAGCAGACTTGCTGAAGTCTCATTGTCCTGTGTTATGGTCACCCAGGGCGATTTGTCATGAGGTGCTCTGACATCATAAAGCTACAGCATGGTGTCATCTGACATGAGAGCAAGCAATAGGATGCCTTTTTCATGGAATTGAAATGGGTAGCAGGCTAGACAGGATGTGCAGGTGAAGACAAAGATGGTAACATGAATAAACTCAGGCATTAGTTGACTTATGCATTTGTTTGAAGGTTTGGGTGATCATAATATTCTCGAGATCTCTATAGGTTAACTGATAGGGTTGCACAAGAATGAAGATGTTAGAATCTGTTATTCGTAGTTTTTATTATTACCTCTAGCTGTAGCATAAGCCTTCTTTCAAAACCTTATCAGATCACTTAATAGTTACTGCTGTACCATAACCTAAAAATTCTCAGTGAGAAAGATACCATGTCACAGGGCTAGCACTGAGATCTTTTTATTTATGTCCTAATATAGGTGCTGGAATGGTGTAGAGAGTAGTAGCAAAGTTTGGCTTTTGATTGAGAGAAGTATGCTAGGTTGGAAATAAAAGTCAGATTTGACTTTGTAGTGAGCTGTGGATTTTCGCAGAGTTACAGACGCCATAGTACTCATTATTAGCACATTATAAAAATCTGTTTATTGTGTTGCATTAGTTTGGAGATATTCAAGTTCTGTTAATGGACTAACAGTGGACTTTTCCATCTGCAGATTATACTGAATGACCAGCAGAGGGAGTGATGCCGTAGACCATTTCTCTGCGATGCTGAGACCAAAAAAAAAAAGAAAGCGTCCTCAGCCTTCGGCTTCCATTATCAATTTACATGGTAGGTGAAACTCTCATTTAATCGCTTTTGCTTGTCATTAGAAGGAGTTCATAGCATCTGACGGCTCTTGGCACCTTTGAGGCTGCAATGAGTTGTCTTCTGTTAGAGCGATTGACTTACTTTCAAATGGGGGAAGCTTATTTATCCTGCCTCCCTGCACTCTGTATGTGGCGCTCTGATACTCAACATGGAGTGCTCTTTCAGATACTCTGTGTTCTGGTCACTCCAGCCCACTTTCAAAAGGGGAGCCCAGTACTTTCAATGGTGCAGAGTACTTTCCCATTACACTTCCTACTTCCGTTGCAGTCATAATAACCGATAGTTAACCAGAGCAGACTTGCTGAAGTCTCATTGTCCTGTGTTATGGTCACCCAGGGCGATTTGTCATGAGGTGCTCTGACATCATAAAGCTACAGCATGGTGTCATCTGACATGAGAGCAAGCAATAGGATGCCTTTTTCATGGAATTGAAATGGGTAGCAGGCTAGACAGGATGTGCATGTGAAGACAAAGATGGTAACATGAATAAACTCAGGCATTAGTTGACTTATGCATTTGTTTGAAGGTTTGGGTGATCATAATATTCTCGAGATCTCTATAGGTTAACTGATAGGGTTGCACAAGAATGAAGATGTTAGAATCTGTTATTCGTAGTTTTTATTATTACCTCTAGCTGTAGCATAAGCCTTCTTTCAAAACCTTATCAGATCACTTAATAGTTACTGCTGTACCATAACCTAAAAATTCTCAGTGAGAAAGATACCATGTCACAGGGCTAGCACTGAGATCTTTTTATTTATGTCCTAATATAGGTGCTGGAATGGTGTAGAGAGTAGTAGCAAAGTTTGGCTTTTGATCGAGAGAAGTATGCTAGGTTGGAAATAAAAGTCAGATTTGACTTTGTAGTGAGCTGTGGATTTTCGCAGAGTTACAGACGCCATAGTACTCATTATTAGCACATTATAAAAATCTGTTTATTGTGTTGCATTAGTTTGGAGATATTCAAGTTCTGTTAATGGACTAACAGTGGACTTTTCCATCTGCAGATTATACTGAATGACCAGCAGAGGGAGTGATGCCGTAGACCATTTCTCTGCGATGCCGAGACCAAAAAAAAAAAGAAAGCGTCCTCAGCCTTCGGCTTCCATTATCAATTTACATGGTACGTGAAACTCTCATTTAATTGCTTTGCTTGTCATTAGAAGGAGTTCATAGCATCTGACGGCTCTTGGCACCTTTGAGGCTGCAATGAGTTGTCTTCTGTTAGAGCGATTGACTTACTTTCAAATGGGGGAAGCTTATTTATCCTGCCTCCCTGCACTCTGTATGTGGCGCTCTGATACTCAACATGGCGTGCTCTTTCAGATACTCTGTGTTCTGGTCACTCCAGCCCACTTTCAAAAGGGGAGCCCAGTACTTTCAATGGTGCAGAGTACTTTCCCATTACACTTCCTACTTCCGTTGCAGTCATAATAACCGATAGTTAACCAGAGCAGACTTGCTGAAGTCTCATTGTCCTGTGTTATGGTCACCCAGGGCGATTTGTCATGAGGTGCTCTGACATCATAAAGCTACAGCATGGTGTCATCTGACATGAGAGCAAGCAATAGGATGCCTTTTTCATGGAATTGAAATGGGTAGCAGGCTAGACAGGATGTGCAGGTGAAGACAAAGATGGTAACATGAATAAACTCAGGCATTAGTTGACTTATGCATTTGTTTGAAGGTTTGGGTGATCATAATATTCTCGAGATCTCTATAGGTTAACTGATAGGGTTGCACAAGAATGAAGATGTTAGAATCTGTTATTCGTAGTTTTTATTATTACCTCTAGCTGTAGCATAAGCCTTCTTTCAAAACCTTATCAGATCACTTAATAGTTACTGCTGTACCATAACCTAAAAATTCTCAGTGAGAAAGATACCATGTCACAGGGCTAGCACTGAGATCTTTTTATTTATGTCCTAATATAGGTGCTGGAATGGTGTAGAGAGTAGTAGCAAAGTTTGGCTTTTGATTGAGAGAAGTATGCTAGGTTGGAAATAAAAGTCAGATTTGAGTTTGTAGTGAGCTGTGGATTTTCGCAGAGTTACAGACGCCATAGTACTCATTATTAGCACATTATAAAAATCTGTTTATTGTGTTGCATTAGTTTGGAGATATTAAAGTTTTGTTAATGGACTAACAGTGGACTTTTCCATCTGCAGATTATACTGAATGACCAGCAGAGGGAGTGATGCCGTAGACCATTTCTCTGCGATGCTGAGACCAAAAAAAAAAAGAAAGCGTCCTCAGCCTTCGGCTTCCATTATCAATTTACATGGTAGGTGAAACTCTCATTTAATCCCTTTGCTTGTCATTAGAAGGAGTTCATAGCATCTGACGGCTCTTGGCACCTTTGAGGCTGCAATGAGTTGTCTTCTGTTAGAGCGATTGACTTACTTTCAAATGGGGGAAGCTTATTTATCCTGCCTCCCTGCACTCTGTATGTGGCGCTCTGATACTCAACATGGAGTGCTCTTTCAGATACTCTGTGTTCTGGTCACTCCAGCCCACTTTCAAAAGGGGAGCCCAGTACTTTCAATGGTGCAGAGTACTTTCCCATTACACTTCCTACTTCCGTTGCAGTCATAATAACCGATAGTTAACCAGAGCAGACTTGCTGAAGTCTCATTGTCCTGTGTTATGGTCACCCAGGGCGATTTGTCATGAGGTGCTCTGACATCATAAAGCTACAGCATGGTGTCATCTGACATGAGAGCAAGCAATAGGATGCCTTTTTCATGGAATTGAAATGGGTAGCAGGCTAGACAGGATGTGCATGTGAAGACAAAGATGGTAACATGAATAAACTCAGGCATTAGTTGACTTATGCATTTGTTTGAAGGTTTGGGTGATCATAATATTCTCGAGATCTCTATAGGTTAACTGATAGGGTTGCACAAGAATGAAGATGTTAGAATCTGTTATTCGTAGTTTTTATTATTACCTCTAGCTGTAGCATAAGCCTTCTTTCAAAACCTTATCAGATCACTTAATAGTTACTGCTGTACCATAACCTAAAAATTCTCAGTGAGAAAGATACCATGTCACAGGGCTAGCACTGAGATCTTTTTATTTATGTCCTAATATAGGTGCTGGAATGGTGTAGAGAGTAGTAGCAAAGTTTGGCTTTTGATCGAGAGAAGTATGCTAGGTTGGAAATAAAAGTCAGATTTGACTTTGTAGTGAGCTGTGGATTTTCGCAGAGTTACAGACGCCATAGTACTCATTATTAGCACATTATAAAAATCTGTTTATTGTGTTGCATTAGTTTGGAGATATTCAAGTTCTGTTAATGGACTAACAGTGGACTTTTCCATCTGCAGATTATACTGAATGACCAGCAGAGGGAGTGATGCCGTAGACCATTTCTCTGCGATGCCGAGACCAAAAAAAAAAAGAAAGCGTCCTCAGCCTTCGGCTTCCATTATCAATTTACATGGTACGTGAAACTCTCATTTAATTGCTTTGCTTGTCATTAGAAGGAGTTCATAGCATCTGACGGCTCTTGGCACCTTTGAGGCTGCAATGAGTTGTCTTCTGTTAGAGCGATTGACTTACTTTCAAATGGGGGAAGCTTATTTATCCTGCCTCCCTGCACTCTGTATGTGGCGCTCTGATACTCAACATGGCGTGCTCTTTCAGATACTCTGTGTTCTGGTCACTCCAGCCCACTTTCAAAAGGGGAGCCCAGTACTTTCAATGGTGCAGAGTACTTTCCCATTACACTTCCTACTTCCGTTGCAGTCATAATAACCGATAGTTAACCAGAGCAGACTTGCTGAAGTCTCATTGTCCTGTGTTATGGTCACCCAGGGCGATTTGTCATGAGGTGCTCTGACATCATAAAGCTACAGCATGGTGTCATCTGACATGAGAGCAAGCAATAGGATGCCTTTTTCATGGAATTGAAATGGGTAGCAGGCTAGACAGGATGTGCAGGTGAAGACAAAGATGGTAACATGAATAAACTCAGGCATTAGTTGACTTATGCATTTGTTTGAAGGTTTGGGTGATCATAATATTCTCGAGATCTCTATAGGTTAACTGATAGGGTTGCACAAGAATGAAGATGTTAGAATCTGTTATTCGTAGTTTTTATTATTACCTCTAGCTGTAGCATAAGCCTTCTTTCAAAACCTTATCAGATCACTTAATAGTTACTGCTGTACCATAACCTAAAAATTCTCAGTGAGAAAGATACCATGTCACAGGGCTAGCACTGAGATCTTTTTATTTATGTCCTAATATAGGTGCTGGAATGGTGTAGAGAGTAGTAGCAAAGTTTGGCTTTTGATTGAGAGAAGTATGCTAGGTTGGAAATAAAAGTCAGATTTGAGTTTGTAGTGAGCTGTGGATTTTCGCAGAGTTACAGACGCCATAGTACTCATTATTAGCACATTATAAAAATCTGTTTATTGTGTTGCATTAGTTTGGAGATATTAAAGTTTTGTTAATGGACTAACAGTGGACTTTTCCATCTGCAGATTATACTGAATGACCAGCAGAGGGAGTGATGCCGTAGACCATTTCTCTGCGATGCCGAGACCAAAAAAAAAAAGAAAGCGTCCTCAGCCTTCGGCTTCCATTATCAATTTACATGGTACGTGAAACTCTCATTTAATTGCTTTGCTTGTCATTAGAAGGAGTTCATAGCATCTGACGGCTCTTGGCACCTTTGAGGCTGCAATGAGTTGTCTTCTGTTAGAGCGATTGACTTGCTTTCAAATGGGGGAAGCTTATTTATCCTGCCTCCCTGCACTCTGTATGTGGCGCTCTGATACTCAACATGGAGTGCTCTTTCAGATACTCTGTGTTCTGGTCACTCCAGCCCACTTTCAAAAGGGGAGCCCAGTACTTTCAATGGTGCAGAGTACTTTCCCATTACACTTCCTACTTCCGTTGCAGTCATAATAACCGATAGTTAACCAGAGCAGACTTGCTGAAGTCTCATTGTCCTGTGTTATGGTCACCCAGGGCGATTTGTCATGAGGTGCTCTGACATCATAAAGCTACAGCATGGTGTCATCTGACATGAGAGCAAGCAACAGGATGCCTTTTTCATGGAATTGAAATGGGTAGCAGGCTAGACAGGATGTGCAGGTGAAGACAAAGATGGTAACATGAATAAACTCAGGCATTAGTTGACTTATGCATTTGTTTGAAGGTTTGGGTGATCATAATATTCTCGAGATCTCTATAGGTTAACTGATAGGGTTGCACAAGAATGAAGATGTTAGAATCTGTTATTCGTAGTTTTTATTATTACCTCTAGCTGTAGCATAAGCCTTCTTTCAAAACCTTATCAGATCACTTAATAGTTACTGCTGTACCATAACCTAAAAATTCTCAGTGAGAAAGATACCATGTCACAGGGCTAGCACTGAGATCTTTTTATTTATGTCCTAATATAGGTGCTGGAATGGTGTAGAGAGTAGTAGCAAAGTTTGGCTTTTGATTGAGAGAAGTATGCTAGGTTGGAAATAAAAGTCAGATTTGAGTTTGTAGTGAGCTGTGGATTTTCGCAGAGTTACAGACGCCATAGTACTCATTATTAGCACATTATAAAAATCTGTTTATTGTGTTGCATTAGTTTGGAGATATTCAAGTTCTGTTAATGGACTAACAGTGGACTTTTCCATCTGCAGATTATACTGAATGACCAGCAGAGGGAGTGATGCCGTAGACCATTTCTCTGCGATGCCGAGACCAAAAAAAAAAAGAAAGCGTCCTCAGCCTTCGGCTTCCATTATCAATTTACATGGTACGTGAAACTCTCATTTAATTGCTTTGCTTGTCATTAGAAGGAGTTCATAGCATCTGACGGCTCTTGGCACCTTTGAGGCTGCAATGAGTTGTCTTCTGTTAGAGCGATTGACTTGCTTTCAAATGGGGGAAGCTTATTTATCCTGCCTCCCTGCACTCTGTATGTGGCGCTCTGATACTCAACATGGAGTGCTCTTTCAGATACTCTGTGTTCTGGTCACTCCAGCCCACTTTCAAAAGGGGAGCCCAGTACTTTCAATGGTGCAGAGTACTTTCCCATTACACTTCCTACTTCCGTTGCAGTCATAATAACCGATAGTTAACCAGAGCAGACTTGCTGAAGTCTCATTGTCCTGTGTTATGGTCACCCAGGGCGATTTGTCATGAGGTGCTCTGACATCATAAAGCTACAGCATGGTGTCATCTGACATGAGAGCAAGCAATAGGATGCCTTTTTCATGGAATTGAAATGGGTAGCAGGCTAGACAGGATGTGCAGGTGAAGACAAAGATGGTAACATGAATAAACTCAGGCATTAGTTGACTTATGCATTTGTTTGAAGGTTTGGGTGATCATAATATTCTCGAGATCTCTATAGGTTAACTGATAGGGTTGCACAAGAATGAAGATGTTAGAATCTGTTATTCGTAGTTTTTATTATTACCTCTAGCTGTAGCATAAGCCTTCTTTCAAAACCTTATCAGATCACTTAATAGTTACTGCTGTACCATAACCTAAAAATTCTCAGTGAGAAAGATACCATGTCACAGGGCTAGCACTGAGATCTTTTTATTTATGTCCTAATATAGGTGCTGGAATGGTGTAGAGAGTAGTAGCAAAGTTTGGCTTTTGATTGAGAGAAGTATGCTAGGTTGGAAATAAAAGTCAGATTTGAGTTTGTAGTGAGCTGTGGATTTTCGCAGAGTTACAGACGCCATAGTACTCATTATTAGCACATTATAAAAATCTGTTTATTGTGTTGCATTAGTTTGGAGATATTCAAGTTCTGTTAATGGACTAACAGTGGACTTTTCCATCTGCAGATTATACTGAATGACCAGCAGAGGGAGTGATGCCGTAGACCATTTCTCTGCGATGCTGAGACAAAAAAAAAAAAAGAAAGCGTCCTCAGCCTTCGGCTTCCATTATCAATTTACATGGTAGGTGAAACTCTCATTTAATCGCTTTGCTTGTCATTAGAAGGAGTTCATAGCATCTGACGGCTCTTGGCACCTTTGAGGCTGCAATGAGTTGTCTTCTGTTAGAGCGATTGACTTACTTTCAAATGGGGGAAGCTTATTTATCCTGCCTCCCTGCACTCTGTATGTGGCGCTCTGATACTCAACATGGAGTGCTCTTTCAGATACTCTGTGTTCTGGTCACTCCAGCCCACTTTCAAAAGGGGAGCCCAGTACTTTCAATGGTGCAGAGTACTTTCCCATTACACTTCCTACTTCCGTTGCAGTCATAATAACCGATAGTTAACCAGAGCAGACTTGCTGAAGTCTCATTGTCCTGTGTTATGGTCACCCAGGGCGATTTGTCATGAGGTGCTCTGACATCATAAAGCTACAGCATGGTGTCATCTGACATGAGAGCAAGCAATAGGATGCCTTTTTCATGGAATTGAAATGGGTAGCAGGCTAGACAGGATGTGCATGTGAAGACAAAGATGGTAACATGAATAAACTCAGGCATTAGTTGACTTATGCATTTGTTTGAAGGTTTGGGTGATCATAATATTCTCGAGATCTCTATAGGTTAACTGATAGGGTTGCACAAGAATGAAGATGTTAGAATCTGTTATTCGTAGTTTTTATTATTACCTCTAGCTGTAGCATAAGCCTTCTTTCAAAACCTTATCAGATCACTTAATAGTTACTGCTGTACCATAACCTAAAAATTCTCAGTGAGAAAGATACCATGTCACAGGGCTAGCACTGAGATCTTTTTATTTATGTCCTAATATAGGTGCTGGAATGGTGTAGAGAGTAGTAGCAAAGTTTGGCTTTTGATCGAGAGAAGTATGCTAGGTTGGAAATAAAAGTCAGATTTGACTTTGTAGTGAGCTGTGGATTTTCGCAGAGTTACAGACGCCATAGTACTCATTATTAGCACATTATAAAAATCTGTTTATTGTGTTGCATTAGTTTGGAGATATTCAAGTTCTGTTAATGGACTAACAGTGGACTTTTCCATCTGCAGATTATACTGAATGACCAGCAGAGGGAGTGATGCCGTAGACCATTTCTCTGCGATGCTGAGACCAAAAAAAAAAAGAAAGCGTCCTCAGCCTTCGGATTCCATTATCAATTTACATGGTAGGTGAAACTCTCATTTAATCGCTTTTGCTTGTCATTAGAAGGAGTTCATAGCATCTGACGGCTCTTGGCACCTTTGAGGCTGCAATGAGTTGTCTTCTGTTAGAGCGATTGACTTACTTTCAAATGGGGGAAGCTTATTTATCCTGCCTCCCTGCACTCTGTATGTGGCGCTCTGATACTCAACATGGAGTGCTCTTTCAGATACTCTGTGTTCTGGTCACTCCAGCCCACTTTCAAAAGGGGAGCCCAGTACTTTCAATGGTGCAGAGTACTTTCCCATTACACTTCCTACTTCCGTTGCAGTCATAATAACCGATAGTTAACCAGAGCAGACTTGCTGAAGTCTCATTGTCCTGTGTTATGGTCACCCAGGGCGATTTGTCATGAGGTGCTCTGACATCATAAAGCTACAGCATGGTGTCATCTGACATGAGAGCAAGCAATAGGATGCCTTTTTCATGGAATTGAAATGGGTAGCAGGCTAGACAGGATGTGCATGTGAAGACAAAGATGGTAACATGAATAAACTCAGGTATTAGTTGACTTATGCATTTGTTTGAAGGTTTGGGTGATCATAATATTCTCGAGATCTCTATAGGTTAACTGATAGGGTTGCACAAGAATGAAGATGTTAGAATCTGTTATTCGTAGTTTTTATTATTACCTCTAGCTGTAGCATAAGCCTTCTTTCAAAACCTTATCAGATCACTTAATAGTTACTGCTGTACCATAACCTAAAAATTCTCAGTGAGAAAGATACCATGTCACAGGGCTAGCACTGAGATCTTTTTATTTATGTCCTAATATAGGTGCTGGAATGGTGTAGAGAGTAGTAGCAAAGTTTGGCTTTTGATCGAGAGAAGTATGCTAGGTTGGAAATAAAAGTCAGATTTGACTTTGTAGTGAGCTGTGGATTTTCGCAGAGTTACAGACGCCATAGTACTCATTATTAGCACATTATAAAAATCTGTTTATTGTGTTGCATTAGTTTGGAGATATTCAAGTTCTGTTAATGGACTAACAGTGGACTTTTCCATCTGCAGATTATACTGAATGACCAGCAGAGGGAGTGATGCCGTAGACCATTTCTCTGCGATGCCGAGACCAAAAAAAAAAAGAAAGCGTCCTCAGCCTTCGGCTTCCATTATCAATTTACATGGTACGTGAAACTCTCATTTAATTGCTTTGCTTGTCATTAGAAGGAGTTCATAGCATCTGACGGCTCTTGGCACCTTTGAGGCTGCAATGAGTTGTCTTCTGTTAGAGCGATTGACTTACTTTCAAATGGGGGAAGCTTATTTATCCTGCCTCCCTGCACTCTGTATGTGGCGCTCTGATACTCAACATGGCGTGCTCTTTCAGATACTCTGTGTTCTGGTCACTCCAGCCCACTTTCAAAAGGGGAGCCCAGTACTTTCAATGGTGCAGAGTACTTTCCCATTACACTTCCTACTTCCGTTGCAGTCATAATAACCGATAGTTAACCAGAGCAGACTTGCTGAAGTCTCATTGTCCTGTGTTATGGTCACCCAGGGCGATTTGTCATGAGGTGCTCTGACATCATAAAGCTACAGCATGGTGTCATCTGACATGAGAGCAAGCAATAGGATGCCTTTTTCATGGAATTGAAATGGGTAGCAGGCTAGACAGGATGTGCAGGTGAAGACAAAGATGGTAACATGAATAAACTCCGGCATTAGTTGACTTATGCATTTGTTTGAAGGTTTGGGTGATCATAATATTCTCGAGATCTCTATAGGTTAACTGATAGGGTTGCACAAGAATGAAGATGTTAGAATCTGTTATTCGTAGTTTTTATTATTACCTCTAGCTGTAGCATAAGCCTTCTTTCAAAACCTTATCAGATCACTTAATAGTTACTGCTGTACCATAACCTAAAAATTCTCAGTGAGAAAGATACCATGTCACAGGGCTAGCACTGAGATCTTTTTATTTATGTCCTAATATAGGTGCTGGAATGGTGTAGAGAGTAGTAGCAAAGTTTGGCTTTTGATCGAGAGAAGTATGCTAGGTTGGAAATAAAAGTCAGATTTGAGTTTGTAGTGAGCTGTGGATTTTCGCAGAGTTACAGACGCCATAGTACTCATTATTAGCACATTATAAAAATCTGTTTATTGTGTTGCATTAGTTTGGAGATATTCAAGTTCTGTTAATGGACTAACAGTGGACTTTTCCATCTGCAGATTATACTGAATGACCAGCAGAGGGAGTGATGCCGTAGACCATTTCTCTGCGATGCCGAGACCAAAAAAAAAAAGAAAGCGTCCTCAGCCTTCGGCTTCCATTATCAATTTACATGGTACGTGAAACTCTCATTTAATTGCTTTGCTTGTCATTAGAAGGAGTTCATAGCATCTGACGGCTCTTGGCACCTTTGAGGCTGCAATGAGTTGTCTTCTGTTAGAGCGATTGACTTACTTTCAAATGGGGGAAGCTTATTTATCCTGCCTCCCTGCACTCTGTATGTGGCGCTCTGATACTCAACATGGAGTGCTCTTTCAGATACTCTGTGTTCTGGTCACTCCAGCCCACTTTCAAAAGGGGAGCCCAGTACTTTCAATGGTGCAGAGTACTTTCCCATTACACTTCCTACTTCCGTTGCAGTCATAATAACCGATAGTTAACCAGAGCAGACTTGCTGAAGTCTCATTGTCCTGTGTTATGGTCACCCAGGGCGATTTGTCATGAGGTGCTCTGACATCATAAAGCTACAGCATGGTGTCATCTGACATGAGAGCAAGCAATAGGATGCCTTTTTCATGGAATTGAAATGGGTAGCAGGCTAGACAGGATGTGCAGGTGAAGACAAAGATGGTAACATGAATAAACTCAGGCATTAGTTGACTTATGCATTTGTTTGAAGGTTTGGGTGATCATAATATTCTCGAGATCTCTATAGGTTAACTGATAGGGTTGCACAAGAATGAAGATGTTAGAATCTGTTATTCGTAGTTTTTATTATTACCTCTAGCTGTAGCATAAGCCTTCTTTCAAAACCTTATCAGATCACTTAATAGTTACTGCTGTACCATAACCTAAAAATTCTCAGTGAGAAAGATACCATGTCACAGGGCTAGCACTGAGATCTTTTTATTTATGTCCTAATATAGGTGCTGGAATGGTGTAGAGAGTAGTAGCAAAGTTTGGCTTTTGATTGAGAGAAGTATGCTAGGTTGGAAATAAAAGTCAGATTTGAGTTTGTAGTGAGCTGTGGATTTTCGCAGAGTTACAGACGCCATAGTACTCATTATTAGCACATTATAAAAATCTGTTTATTGTGTTGCATTAGTTTGGAGATATTCAAGTTCTGTTAATGGACTAACAGTGGACTTTTCCATCTGCAGATTATACTGAATGACCAGCAGAGGGAGTGATGCCGTAGACCATTTCTCTGCGATGCTGAGACAAAAAAAAAAAAAGAAAGCGTCCTCAGCCTTCGGCTTCCATTATCAATTTACATGGTAGGTGAAACTCTCATTTAATCGCTTTGCTTGTCATTAGAAGGAGTTCATAGCATCTGACGGCTCTTGGCACCTTTGAGGCTGCAATGAGTTGTCTTCTGTTAGAGCGATTGACTTACTTTCAAATGGGGGAAGCTTATTTATCCTGCCTCCCTGCACTCTGTATGTGGCGCTCTGATACTCAACATGGAGTGCTCTTTCAGATACTCTGTGTTCTGGTCACTCCAGCCCACTTTCAAAAGGGGAGCCCAGTACTTTCAATGGTGCAGAGTACTTTCCCATTACACTTCCTACTTCCGTTGCAGTCATAATAACCGATAGTTAACCAGAGCAGACTTGCTGAAGTCTCATTGTCCTGTGTTATGGTCACCCAGGGCGATTTGTCATGAGGTGCTCTGACATCATAAAGCTACAGCATGGTGTCATCTGACATGAGAGCAAGCAATAGGATGCCTTTTTCATGGAATTGAAATGGGTAGCAGGCTAGACAGGATGTGCAGGTGAAGACAAAGATGGTAACATGAATAAACTCAGGCATTAGTTGACTTATGCATTTGTTTGAAGGTTTGGGTGATCATAATATTCTCGAGATCTCTATAGGTTAACTGATAGGGTTGCACAAGAATGAAGATGTTAGAATCTGTTATTCGTAGTTTTTATTATTACCTCTAGCTGTAGCATAAGCCTTCTTTCAAAACCTTATCAGATCACTTAATAGTTACTGCTGTACCATAACCTAAAAATTCTCAGTGAGAAAGATACCATGTCACAGGGCTAGCACTGAGATCTTTTTATTTATGTCCTAATATAGGTGCTGGAATGGTGTAGAGAGTAGTAGCAAAGTTTGGCTTTTGATTGAGAGAAGTATGCTAGGTTGGAAATAAAAGTCAGATTTGACTTTGTAGTGAGCTGTGGATTTTCGCAGAGTTACAGACGCCATAGTACTCATTATTAGCACATTATAAAAATCTGTTTATTGTGTTGCATTAGTTTGGAGATATTCAAGTTCTGTTAATGGACTAACAGTGGACTTTTCCATCTGCAGATTATACTGAATGACCAGCAGAGGGAGTGATGCCGTAGACCATTTCTCTGCGATGCCGAGACCAAAAAAAAAAAGAAAGCGTCCTCAGCCTTCGGCTTCCATTATCAATTTACATGGTACGTGAAACTCTCATTTAATTGCTTTGCTTGTCATTAGAAGGAGTTCATAGCATCTGACGGCTCTTGGCACCTTTGAGGCTGCAATGAGTTGTCTTCTGTTAGAGCGATTGACTTACTTTCAAATGGGGGAAGCTTATTTATCCTGCCTCCCTGCACTCTGTATGTGGCGCTCTGATACTCAACATGGCGTGCTCTTTCAGATACTCTGTGTTCTGGTCACTCCAGCCCACTTTCAAAAGGGGAGCCCAGTACTTTCAATGGTGCAGAGTACTTTCCCATTACACTTCCTACTTCCGTTGCAGTCATAATAACCGATAGTTAACCAGAGCAGACTTGCTGAAGTCTCATTGTCCTGTGTTATGGTCACCCAGGGCGATTTGTCATGAGGTGCTCTGACATCATAAAGCTACAGCATGGTGTCATCTGACATGAGAGCAAGCAATAGGATGCCTTTTTCATGGAATTGAAATGGGTAGCAGGCTAGACAGGATGTGCAGGTGAAGACAAAGATGGTAACATGAATAAACTCAGGCATTAGTTGACTTATGCATTTGTTTGAAGGTTTGGGTGATCATAATATTCTCGAGATCTCTATAGGTTAACTGATAGGGTTGCACAAGAATGAAGATGTTAGAATCTGTTATTCGTAGTTTTTATTATTACCTCTAGCTGTAGCATAAGCCTTCTTTCAAAACCTTATCAGATCACTTAATAGTTACTGCTGTACCATAACCTAAAAATTCTCAGTGAGAAAGATACCATGTCACAGGGCTAGCACTGAGATCTTTTTATTTATGTCCTAATATAGGTGCTGGAATGGTGTAGAGAGTAGTAGCAAAGTTTGGCTTTTGATTGAGAGAAGTATGCTAGGTTGGAAATAAAAGTCAGATTTGACTTTGTAGTGAGCTGTGGATTTTCGCAGAGTTACAGACGCCATAGTACTCATTATTAGCACATTATAAAAATCTGTTTATTGTGTTGCATTAGTTTGGAGATATTCAAGTTCTGTTAATGGACTAACAGTGGACTTTTCCATCTGCAGATTATACTGAATGACCAGCAGAGGGAGTGATGCCGTAGACCATTTCTCTGCGATGCCGAGACCAAAAAAAAAAAGAAAGCGTCCTCAGCCTTCGGCTTCCATTATCAATTTACATGGTACGTGAAACTCTCATTTAATTGCTTTGCTTGTCATTAGAAGGAGTTCATAGCATCTGACGGCTCTTGGCACCTTTGAGGCTGCAATGAGTTGTCTTCTGTTAGAGCGATTGACTTACTTTCAAATGGGGGAAGCTTATTTATCCTGCCTCCCTGCACTCTGTATGTGGCGCTCTGATACTCAACATGGAGTGCTCTTTCAGATACTCTGTGTTCTGGTCACTCCAGCCCACTTTCAAAAGGGGAGCCCAGTACTTTCAATGGTGCAGAGTACTTTCCCATTACACTTCCTACTTCCGTTGCAGTCATAATAACCGATAGTTAACCAGAGCAGACTTGCTGAAGTCTCATTGTCCTGTGTTATGGTCACCCAGGGCGATTTGTCATGAGGTGCTCTGACATCATAAAGCTACAGCATGGTGTCATCTGACATGAGAGCAAGCAATAGGATGCCTTTTTCATGGAATTGAAATGGGTAGCAGGCTAGACAGGATGTGCATGTGAAGACAAAGATGGTAACATGAATAAACTCAGGCATTAGTTGACTTATGCATTTGTTTGAAGGTTTGGGTGATCATAATATTCTCGAGATCTCTATAGGTTAACTGATAGGGTTGCACAAGAATGAAGATGTTAGAATCTGTTATTCGTAGTTTTTATTATTACCTCTAGCTGTAGCATAAGCCTTCTTTCAAAACCTTATCAGATCACTTAATAGTTACTGCTGTACCATAACCTAAAAATTCTCAGTGAGAAAGATACCATGTCACAGGGCTAGCACTGAGATCTTTTTATTTATGTCCTAATATAGGTGCTGGAATGGTGTAGAGAGTAGTAGCAAAGTTTGGCTTTTGATCGAGAGAAGTATGCTAGGTTGGAAATAAAAGTCAGATTTGACTTTGTAGTGAGCTGTGGATTTTCGCAGAGTTACAGACGCCATAGTACTCATTATTAGCACATTATAAAAATCTGTTTATTGTGTTGCATTAGTTTGGAGATATTCAAGTTCTGTTAATGGACTAACAGTGGACTTTTCCATCTGCAGATTATACTGAATGACCAGCAGAGGGAGTGATGCCGTAGACCATTTCTCTGCGATGCCGAGACCAAAAAAAAAAAGAAAGCGTCCTCAGCCTTCGGCTTCCATTATCAATTTACATGGTACGTGAAACTCTCATTTAATTGCTTTGCTTGTCATTAGAAGGAGTTCATAGCATCTGACGGCTCTTGGCACCTTTGAGGCTGCAATGAGTTGTCTTCTGTTAGAGCGATTGACTTACTTTCAAATGGGGGAAGCTTATTTATCCTGCCTCCCTGCACTCTGTATGTGGCGCTCTGATACTCAACATGGCGTGCTCTTTCAGATACTCTGTGTTCTGGTCACTCCAGCCCACTTTCAAAAGGGGAGCCCAGTACTTTCAATGGTGCAGAGTACTTTCCCATTACACTTCCTACTTCCGTTGCAGTCATAATAACCGATAGTTAACCAGAGCAGACTTGCTGAAGTCTCATTGTCCTGTGTTATGGTCACCCAGGGCGATTTGTCATGAGGTGCTCTGACATCATAAAGCTACAGCATGGTGTCATCTGACATGAGAGCAAGCAATAGGATGCCTTTTTCATGGAATTGAAATGGGTAGCAGGCTAGACAGGATGTGCAGGTGAAGACAAAGATGGTAACATGAATAAACTCAGGCATTAGTTGACTTATGCATTTGTTTGAAGGTTTGGGTGATCATAATATTCTCGAGATCTCTATAGGTTAACTGATAGGGTTGCACAAGAATGAAGATGTTAGAATCTGTTATTCGTAGTTTTTATTATTACCTCTAGCTGTAGCATAAGCCTTCTTTCAAAACCTTATCAGATCACTTAATAGTTACTGCTGTACCATAACCTAAAAATTCTCAGTGAGAAAGATACCATGTCACAGGGCTAGCACTGAGATCTTTTTATTTATGTCCTAATATAGGTGCTGGAATGGTGTAGAGAGTAGTAGCAAAGTTTGGCTTTTGATTGAGAGAAGTATGCTAGGTTGGAAATAAAAGTCAGATTTGAGTTTGTAGTGAGCTGTGGATTTTCGCAGAGTTACAGACGCCATAGTACTCATTATTAGCACATTATAAAAATCTGTTTATTGTGTTGCATTAGTTTGGAGATATTCAAGTTCTGTTAATGGACTAACAGTGGACTTTTCCATCTGCAGATTATACTGAATGACCAGCAGAGGGAGTGATGCCGTAGACCATTTCTCTGCGATGCTGAGACAAAAAAAAAAAAAGAAAGCGTCCTCAGCCTTCGGCTTCCATTATCAATTTACATGGTAGGTGAAACTCTCATTTAATCGCTTTGCTTGTCATTAGAAGGAGTTCATAGCATCTGACGGCTCTTGGCACCTTTGAGGCTGCAATGAGTTGTCTTCTGTTAGAGCGATTGACTTACTTTCAAATGGGGGAAGCTTATTTATCCTGCCTCCCTGCACTCTGTATGTGGCGCTCTGATACTCAACATGGAGTGCTCTTTCAGATACTCTGTGTTCTGGTCACTCCAGCCCACTTTCAAAAGGGGAGCCCAGTACTTTCAATGGTGCAGAGTACTTTCCCATTACACTTCCTACTTCCGTTGCAGTCATAATAACCGATAGTTAACCAGAGCAGACTTGCTGAAGTCTCATTGTCCTGTGTTATGGTCACCCAGGGCGATTTGTCATGAGGTGCTCTGACATCATAAAGCTACAGCATGGTGTCATCTGACATGAGAGCAAGCAATAGGATGCCTTTTTCATGGAATTGAAATGGGTAGCAGGCTAGACAGGATGTGCAGGTGAAGACAAAGATGGTAACATGAATAAACTCAGGCATTAGTTGACTTATGCATTTGTTTGAAGGTTTGGGTGATCATAATATTCTCGAGATCTCTATAGGTTAACTGATAGGGTTGCACAAGAAAGAAGATGTTAGAATCTGTTATTCGTAGTTTTTATTATTACCTCTAGCTGTAGCATAAGCCTTCTTTCAAAACCTTATCAGATCACTTAATAGTTACTGCTGTACCATAACCTAAAAATTCTCAGTGAGAAAGATACCATGTCACAGGGCTAGCACTGAGATCTTTTTATTTATGTCCTAATATAGGTGCTGGAATGGTGTAGAGAGTAGTAGCAAAGTTTGGCTTTTGATTGAGAGAAGTATGCTAGGTTGGAAATAAAAGTCAGATTTGACTTTGTAGTGAGCTGTGGATTTTCGCAGAGTTACAGACGCCATAGTACTCATTATTAGCACATTATAAAAATCTGTTTATTGTGTTGCATTAGTTTGGAGATATTCAAGTTCTGTTAATGGACTAACAGTGGACTTTTCCATCTGCAGATTATACTGAATGACCAGCAGAGGGAGTGATGCCGTAGACCATTTCTCTGCGATGCCGAGACCAAAAAAAAAAAGAAAGCGTCCTCAGCCTTCGGCTTCCATTATCAATTTACATGGTACGTGAAACTCTCATTTAATTGCTTTGCTTGTCATTAGAAGGAGTTCATAGCATCTGACGGCTCTTGGCACCTTTGAGGCTGCAATGAGTTGTCTTCTGTTAGAGCGATTGACTTACTTTCAAATGGGGGAAGCTTATTTATCCTGCCTCCCTGCACTCTGTATGTGGCGCTCTGATACTCAACATGGAGTGCTCTTTCAGATACTCTGTGTTCTGGTCACTCCAGCCCACTTTCAAAAGGGGAGCCCAGTACTTTCAATGGTGCAGAGTACTTTCCCATTACACTTCCTACTTCCGTTGCAGTCATAATAACCGATAGTTAACCAGAGCAGACTTGCTGAAGTCTCATTGTCCTGTGTTATGGTCACCCAGGGCGATTTGTCATGAGGTGCTCTGACATCATAAAGCTACAGCATGGTGTCATCTGACATGAGAGCAAGCAATAGGATGCCTTTTTCATGGAATTGAAATGGGTAGCAGGCTAGACAGGATGTGCATGTGAAGACAAAGATGGTAACATGAATAAACTCAGGCATTAGTTGACTTATGCATTTGTTTGAAGGTTTGGGTGATCATAATATTCTCGAGATCTCTATAGGTTAACTGATAGGGTTGCACAAGAATGAAGATGTTAGAATCTGTTATTCGTAGTTTTTATTATTACCTCTAGCTGTAGCATAAGCCTTCTTTCAAAACCTTATCAGATCACTTAATAGTTACTGCTGTACCATAACCTAAAAATTCTCAGTGAGAAAGATACCATGTCACAGGGCTAGCACTGAGATCTTTTTATTTATGTCCTAATATAGGTGCTGGAATGGTGTAGAGAGTAGTAGCAAAGTTTGGCTTTTGATCGAGAGAAGTATGCTAGGTTGGAAATAAAAGTCAGATTTGACTTTGTAGTGAGCTGTGGATTTTCGCAGAGTTACAGACGCCATAGTACTCATTATTAGCACATTATAAAAATCTGTTTATTGTGTTGCATTAGTTTGGAGATATTCAAGTTCTGTTAATGGACTAACAGTGGACTTTTCCATCTGCAGATTATACTGAATGACCAGCAGAGGGAGTGATGCCGTAGACCATTTCTCTGCGATGCTGAGACCAAAAAAAAAAAGAAAGCGTCCTCAGCCTTCGGCTTCCATTATCAATTTACATGGTAGGTGAAACTCTCATTTAATCGCTTTTGCTTGTCATTAGAAGGAGTTCATAGCATCTGACGGCTCTTGGCACCTTTGAGGCTGCAATGAGTTGTCTTCTGTTAGAGCGATTGACTTACTTTCAAATGGGGGAAGCTTATTTATCCTGCCTCCCTGCACTCTGTATGTGGCGCTCTGATACTCAACATGGAGTGCTCTTTCAGATACTCTGTGTTCTGGTCACTCCAGCCCACTTTCAAAAGGGGAGCCCAGTACTTTCAATGGTGCAGAGTACTTTCCCATTACACTTCCTACTTCCGTTGCAGTCATAATAACCGATAGTTAACCAGAGCAGACTTGCTGAAGTCTCATTGTCCTGTGTTATGGTCACCCAGGGCGATTTGTCATGAGGTGCTCTGACATCATAAAGCTACAGCATGGTGTCATCTGACATGAGAGCAAGCAATAGGATGCCTTTTTCATGGAATTGAAATGGGTAGCAGGCTAGACAGGATGTGCATGTGAAGACAAAGATGGTAACATGAATAAACTCAGGCATTAGTTGACTTATGCATTTGTTTGAAGGTTTGGGTGATCATAATATTCTCGAGATCTCTATAGGTTAACTGATAGGGTTGCACAAGAATGAAGATGTTAGAATCTGTTATTCGTAGTTTTTATTATTACCTCTAGCTGTAGCATAAGCCTTCTTTCAAAACCTTATCAGATCACTTAATAGTTACTGCTGTACCATAACCTAAAAATTCTCAGTGAGAAAGATACCATGTCACAGGGCTAGCACTGAGATCTTTTTATTTATGTCCTAATATAGGTGCTGGAATGGTGTAGAGAGTAGTAGCAAAGTTTGGCTTTTGATCGAGAGAAGTATGCTAGGTTGGAAATAAAAGTCAGATTTGACTTTGTAGTGAGCTGTGGATTTTCGCAGAGTTACAGACGCCATAGTACTCATTATTAGCACATTATAAAAATCTGTTTATTGTGTTGCATTAGTTTGGAGATATTCAAGTTCTGTTAATGGACTAACAGTGGACTTTTCCATCTGCAGATTATACTGAATGACCAGCAGAGGGAGTGATGCCGTAGACCATTTCTCTGCGATGCCGAGACCAAAAAAAAAAAGAAAGCGTCCTCAGCCTTCGGCTTCCATTATCAATTTACATGGTACGTGAAACTCTCATTTAATTGCTTTGCTTGTCATTAGAAGGAGTTCATAGCATCTGACGGCTCTTGGCACCTTTGAGGCTGCAATGAGTTGTCTTCTGTTAGAGCGATTGACTTACTTTCAAATGGGGGAAGCTTATTTATCCTGCCTCCCTGCACTCTGTATGTGGCGCTCTGATACTCAACATGGCGTGCTCTTTCAGATACTCTGTGTTCTGGTCACTCCAGCCCACTTTCAAAAGGGGAGCCCAGTACTTTCAATGGTGCAGAGTACTTTCCCATTACACTTCCTACTTCCGTTGCAGTCATAATAACCGATAGTTAACCAGAGCAGACTTGCTGAAGTCTCATTGTCCTGTGTTATGGTCACCCAGGGCGATTTGTCATGAGGTGCTCTGACATCATAAAGCTACAGCATGGTGTCATCTGACATGAGAGCAAGCAATAGGATGCCTTTTTCATGGAATTGAAATGGGTAGCAGGCTAGACAGGATGTGCAGGTGAAGACAAAGATGGTAACATGAATAAACTCAGGCATTAGTTGACTTATGCATTTGTTTGAAGGTTTGGGTGATCATAATATTCTCGAGATCTCTATAGGTTAACTGATAGGGTTGCACAAGAATGAAGATGTTAGAATCTGTTATTCGTAGTTTTTATTATTACCTCTAGCTGTAGCATAAGCCTTCTTTCAAAACCTTATCAGATCACTTAATAGTTACTGCTGTACCATAACCTAAAAATTCTCAGTGAGAAAGATACCATGTCACAGGGCTAGCACTGAGATCTTTTTATTTATGTCCTAATATAGGTGCTGGAATGGTGTAGAGAGTAGTAGCAAAGTTTGGCTTTTGATTGAGAGAAGTATGCTAGGTTGGAAATAAAAGTCAGATTTGACTTTGTAGTGAGCTGTGGATTTTCGCAGAGTTACAGACGCCATAGTACTCATTATTAGCACATTATAAAAATCTGTTTATTGTGTTGCATTAGTTTGGAGATATTCAAGTTCTGTTAATGGACTAACAGTGGACTTTTCCATCTGCAGATTATACTGAATGACCAGCAGAGGGAGTGATGCCGTAGACCATTTCTCTGCGATGCTGAGACCAAAAAAAAAAAGAAAGCGTCCTCAGCCTTCGGCTTCCATTATCAATTTACATGGTAGGTGAAACTCTCATTTAATCGCTTTTGCTTGTCATTAGAAGGAGTTCATAGCATCTGACGGCTCTTGGCACCTTTGAGGCTGCAATGAGTTGTCTTCTGTTAGAGCGATTGACTTACTTTCAAATGGGGGAAGCTTATTTATCCTGCCTCCCTGCACTCTGTATGTGGCGCTCTGATACTCAACATGGAGTGCTCTTTCAGATACTCTGTGTTCTGGTCACTCCAGCCCACTTTCAAAAGGGGAGCCCAGTACTTTCAATGGTGCAGAGTACTTTCCCATTACACTTCCTACTTCCGTTGCAGTCATAATAACCGATAGTTAACCAGAGCAGACTTGCTGAAGTCTCATTGTCCTGTGTTATGGTCACCCAGGGCGATTTGTCATGAGGTGCTCTGACATCATAAAGCTACAGCATGGTGTCATCTGACATGAGAGCAAGCAATAGGATGCCTTTTTCATGGAATTGAAATGGGTAGCAGGCTAGACAGGATGTGCATGTGAAGACAAAGATGGTAACATGAATAAACTCAGGCATTAGTTGACTTATGCATTTGTTTGAAGGTTTGGGTGATCATAATATTCTCGAGATCTCTATAGGTTAACTGATAGGGTTGCACAAGAATGAAGATGTTAGAATCTGTTATTCGTAGTTTTTATTATTACCTCTAGCTGTAGCATAAGCCTTCTTTCAAAACCTTATCAGATCACTTAATAGTTACTGCTGTACCATAACCTAAAAATTCTCAGTGAGAAAGATACCATGTCACAGGGCTAGCACTGAGATCTTTTTATTTATGTCCTAATATAGGTGCTGGAATGGTGTAGAGAGTAGTAGCAAAGTTTGGCTTTTGATCGAGAGAAGTATGCTAGGTTGGAAATAAAAGTCAGATTTGACTTTGTAGTGAGCTGTGGATTTTCGCAGAGTTACAGACGCCATAGTACTCATTATTAGCACATTATAAAAATCTGTTTATTGTGTTGCATTAGTTTGGAGATATTCAAGTTCTGTTAATGGACTAACAGTGGACTTTTCCATCTGCAGATTATACTGAATGACCAGCAGAGGGAGTGATGCCGTAGACCATTTCTCTGCGATGCCGAGACCAAAAAAAAAAAGAAAGCGTCCTCAGCCTTCGGCTTCCATTATCAATTTACATGGTACGTGAAACTCTCATTTAATTGCTTTGCTTGTCATTAGAAGGAGTTCATAGCATCTGACGGCTCTTGGCACCTTTGAGGCTGCAATGAGTTGTCTTCTGTTAGAGCGATTGACTTACTTTCAAATGGGGGAAGCTTATTTATCCTGCCTCCCTGCACTCTGTATGTGGCGCTCTGATACTCAACATGGCGTGCTCTTTCAGATACTCTGTGTTCTGGTCACTCCAGCCCACTTTCAAAAGGGGAGCCCAGTACTTTCAATGGTGCAGAGTACTTTCCCATTACACTTCCTACTTCCGTTGCAGTCATAATAACCGATAGTTAACCAGAGCAGACTTGCTGAAGTCTCATTGTCCTGTGTTATGGTCACCCAGGGCGATTTGTCATGAGGTGCTCTGACATCATAAAGCTACAGCATGGTGTCATCTGACATGAGAGCAAGCAATAGGATGCCTTTTTCATGGAATTGAAATGGGTAGCAGGCTAGACAGGATGTGCAGGTGAAGACAAAGATGGTAACATGAATAAACTCAGGCATTAGTTGACTTATGCATTTGTTTGAAGGTTTGGGTGATCATAATATTCTCGAGATCTCTATAGGTTAACTGATAGGGTTGCACAAGAATGAAGATGTTAGAATCTGTTATTCGTAGTTTTTATTATTACCTCTAGCTGTAGCATAAGCCTTCTTTCAAAACCTTATCAGATCACTTAATAGTTACTGCTGTACCATAACCTAAAAATTCTCAGTGAGAAAGATACCATGTCACAGGGCTAGCACTGAGATCTTTTTATTTATGTCCTAATATAGGTGCTGGAATGGTGTAGAGAGTAGTAGCAAAGTTTGGCTTTTGATTGAGAGAAGTATGCTAGGTTGGAAATAAAAGTCAGATTTGAGTTTGTAGTGAGCTGTGGATTTTCGCAGAGTTACAGACGCCATAGTACTCATTATTAGCACATTATAAAAATCTGTTTATTGTGTTGCATTAGTTTGGAGATATTAAAGTTTTGTTAATGGACTAACAGTGGACTTTTCCATCTGCAGATTATACTGAATGACCAGCAGAGGGAGTGATGCCGTAGACCATTTCTCTGCGATGCTGAGACCAAAAAAAAAAAGAAAGCGTCCTCAGCCTTCGGCTTCCATTATCAATTTACATGGTAGGTGAAACTCTCATTTAATCCCTTTGCTTGTCATTAGAAGGAGTTCATAGCATCTGACGGCTCTTGGCACCTTTGAGGCTGCAATGAGTTGTCTTCTGTTAGAGCGATTGACTTACTTTCAAATGGGGGAAGCTTATTTATCCTGCCTCCCTGCACTCTGTATGTGGCGCTCTGATACTCAACATGGAGTGCTCTTTCAGATACTCTGTGTTCTGGTCACTCCAGCCCACTTTCAAAAGGGGAGCCCAGTACTTTCAATGGTGCAGAGTACTTTCCCATTACACTTCCTACTTCCGTTGCAGTCATAATAACCGATAGTTAACCAGAGCAGACTTGCTGAAGTCTCATTGTCCTGTGTTATGGTCACCCAGGGCGATTTGTCATGAGGTGCTCTGACATCATAAAGCTACAGCATGGTGTCATCTGACATGAGAGCAAGCAATAGGATGCCTTTTTCATGGAATTGAAATGGGTAGCAGGCTAGACAGGATGTGCATGTGAAGACAAAGATGGTAACATGAATAAACTCAGGCATTAGTTGACTTATGCATTTGTTTGAAGGTTTGGGTGATCATAATATTCTCGAGATCTCTATAGGTTAACTGATAGGGTTGCACAAGAATGAAGATGTTAGAATCTGTTATTCGTAGTTTTTATTATTACCTCTAGCTGTAGCATAAGCCTTCTTTCAAAACCTTATCAGATCACTTAATAGTTACTGCTGTACCATAACCTAAAAATTCTCAGTGAGAAAGATACCATGTCACAGGGCTAGCACTGAGATCTTTTTATTTATGTCCTAATATAGGTGCTGGAATGGTGTAGAGAGTAGTAGCAAAGTTTGGCTTTTGATCGAGAGAAGTATGCTAGGTTGGAAATAAAAGTCAGATTTGACTTTGTAGTGAGCTGTGGATTTTCGCAGAGTTACAGACGCCATAGTACTCATTATTAGCACATTATAAAAATCTGTTTATTGTGTTGCATTAGTTTGGAGATATTCAAGTTCTGTTAATGGACTAACAGTGGACTTTTCCATCTGCAGATTATACTGAATGACCAGCAGAGGGAGTGATGCCGTAGACCATTTCTCTGCGATGCCGAGACCAAAAAAAAAAAGAAAGCGTCCTCAGCCTTCGGCTTCCATTATCAATTTACATGGTACGTGAAACTCTCATTTAATTGCTTTGCTTGTCATTAGAAGGAGTTCATAGCATCTGACGGCTCTTGGCACCTTTGAGGCTGCAATGAGTTGTCTTCTGTTAGAGCGATTGACTTACTTTCAAATGGGGGAAGCTTATTTATCCTGCCTCCCTGCACTCTGTATGTGGCGCTCTGATACTCAACATGGCGTGCTCTTTCAGATACTCTGTGTTCTGGTCACTCCAGCCCACTTTCAAAAGGGGAGCCCAGTACTTTCAATGGTGCAGAGTACTTTCCCATTACACTTCCTACTTCCGTTGCAGTCATAATAACCGATAGTTAACCAGAGCAGACTTGCTGAAGTCTCATTGTCCTGTGTTATGGTCACCCAGGGCGATTTGTCATGAGGTGCTCTGACATCATAAAGCTACAGCATGGTGTCATCTGACATGAGAGCAAGCAATAGGATGCCTTTTTCATGGAATTGAAATGGGTAGCAGGCTAGACAGGATGTGCAGGTGAAGACAAAGATGGTAACATGAATAAACTCAGGCATTAGTTGACTTATGCATTTGTTTGAAGGTTTGGGTGATCATAATATTCTCGAGATCTCTATAGGTTAACTGATAGGGTTGCACAAGAATGAAGATGTTAGAATCTGTTATTCGTAGTTTTTATTATTACCTCTAGCTGTAGCATAAGCCTTCTTTCAAAACCTTATCAGATCACTTAATAGTTACTGCTGTACCATAACCTAAAAATTCTCAGTGAGAAAGATACCATGTCACAGGGCTAGCACTGAGATCTTTTTATTTATGTCCTAATATAGGTGCTGGAATGGTGTAGAGAGTAGTAGCAAAGTTTGGCTTTTGATTGAGAGAAGTATGCTAGGTTGGAAATAAAAGTCAGATTTGAGTTTGTAGTGAGCTGTGGATTTTCGCAGAGTTACAGACGCCATAGTACTCATTATTAGCACATTATAAAAATCTGTTTATTGTGTTGCATTAGTTTGGAGATATTAAAGTTTTGTTAATGGACTAACAGTGGACTTTTCCATCTGCAGATTATACTGAATGACCAGCAGAGGGAGTGATGCCGTAGACCATTTCTCTGCGATGCCGAGACCAAAAAAAAAAAGAAAGCGTCCTCAGCCTTCGGCTTCCATTATCAATTTACATGGTACGTGAAACTCTCATTTAATTGCTTTGCTTGTCATTAGAAGGAGTTCATAGCATCTGACGGCTCTTGGCACCTTTGAGGCTGCAATGAGTTGTCTTCTGTTAGAGCGATTGACTTGCTTTCAAATGGGGGAAGCTTATTTATCCTGCCTCCCTGCACTCTGTATGTGGCGCTCTGATACTCAACATGGAGTGCTCTTTCAGATACTCTGTGTTCTGGTCACTCCAGCCCACTTTCAAAAGGGGAGCCCAGTACTTTCAATGGTGCAGAGTACTTTCCCATTACACTTCCTACTTCCGTTGCAGTCATAATAACCGATAGTTAACCAGAGCAGACTTGCTGAAGTCTCATTGTCCTGTGTTATGGTCACCCAGGGCGATTTGTCATGAGGTGCTCTGACATCATAAAGCTACAGCATGGTGTCATCTGACATGAGAGCAAGCAACAGGATGCCTTTTTCATGGAATTGAAATGGGTAGCAGGCTAGACAGGATGTGCAGGTGAAGACAAAGATGGTAACATGAATAAACTCAGGCATTAGTTGACTTATGCATTTGTTTGAAGGTTTGGGTGATCATAATATTCTCGAGATCTCTATAGGTTAACTGATAGGGTTGCACAAGAATGAAGATGTTAGAATCTGTTATTCGTAGTTTTTATTATTACCTCTAGCTGTAGCATAAGCCTTCTTTCAAAACCTTATCAGATCACTTAATAGTTACTGCTGTACCATAACCTAAAAATTCTCAGTGAGAAAGATACCATGTCACAGGGCTAGCACTGAGATCTTTTTATTTATGTCCTAATATAGGTGCTGGAATGGTGTAGAGAGTAGTAGCAAAGTTTGGCTTTTGATTGAGAGAAGTATGCTAGGTTGGAAATAAAAGTCAGATTTGAGTTTGTAGTGAGCTGTGGATTTTCGCAGAGTTACAGACGCCATAGTACTCATTATTAGCACATTATAAAAATCTGTTTATTGTGTTGCATTAGTTTGGAGATATTCAAGTTCTGTTAATGGACTAACAGTGGACTTTTCCATCTGCAGATTATACTGAATGACCAGCAGAGGGAGTGATGCCGTAGACCATTTCTCTGCGATGCCGAGACCAAAAAAAAAAAGAAAGCGTCCTCAGCCTTCGGCTTCCATTATCAATTTACATGGTACGTGAAACTCTCATTTAATTGCTTTGCTTGTCATTAGAAGGAGTTCATAGCATCTGACGGCTCTTGGCACCTTTGAGGCTGCAATGAGTTGTCTTCTGTTAGAGCGATTGACTTGCTTTCAAATGGGGGAAGCTTATTTATCCTGCCTCCCTGCACTCTGTATGTGGCGCTCTGATACTCAACATGGAGTGCTCTTTCAGATACTCTGTGTTCTGGTCACTCCAGCCCACTTTCAAAAGGGGAGCCCAGTACTTTCAATGGTGCAGAGTACTTTCCCATTACACTTCCTACTTCCGTTGCAGTCATAATAACCGATAGTTAACCAGAGCAGACTTGCTGAAGTCTCATTGTCCTGTGTTATGGTCACCCAGGGCGATTTGTCATGAGGTGCTCTGACATCATAAAGCTACAGCATGGTGTCATCTGACATGAGAGCAAGCAATAGGATGCCTTTTTCATGGAATTGAAATGGGTAGCAGGCTAGACAGGATGTGCAGGTGAAGACAAAGATGGTAACATGAATAAACTCAGGCATTAGTTGACTTATGCATTTGTTTGAAGGTTTGGGTGATCATAATATTCTCGAGATCTCTATAGGTTAACTGATAGGGTTGCACAAGAATGAAGATGTTAGAATCTGTTATTCGTAGTTTTTATTATTACCTCTAGCTGTAGCATAAGCCTTCTTTCAAAACCTTATCAGATCACTTAATAGTTACTGCTGTACCATAACCTAAAAATTCTCAGTGAGAAAGATACCATGTCACAGGGCTAGCACTGAGATCTTTTTATTTATGTCCTAATATAGGTGCTGGAATGGTGTAGAGAGTAGTAGCAAAGTTTGGCTTTTGATTGAGAGAAGTATGCTAGGTTGGAAATAAAAGTCAGATTTGAGTTTGTAGTGAGCTGTGGATTTTCGCAGAGTTACAGACGCCATAGTACTCATTATTAGCACATTATAAAAATCTGTTTATTGTGTTGCATTAGTTTGGAGATATTCAAGTTCTGTTAATGGACTAACAGTGGACTTTTCCATCTGCAGATTATACTGAATGACCAGCAGAGGGAGTGATGCCGTAGACCATTTCTCTGCGATGCTGAGACAAAAAAAAAAAAAGAAAGCGTCCTCAGCCTTCGGCTTCCATTATCAATTTACATGGTAGGTGAAACTCTCATTTAATCGCTTTGCTTGTCATTAGAAGGAGTTCATAGCATCTGACGGCTCTTGGCACCTTTGAGGCTGCAATGAGTTGTCTTCTGTTAGAGCGATTGACTTACTTTCAAATGGGGGAAGCTTATTTATCCTGCCTCCCTGCACTCTGTATGTGGCGCTCTGATACTCAACATGGAGTGCTCTTTCAGATACTCTGTGTTCTGGTCACTCCAGCCCACTTTCAAAAGGGGAGCCCAGTACTTTCAATGGTGCAGAGTACTTTCCCATTACACTTCCTACTTCCGTTGCAGTCATAATAACCGATAGTTAACCAGAGCAGACTTGCTGAAGTCTCATTGTCCTGTGTTATGGTCACCCAGGGCGATTTGTCATGAGGTGCTCTGACATCATAAAGCTACAGCATGGTGTCATCTGACATGAGAGCAAGCAATAGGATGCCTTTTTCATGGAATTGAAATGGGTAGCAGGCTAGACAGGATGTGCATGTGAAGACAAAGATGGTAACATGAATAAACTCAGGCATTAGTTGACTTATGCATTTGTTTGAAGGTTTGGGTGATCATAATATTCTCGAGATCTCTATAGGTTAACTGATAGGGTTGCACAAGAATGAAGATGTTAGAATCTGTTATTCGTAGTTTTTATTATTACCTCTAGCTGTAGCATAAGCCTTCTTTCAAAACCTTATCAGATCACTTAATAGTTACTGCTGTACCATAACCTAAAAATTCTCAGTGAGAAAGATACCATGTCACAGGGCTAGCACTGAGATCTTTTTATTTATGTCCTAATATAGGTGCTGGAATGGTGTAGAGAGTAGTAGCAAAGTTTGGCTTTTGATCGAGAGAAGTATGCTAGGTTGGAAATAAAAGTCAGATTTGACTTTGTAGTGAGCTGTGGATTTTCGCAGAGTTACAGACGCCATAGTACTCATTATTAGCACATTATAAAAATCTGTTTATTGTGTTGCATTAGTTTGGAGATATTCAAGTTCTGTTAATGGACTAACAGTGGACTTTTCCATCTGCAGATTATACTGAATGACCAGCAGAGGGAGTGATGCCGTAGACCATTTCTCTGCGATGCTGAGACCAAAAAAAAAAAGAAAGCGTCCTCAGCCTTCGGATTCCATTATCAATTTACATGGTAGGTGAAACTCTCATTTAATCGCTTTTGCTTGTCATTAGAAGGAGTTCATAGCATCTGACGGCTCTTGGCACCTTTGAGGCTGCAATGAGTTGTCTTCTGTTAGAGCGATTGACTTACTTTCAAATGGGGGAAGCTTATTTATCCTGCCTCCCTGCACTCTGTATGTGGCGCTCTGATACTCAACATGGAGTGCTCTTTCAGATACTCTGTGTTCTGGTCACTCCAGCCCACTTTCAAAAGGGGAGCCCAGTACTTTCAATGGTGCAGAGTACTTTCCCATTACACTTCCTACTTCCGTTGCAGTCATAATAACCGATAGTTAACCAGAGCAGACTTGCTGAAGTCTCATTGTCCTGTGTTATGGTCACCCAGGGCGATTTGTCATGAGGTGCTCTGACATCATAAAGCTACAGCATGGTGTCATCTGACATGAGAGCAAGCAATAGGATGCCTTTTTCATGGAATTGAAATGGGTAGCAGGCTAGACAGGATGTGCATGTGAAGACAAAGATGGTAACATGAATAAACTCAGGCATTAGTTGACTTATGCATTTGTTTGAAGGTTTGGGTGATCATAATATTCTCGAGATCTCTATAGGTTAACTGATAGGGTTGCACAAGAATGAAGATGTTAGAATCTGTTATTCGTAGTTTTTATTATTACCTCTAGCTGTAGCATAAGCCTTCTTTCAAAACCTTATCAGATCACTTAATAGTTACTGCTGTACCATAACCTAAAAATTCTCAGTGAGAAAGATACCATGTCACAGGGCTAGCACTGAGATCTTTTTATTTATGTCCTAATATAGGTGCTGGAATGGTGTAGAGAGTAGTAGCAAAGTTTGGCTTTTGATCGAGAGAAGTATGCTAGGTTGGAAATAAAAGTCAGATTTGACTTTGTAGTGAGCTGTGGATTTTCGCAGAGTTACAGACGCCATAGTACTCATTATTAGCACATTATAAAAATCTGTTTATTGTGTTGCATTAGTTTGGAGATATTCAAGTTCTGTTAATGGACTAACAGTGGACTTTTCCATCTGCAGATTATACTGAATGACCAGCAGAGGGAGTGATGCCGTAGACCATTTCTCTGCGATGCCGAGACCAAAAAAAAAAAGAAAGCGTCCTCAGCCTTCGGCTTCCATTATCAATTTACATGGTACGTGAAACTCTCATTTAATTGCTTTGCTTGTCATTAGAAGGAGTTCATAGCATCTGACGGCTCTTGGCACCTTTGAGGCTGCAATGAGTTGTCTTCTGTTAGAGCGATTGACTTACTTTCAAATGGGGGAAGCTTATTTATCCTGCCTCCCTGCACTCTGTATGTGGCGCTCTGATACTCAACATGGCGTGCTCTTTCAGATACTCTGTGTTCTGGTCACTCCAGCCCACTTTCAAAAGGGGAGCCCAGTACTTTCAATGGTGCAGAGTACTTTCCCATTACACTTCCTACTTCCGTTGCAGTCATAATAACCGATAGTTAACCAGAGCAGACTTGCTGAAGTCTCATTGTCCTGTGTTATGGTCACCCAGGGCGATTTGTCATGAGGTGCTCTGACATCATAAAGCTACAGCATGGTGTCATCTGACATGAGAGCAAGCAATAGGATGCCTTTTTCATGGAATTGAAATGGGTAGCAGGCTAGACAGGATGTGCAGGTGAAGACAAAGATGGTAACATGAATAAACTCCGGCATTAGTTGACTTATGCATTTGTTTGAAGGTTTGGGTGATCATAATATTCTCGAGATCTCTATAGGTTAACTGATAGGGTTGCACAAGAATGAAGATGTTAGAATCTGTTATTCGTAGTTTTTATTATTACCTCTAGCTGTAGCATAAGCCTTCTTTCAAAACCTTATCAGATCACTTAATAGTTACTGCTGTACCATAACCTAAAAATTCTCAGTGAGAAAGATACCATGTCACAGGGCTAGCACTGAGATCTTTTTATTTATGTCCTAATATAGGTGCTGGAATGGTGTAGAGAGTAGTAGCAAAGTTTGGCTTTTGATCGAGAGAAGTATGCTAGGTTGGAAATAAAAGTCAGATTTGAGTTTGTAGTGAGCTGTGGATTTTCGCAGAGTTACAGACGCCATAGTACTCATTATTAGCACATTATAAAAATCTGTTTATTGTGTTGCATTAGTTTGGAGATATTCAAGTTCTGTTAATGGACTAACAGTGGACTTTTCCATCTGCAGATTATACTGAATGACCAGCAGAGGGAGTGATGCCGTAGACCATTTCTCTGCGATGCCGAGACCAAAAAAAAAAAGAAAGCGTCCTCAGCCTTCGGCTTCCATTATCAATTTACATGGTACGTGAAACTCTCATTTAATTGCTTTGCTTGTCATTAGAAGGAGTTCATAGCATCTGACGGCTCTTGGCACCTTTGAGGCTGCAATGAGTTGTCTTCTGTTAGAGCGATTGACTTACTTTCAAATGGGGGAAGCTTATTTATCCTGCCTCCCTGCACTCTGTATGTGGCGCTCTGATACTCAACATGGAGTGCTCTTTCAGATACTCTGTGTTCTGGTCACTCCAGCCCACTTTCAAAAGGGGAGCCCAGTACTTTCAATGGTGCAGAGTACTTTCCCATTACACTTCCTACTTCCGTTGCAGTCATAATAACCGATAGTTAACCAGAGCAGACTTGCTGAAGTCTCATTGTCCTGTGTTATGGTCACCCAGGGCGATTTGTCATGAGGTGCTCTGACATCATAAAGCTACAGCATGGTGTCATCTGACATGAGAGCAAGCAATAGGATGCCTTTTTCATGGAATTGAAATGGGTAGCAGGCTAGACAGGATGTGCAGGTGAAGACAAAGATGGTAACATGAATAAACTCAGGCATTAGTTGACTTATGCATTTGTTTGAAGGTTTGGGTGATCATAATATTCTCGAGATCTCTATAGGTTAACTGATAGGGTTGCACAAGAATGAAGATGTTAGAATCTGTTATTCGTAGTTTTTATTATTACCTCTAGCTGTAGCATAAGCCTTCTTTCAAAACCTTATCAGATCACTTAATAGTTACTGCTGTACCATAACCTAAAAATTCTCAGTGAGAAAGATACCATGTCACAGGGCTAGCACTGAGATCTTTTTATTTATGTCCTAATATAGGTGCTGGAATGGTGTAGAGAGTAGTAGCAAAGTTTGGCTTTTGATTGAGAGAAGTATGCTAGGTTGGAAATAAAAGTCAGATTTGAGTTTGTAGTGAGCTGTGGATTTTCGCAGAGTTACAGACGCCATAGTACTCATTATTAGCACATTATAAAAATCTGTTTATTGTGTTGCATTAGTTTGGAGATATTCAAGTTCTGTTAATGGACTAACAGTGGACTTTTCCATCTGCAGATTATACTGAATGACCAGCAGAGGGAGTGATGCCGTAGACCATTTCTCTGCGATGCTGAGACAAAAAAAAAAAAAGAAAGCGTCCTCAGCCTTCGGCTTCCATTATCAATTTACATGGTAGGTGAAACTCTCATTTAATCGCTTTGCTTGTCATTAGAAGGAGTTCATAGCATCTGACGGCTCTTGGCACCTTTGAGGCTGCAATGAGTTGTCTTCTGTTAGAGCGATTGACTTACTTTCAAATGGGGGAAGCTTATTTATCCTGCCTCCCTGCACTCTGTATGTGGCGCTCTGATACTCAACATGGAGTGCTCTTTCAGATACTCTGTGTTCTGGTCACTCCAGCCCACTTTCAAAAGGGGAGCCCAGTACTTTCAATGGTGCAGAGTACTTTCCCATTACACTTCCTACTTCCGTTGCAGTCATAATAACCGATAGTTAACCAGAGCAGACTTGCTGAAGTCTCATTGTCCTGTGTTATGGTCACCCAGGGCGATTTGTCATGAGGTGCTCTGACATCATAAAGCTACAGCATGGTGTCATCTGACATGAGAGCAAGCAATAGGATGCCTTTTTCATGGAATTGAAATGGGTAGCAGGCTAGACAGGATGTGCAGGTGAAGACAAAGATGGTAACATGAATAAACTCAGGCATTAGTTGACTTATGCATTTGTTTGAAGGTTTGGGTGATCATAATATTCTCGAGATCTCTATAGGTTAACTGATAGGGTTGCACAAGAATGAAGATGTTAGAATCTGTTATTCGTAGTTTTTATTATTACCTCTAGCTGTAGCATAAGCCTTCTTTCAAAACCTTATCAGATCACTTAATAGTTACTGCTGTACCATAACCTAAAAATTCTCAGTGAGAAAGATACCATGTCACAGGGCTAGCACTGAGATCTTTTTATTTATGTCCTAATATAGGTGCTGGAATGGTGTAGAGAGTAGTAGCAAAGTTTGGCTTTTGATTGAGAGAAGTATGCTAGGTTGGAAATAAAAGTCAGATTTGACTTTGTAGTGAGCTGTGGATTTTCGCAGAGTTACAGACGCCATAGTACTCATTATTAGCACATTATAAAAATCTGTTTATTGTGTTGCATTAGTTTGGAGATATTCAAGTTCTGTTAATGGACTAACAGTGGACTTTTCCATCTGCAGATTATACTGAATGACCAGCAGAGGGAGTGATGCCGTAGACCATTTCTCTGCGATGCCGAGACCAAAAAAAAAAAGAAAGCGTCCTCAGCCTTCGGCTTCCATTATCAATTTACATGGTACGTGAAACTCTCATTTAATTGCTTTGCTTGTCATTAGAAGGAGTTCATAGCATCTGACGGCTCTTGGCACCTTTGAGGCTGCAATGAGTTGTCTTCTGTTAGAGCGATTGACTTACTTTCAAATGGGGGAAGCTTATTTATCCTGCCTCCCTGCACTCTGTATGTGGCGCTCTGATACTCAACATGGCGTGCTCTTTCAGATACTCTGTGTTCTGGTCACTCCAGCCCACTTTCAAAAGGGGAGCCCAGTACTTTCAATGGTGCAGAGTACTTTCCCATTACACTTCCTACTTCCGTTGCAGTCATAATAACCGATAGTTAACCAGAGCAGACTTGCTGAAGTCTCATTGTCCTGTGTTATGGTCACCCAGGGCGATTTGTCATGAGGTGCTCTGACATCATAAAGCTACAGCATGGTGTCATCTGACATGAGAGCAAGCAATAGGATGCCTTTTTCATGGAATTGAAATGGGTAGCAGGCTAGACAGGATGTGCAGGTGAAGACAAAGATGGTAACATGAATAAACTCAGGCATTAGTTGACTTATGCATTTGTTTGAAGGTTTGGGTGATCATAATATTCTCGAGATCTCTATAGGTTAACTGATAGGGTTGCACAAGAATGAAGATGTTAGAATCTGTTATTCGTAGTTTTTATTATTACCTCTAGCTGTAGCATAAGCCTTCTTTCAAAACCTTATCAGATCACTTAATAGTTACTGCTGTACCATAACCTAAAAATTCTCAGTGAGAAAGATACCATGTCACAGGGCTAGCACTGAGATCTTTTTATTTATGTCCTAATATAGGTGCTGGAATGGTGTAGAGAGTAGTAGCAAAGTTTGGCTTTTGATTGAGAGAAGTATGCTAGGTTGGAAATAAAAGTCAGATTTGACTTTGTAGTGAGCTGTGGATTTTCGCAGAGTTACAGACGCCATAGTACTCATTATTAGCACATTATAAAAATCTGTTTATTGTGTTGCATTAGTTTGGAGATATTCAAGTTCTGTTAATGGACTAACAGTGGACTTTTCCATCTGCAGATTATACTGAATGACCAGCAGAGGGAGTGATGCCGTAGACCATTTCTCTGCGATGCCGAGACCAAAAAAAAAAAGAAAGCGTCCTCAGCCTTCGGCTTCCATTATCAATTTACATGGTACGTGAAACTCTCATTTAATTGCTTTGCTTGTCATTAGAAGGAGTTCATAGCATCTGACGGCTCTTGGCACCTTTGAGGCTGCAATGAGTTGTCTTCTGTTAGAGCGATTGACTTACTTTCAAATGGGGGAAGCTTATTTATCCTGCCTCCCTGCACTCTGTATGTGGCGCTCTGATACTCAACATGGAGTGCTCTTTCAGATACTCTGTGTTCTGGTCACTCCAGCCCACTTTCAAAAGGGGAGCCCAGTACTTTCAATGGTGCAGAGTACTTTCCCATTACACTTCCTACTTCCGTTGCAGTCATAATAACCGATAGTTAACCAGAGCAGACTTGCTGAAGTCTCATTGTCCTGTGTTATGGTCACCCAGGGCGATTTGTCATGAGGTGCTCTGACATCATAAAGCTACAGCATGGTGTCATCTGACATGAGAGCAAGCAATAGGATGCCTTTTTCATGGAATTGAAATGGGTAGCAGGCTAGACAGGATGTGCATGTGAAGACAAAGATGGTAACATGAATAAACTCAGGCATTAGTTGACTTATGCATTTGTTTGAAGGTTTGGGTGATCATAATATTCTCGAGATCTCTATAGGTTAACTGATAGGGTTGCACAAGAATGAAGATGTTAGAATCTGTTATTCGTAGTTTTTATTATTACCTCTAGCTGTAGCATAAGCCTTCTTTCAAAACCTTATCAGATCACTTAATAGTTACTGCTGTGCCATAACCTAAAAATTCTCAGTGAGAAAGATACCATGTCACAGGGCTAGCACTGAGATCTTTTTATTTATGTCCTAATATAGGTGCTGGAATGGTGTAGAGAGTAGTAGCAAAGTTTGGCTTTTGATCGAGAGAAGTATGCTAGGTTGGAAATAAAAGTCAGATTTGACTTTGTAGTGAGCTGTGGATTTTCGCAGAGTTACAGACGCCATAGTACTCATTATTAGCACATTATAAAAATCTGTTTATTGTGTTGCATTAGTTTGGAGATATTCAAGTTCTGTTAATGGACTAACAGTGGACTTTTCCATCTGCAGATTATACTGAATGACCAGCAGAGGGAGTGATGCCGTAGACCATTTCTCTGCGATGCCGAGACCAAAAAAAAAAAGAAAGCGTCCTCAGCCTTCGGCTTCCATTATCAATTTACATGGTACGTGAAACTCTCATTTAATTGCTTTGCTTGTCATTAGAAGGAGTTCATAGCATCTGACGGCTCTTGGCACCTTTGAGGCTGCAATGAGTTGTCTTCTGTTAGAGCGATTGACTTACTTTCAAATGGGGGAAGCTTATTTATCCTGCCTCCCTGCACTCTGTATGTGGCGCTCTGATACTCAACATGGCGTGCTCTTTCAGATACTCTGTGTTCTGGTCACTCCAGCCCACTTTCAAAAGGGGAGCCCAGTACTTTCAATGGTGCAGAGTACTTTCCCATTACACTTCCTACTTCCGTTGCAGTCATAATAACCGATAGTTAACCAGAGCAGACTTGCTGAAGTCTCATTGTCCTGTGTTATGGTCACCCAGGGCGATTTGTCATGAGGTGCTCTGACATCATAAAGCTACAGCATGGTGTCATCTGACATGAGAGCAAGCAATAGGATGCCTTTTTCATGGAATTGAAATGGGTAGCAGGCTAGACAGGATGTGCAGGTGAAGACAAAGATGGTAACATGAATAAACTCAGGCATTAGTTGACTTATGCATTTGTTTGAAGGTTTGGGTGATCATAATATTCTCGAGATCTCTATAGGTTAACTGATAGGGTTGCACAAGAATGAAGATGTTAGAATCTGTTATTCGTAGTTTTTATTATTACCTCTAGCTGTAGCATAAGCCTTCTTTCAAAACCTTATCAGATCACTTAATAGTTACTGCTGTACCATAACCTAAAAATTCTCAGTGAGAAAGATACCATGTCACAGGGCTAGCACTGAGATCTTTTTATTTATGTCCTAATATAGGTGCTGGAATGGTGTAGAGAGTAGTAGCAAAGTTTGGCTTTTGATTGAGAGAAGTATGCTAGGTTGGAAATAAAAGTCAGATTTGACTTTGTAGTGAGCTGTGGATTTTCGCAGAGTTACAGACGCCATAGTACTCATTATTAGCACATTATAAAAATCTGTTTATTGTGTTGCATTAGTTTGGAGATATTCAAGTTCTGTTAATGGACTAACAGTGGACTTTTCCATCTGCAGATTATACTGAATGACCAGCAGAGGGAGTGATGCCGTAGACCATTTCTCTGCGATGCCGAGACCAAAAAAAAAAAGAAAGCGTCCTCAGCCTTCGGCTTCCATTATCAATTTACATGGTACGTGAAACTCTCATTTAATTGCTTTGCTTGTCATTAGAAGGAGTTCATAGCATCTGACGGCTCTTGGCACCTTTGAGGCTGCAATGAGTTGTCTTCTGTTAGAGCGATTGACTTACTTTCAAATGGGGGAAGCTTATTTATCCTGCCTCCCTGCACTCTGTATGTGGCGCTCTGATACTCAACATGGAGTGCTCTTTCAGATACTCTGTGTTCTGGTCACTCCAGCCCACTTTCAAAAGGGGAGCCCAGTACTTTCAATGGTGCAGAGTACTTTCCCATTACACTTCCTACTTCCGTTGCAGTCATAATAACCGATAGTTAACCAGAGCAGACTTGCTGAAGTCTCATTGTCCTGTGTTATGGTCACCCAGGGCGATTTGTCATGAGGTGCTCTGACATCATAAAGCTACAGCATGGTGTCATCTGACATGAGAGCAAGCAATAGGATGCCTTTTTCATGGAATTGAAATGGGTAGCAGGCTAGACAGGATGTGCATGTGAAGACAAAGATGGTAACATGAATAAACTCAGGCATTAGTTGACTTATGCATTTGTTTGAAGGTTTGGGTGATCATAATATTCTCGAGATCTCTATAGGTTAACTGATAGGGTTGCACAAGAATGAAGATGTTAGAATCTGTTATTCGTAGTTTTTATTATTACCTCTAGCTGTAGCATAAGCCTTCTTTCAAAACCTTATCAGATCACTTAATAGTTACTGCTGTACCATAACCTAAAAATTCTCAGTGAGAAAGATACCATGTCACAGGGCTAGCACTGAGATCTTTTTATTTATGTCCTAATATAGGTGCTGGAATGGTGTAGAGAGTAGTAGCAAAGTTTGGCTTTTGATCGAGAGAAGTATGCTAGGTTGGAAATAAAAGTCAGATTTGACTTTGTAGTGAGCTGTGGATTTTCGCAGAGTTACAGACGCCATAGTACTCATTATTAGCACATTATAAAAATCTGTTTATTGTGTTGCATTAGTTTGGAGATATTCAAGTTCTGTTAATGGACTAACAGTGGACTTTTCCATCTGCAGATTATACTGAATGACCAGCAGAGGGAGTGATGCCGTAGACCATTTCTCTGCGATGCCGAGACCAAAAAAAAAAAGAAAGCGTCCTCAGCCTTCGGCTTCCATTATCAATTTACATGGTACGTGAAACTCTCATTTAATTGCTTTGCTTGTCATTAGAAGGAGTTCATAGCATCTGACGGCTCTTGGCACCTTTGAGGCTGCAATGAGTTGTCTTCTGTTAGAGCGATTGACTTACTTTCAAATGGGGGAAGCTTATTTATCCTGCCTCCCTGCACTCTGTATGTGGCGCTCTGATACTCAACATGGCGTGCTCTTTCAGATACTCTGTGTTCTGGTCACTCCAGCCCACTTTCAAAAGGGGAGCCCAGTACTTTCAATGGTGCAGAGTACTTTCCCATTACACTTCCTACTTCCGTTGCAGTCATAATAACCGATAGTTAACCAGAGCAGACTTGCTGAAGTCTCATTGTCCTGTGTTATGGTCACCCAGGGCGATTTGTCATGAGGTGCTCTGACATCATAAAGCTACAGCATGGTGTCATCTGACATGAGAGCAAGCAATAGGATGCCTTTTTCATGGAATTGAAATGGGTAGCAGGCTAGACAGGATGTGCATGTGAAGACAAAGATGGTAACATGAATAAACTCAGGCATTAGTTGACTTATGCATTTGTTTGAAGGTTTGGGTGATCATAATATTCTCGAGATCTCTATAGGTTAACTGATAGGGTTGCACAAGAATGAAGATGTTAGAATCTGTTATTCGTAGTTTTTATTATTACCTCTAGCTGTAGCATAAGCCTTCTTTCAAAACCTTATCAGATCACTTAATAGTTACTGCTGTACCATAACCTAAAAATTCTCAGTGAGAAAGATACCATGTCACAGGGCTAGCACTGAGATCTTTTTATTTATGTCCTAATATAGGTGCTGGAATGGTGTAGAGAGTAGTAGCAAAGTTTGGCTTTTGATCGAGAGAAGTATGCTAGGTTGGAAATAAAAGTCAGATTTGACTTTGTAGTGAGCTGTGGATTTTCGCAGAGTTACAGACGCCATAGTACTCATTATTAGCACATTATAAAAATCTGTTTATTGTGTTGCATTAGTTTGGAGATATTCAAGTTCTGTTAATGGACTAACAGTGGACTTTTCCATCTGCAGATTATACTGAATGACCAGCAGAGGGAGTGATGCCGTAGACCATTTCTCTGCGATGCTGAGACCAAAAAAAAAAAGAAAGCGTCCTCAGCCTTCGGCTTCCATTATCAATTTACATGGTAGGTGAAACTCTCATTTAATCGCTTTTGCTTGTCATTAGAAGGAGTTCATAGCATCTGACGGCTCTTGGCACCTTTGAGGCTGCAATGAGTTGTCTTCTGTTAGAGCGATTGACTTACTTTCAAATGGGGGAAGCTTATTTATCCTGCCTCCCTGCACTCTGTATGTGGCGCTCTGATACTCAACATGGAGTGCTCTTTCAGATACTCTGTGTTCTGGTCACTCCAGCCCACTTTCAAAAGGGGAGCCCAGTACTTTCAATGGTGCAGAGTACTTTCCCATTACACTTCCTACTTCCATTGCAGTCATAATAACCGATAGTTAACCAGAGCAGACTTGCTGAAGTCTCATTGTCCTGTGTTATGGTCACCCAGGGCGATTTGTCATGAGGTGCTCTGACATCATAAAGCTACAGCATGGTGTCATCTGACATGAGAGCAAGCAATAGGATGCCTTTTTCATGGAATTGAAATGGGTAGCAGGCTAGACAGGATGTGCATGTGAAGACAAAGATGGTAACATGAATAAACTCAGGCATTAGTTGACTTATGCATTTGTTTGAAGGTTTGGGTGATCATAATATTCTCGAGATCTCTATAGGTTAACTGATAGGGTTGCACAAGAATGAAGATGTTAGAATCTGTTATTCGTAGTTTTTATTATTACCTCTAGCTGTAGCATAAGCCTTCTTTCAAAACCTTATCAGATCACTTAATAGTTACTGCTGTACCATAACCTAAAAATTCTCAGTGAGAAAGATACCATGTCACAGGGCTAGCACTGAGATCTTTTTATTTATGTCCTAATATAGGTGCTGGAATGGTGTAGAGAGTAGTAGCAAAGTTTGGCTTTTGATCGAGAGAAGTATGCTAGGTTGGAAATAAAAGTCAGATTTGACTTTGTAGTGAGCTGTGGATTTTCGCAGAGTTACAGACGCCATAGTACTCATTATTAGCACATTATAAAAATCTGTTTATTGTGTTGCATTAGTTTGGAGATATTCAAGTTCTGTTAATGGACTAACAGTGGACTTTTCCATCTGCAGATTATACTGAATGACCAGCAGAGGGAGTGATGCCGTAGACCATTTCTCTGCGATGCCGAGACCAAAAAAAAAAAGAAAGCGTCCTCAGCCTTCGGCTTCCATTATCAATTTACATGGTACGTGAAACTCTCATTTAATTGCTTTGCTTGTCATTAGAAGGAGTTCATAGCATCTGACGGCTCTTGGCACCTTTGAGGCTGCAATGAGTTGTCTTCTGTTAGAGCGATTGACTTACTTTCAAATGGGGGAAGCTTATTTATCCTGCCTCCCTGCACTCTGTATGTGGCGCTCTGATACTCAACATGGCGTGCTCTTTCAGATACTCTGTGTTCTGGTCACTCCAGCCCACTTTCAAAAGGGGAGCCCAGTACTTTCAATGGTGCAGAGTACTTTCCCATTACACTTCCTACTTCCGTTGCAGTCATAATAACCGATAGTTAACCAGAGCAGACTTGCTGAAGTCTCATTGTCCTGTGTTATGGTCACCCAGGGCGATTTGTCATGAGGTGCTCTGACATCATAAAGCTACAGCATGGTGTCATCTGACATGAGAGCAAGCAATAGGATGCCTTTTTCATGGAATTGAAATGGGTAGCAGGCTAGACAGGATGTGCAGGTGAAGACAAAGATGGTAACATGAATAAACTCAGGCATTAGTTGACTTATGCATTTGTTTGAAGGTTTGGGTGATCATAATATTCTCGAGATCTCTATAGGTTAACTGATAGGGTTGCACAAGAATGAAGATGTTAGAATCTGTTATTCGTAGTTTTTATTATTACCTCTAGCTGTAGCATAAGCCTTCTTTCAAAACCTTATCAGATCACTTAATAGTTACTGCTGTACCATAACCTAAAAATTCTCAGTGAGAAAGATACCATGTCACAGGGCTAGCACTGAGATCTTTTTATTTATGTCCTAATATAGGTGCTGGAATGGTGTAGAGAGTAGTAGCAAAGTTTGGCTTTTGATTGAGAGAAGTATGCTAGGTTGGAAATAAAAGTCAGATTTGAGTTTGTAGTGAGCTGTGGATTTTCGCAGAGTTACAGACGCCATAGTACTCATTATTAGCACATTATAAAAATCTGTTTATTGTGTTGCATTAGTTTGGAGATATTAAAGTTTTGTTAATGGACTAACAGTGGACTTTTCCATCTGCAGATTATACTGAATGACCAGCAGAGGGAGTGATGCCGTAGACCATTTCTCTGCGATGCTGAGACCAAAAAAAAAAAGAAAGCGTCCTCAGCCTTCGGCTTCCATTATCAATTTACATGGTAGGTGAAACTCTCATTTAATCCCTTTGCTTGTCATTAGAAGGAGTTCATAGCATCTGACGGCTCTTGGCACCTTTGAGGCTGCAATGAGTTGTCTTCTGTTAGAGCGATTGACTTACTTTCAAATGGGGGAAGCTTATTTATCCTGCCTCCCTGCACTCTGTATGTGGCGCTCTGATACTCAACATGGAGTGCTCTTTCAGATACTCTGTGTTCTGGTCACTCCAGCCCACTTTCAAAAGGGGAGCCCAGTACTTTCAATGGTGCAGAGTACTTTCCCATTACACTTCCTACTTCCGTTGCAGTCATAATAACCGATAGTTAACCAGAGCAGACTTGCTGAAGTCTCATTGTCCTGTGTTATGGTCACCCAGGGCGATTTGTCATGAGGTGCTCTGACATCATAAAGCTACAGCATGGTGTCATCTGACATGAGAGCAAGCAACAGGATGCCTTTTTCATGGAATTGAAATGGGTAGCAGGCTAGACAGGATGTGCAGGTGAAGACAAAGATGGTAACATGAATAAACTCAGGCATTAGTTGACTTATGCATTTGTTTGAAGGTTTGGGTGATCATAATATTCTCGAGATCTCTATAGGTTAACTGATAGGGTTGCACAAGAATGAAGATGTTAGAATCTGTTATTCGTAGTTTTTATTATTACCTCTAGCTGTAGCATAAGCCTTCTTTCAAAACCTTATCAGATCACTTAATAGTTACTGCTGTACCATAACCTAAAAATTCTCAGTGAGAAAGATACCATGTCACAGGGCTAGCACTGAGATCTTTTTATTTATGTCCTAATATAGGTGCTGGAATGGTGTAGAGAGTAGTAGCAAAGTTTGGCTTTTGATTGAGAGAAGTATGCTAGGTTGGAAATAAAAGTCAGATTTGACTTTGTAGTGAGCTGTGGATTTTCGCAGAGTTACAGACGCCATAGTACTCATTATTAGCACATTATAAAAATCTGTTTATTGTGTTGCATTAGTTTGGAGATATTCAAGTTCTGTTAATGGACTAACAGTGGACTTTTCCATCTGCAGATTATACTGAATGACCAGCAGAGGGAGTGATGCCGTAGACCATTTCTCTGCGATGCCGAGACCAAAAAAAAAAAGAAAGCGTCCTCAGCCTTCGGCTTCCATTATCAATTTACATGGTACGTGAAACTCTCATTTAATTGCTTTGCTTGTCATTAGAAGGAGTTCATAGCATCTGACGGCTCTTGGCACCTTTGAGGCTGCAATGAGTTGTCTTCTGTTAGAGCGATTGACTTACTTTCAAATGGGGGAAGCTTATTTATCCTGCCTCCCTGCACTCTGTATGTGGCGCTCTGATACTCAACATGGAGTGCTCTTTCAGATACTCTGTGTTCTGGTCACTCCAGCCCACTTTCAAAAGGGGAGCCCAGTACTTTCAATGGTGCAGAGTACTTTCCCATTACACTTCCTACTTCCGTTGCAGTCATAATAACCGATAGTTAACCAGAGCAGACTTGCTGAAGTCTCATTGTCCTGTGTTATGGTCACCCAGGGCGATTTGTCATGAGGTGCTCTGACATCATAAAGCTACAGCATGGTGTCATCTGACATGAGAGCAAGCAATAGGATGCCTTTTTCATGGAATTGAAATGGGTAGCAGGCTAGACAGGATGTGCATGTGAAGACAAAGATGGTAACATGAATAAACTCAGGCATTAGTTGACTTATGCATTTGTTTGAAGGTTTGGGTGATCATAATATTCTCGAGATCTCTATAGGTTAACTGATAGGGTTGCACAAGAATGAAGATGTTAGAATCTGTTATTCGTAGTTTTTATTATTACCTCTAGCTGTAGCATAAGCCTTCTTTCAAAACCTTATCAGATCACTTAATAGTTACTGCTGTACCATAACCTAAAAATTCTCAGTGAGAAAGATACCATGTCACAGGGCTAGCACTGAGATCTTTTTATTTATGTCCTAATATAGGTGCTGGAATGGTGTAGAGAGTAGTAGCAAAGTTTGGCTTTTGATCGAGAGAAGTATGCTAGGTTGGAAATAAAAGTCAGATTTGACTTTGTAGTGAGCTGTGGATTTTCGCAGAGTTACAGACGCCATAGTACTCATTATTAGCACATTATAAAAATCTGTTTATTGTGTTGCATTAGTTTGGAGATATTCAAGTTCTGTTAATGGACTAACAGTGGACTTTTCCATCTGCAGATTATACTGAATGACCAGCAGAGGGAGTGATGCCGTAGACCATTTCTCTGCGATGCTGAGACCAAAAAAAAAAAGAAAGCGTCCTCAGCCTTCGGCTTCCATTATCAATTTACATGGTAGGTGAAACTCTCATTTAATCGCTTTTGCTTGTCATTAGAAGGAGTTCATAGCATCTGACGGCTCTTGGCACCTTTGAGGCTGCAATGAGTTGTCTTCTGTTAGAGCGATTGACTTACTTTCAAATGGGGGAAGCTTATTTATCCTGCCTCCCTGCACTCTGTATGTGGCGCTCTGATACTCAACATGGAGTGCTCTTTCAGATACTCTGTGTTCTGGTCACTCCAGCCCACTTTCAAAAGGGGAGCCCAGTACTTTCAATGGTGCAGAGTACTTTCCCATTACACTTCCTACTTCCGTTGCAGTCATAATAACCGATAGTTAACCAGAGCAGACTTGCTGAAGTCTCATTGTCCTGTGTTATGGTCACCCAGGGCGATTTGTCATGAGGTGCTCTGACATCATAAAGCTACAGCATGGTGTCATCTGACATGAGAGCAAGCAATAGGATGCCTTTTTCATGGAATTGAAATGGGTAGCAGGCTAGACAGGATGTGCATGTGAAGACAAAGATGGTAACATGAATAAACTCAGGCATTAGTTGACTTATGCATTTGTTTGAAGGTTTGGGTGATCATAATATTCTCGAGATCTCTATAGGTTAACTGATAGGGTTGCACAAGAATGAAGATGTTAGAATCTGTTATTCGTAGTTTTTATTATTACCTCTAGCTGTAGCATAAGCCTTCTTTCAAAACCTTATCAGATCACTTAATAGTTACTGCTGTACCATAACCTAAAAATTCTCAGTGAGAAAGATACCATGTCACAGGGCTAGCACTGAGATCTTTTTATTTATGTCCTAATATAGGTGCTGGAATGGTGTAGAGAGTAGTAGCAAAGTTTGGCTTTTGATCGAGAGAAGTATGCTAGGTTGGAAATAAAAGTCAGATTTGACTTTGTAGTGAGCTGTGGATTTTCGCAGAGTTACAGACGCCATAGTACTCATTATTAGCACATTATAAAAATCTGTTTATTGTGTTGCATTAGTTTGGAGATATTCAAGTTCTGTTAATGGACTAACAGTGGACTTTTCCATCTGCAGATTATACTGAATGACCAGCAGAGGGAGTGATGCCGTAGACCATTTCTCTGCGATGCCGAGACCAAAAAAAAAAAGAAAGCGTCCTCAGCCTTCGGCTTCCATTATCAATTTACATGGTACGTGAAACTCTCATTTAATTGCTTTGCTTGTCATTAGAAGGAGTTCATAGCATCTGACGGCTCTTGGCACCTTTGAGGCTGCAATGAGTTGTCTTCTGTTAGAGCGATTGACTTACTTTCAAATGGGGGAAGCTTATTTATCCTGCCTCCCTGCACTCTGTATGTGGCGCTCTGATACTCAACATGGCGTGCTCTTTCAGATACTCTGTGTTCTGGTCACTCCAGCCCACTTTCAAAAGGGGAGCCCAGTACTTTCAATGGTGCAGAGTACTTTCCCATTACACTTCCTACTTCCGTTGCAGTCATAATAACCGATAGTTAACCAGAGCAGACTTGCTGAAGTCTCATTGTCCTGTGTTATGGTCACCCAGGGCGATTTGTCATGAGGTGCTCTGACATCATAAAGCTACAGCATGGTGTCATCTGACATGAGAGCAAGCAATAGGATGCCTTTTTCATGGAATTGAAATGGGTAGCAGGCTAGACAGGATGTGCAGGTGAAGACAAAGATGGTAACATGAATAAACTCAGGCATTAGTTGACTTATGCATTTGTTTGAAGGTTTGGGTGATCATAATATTCTCGAGATCTCTATAGGTTAACTGATAGGGTTGCACAAGAATGAAGATGTTAGAATCTGTTATTCGTAGTTTTTATTATTACCTCTAGCTGTAGCATAAGCCTTCTTTCAAAACCTTATCAGATCACTTAATAGTTACTGCTGTACCATAACCTAAAAATTCTCAGTGAGAAAGATACCATGTCACAGGGCTAGCACTGAGATCTTTTTATTTATGTCCTAATATAGGTGCTGGAATGGTGTAGAGAGTAGTAGCAAAGTTTGGCTTTTGATTGAGAGAAGTATGCTAGGTTGGAAATAAAAGTCAGATTTGAGTTTGTAGTGAGCTGTGGATTTTCGCAGAGTTACAGACGCCATAGTACTCATTATTAGCACATTATAAAAATCTGTTTATTGTGTTGCATTAGTTTGGAGATATTAAAGTTTTGTTAATGGACTAACAGTGGACTTTTCCATCTGCAGATTATACTGAATGACCAGCAGAGGGAGTGATGCCGTAGACCATTTCTCTGCGATGCTGAGACCAAAAAAAAAAAGAAAGCGTCCTCAGCCTTCGGCTTCCATTATCAATTTACATGGTAGGTGAAACTCTCATTTAATCCCTTTGCTTGTCATTAGAAGGAGTTCATAGCATCTGACGGCTCTTGGCACCTTTGAGGCTGCAATGAGTTGTCTTCTGTTAGAGCGATTGACTTACTTTCAAATGGGGGAAGCTTATTTATCCTGCCTCCCTGCACTCTGTATGTGGCGCTCTGATACTAAACATGGAGTGCTCTTTCAGATACTCTGTGTTCTGGTCACTCCAGCCCACTTTCAAAAGGGGAGCCCAGTACTTTCAATGGTGCAGAGTACTTTCCCATTACACTTCCTACTTCCGTTGCAGTCATAATAACCGATAGTTAACCAGAGCAGACTTGCTGAAGTCTCATTGTCCTGTGTTATGGTCACCCAGGGCGATTTGTCATGAGGTGCTCTGACATCATAAAGCTACAGCATGGTGTCATCTGACATGAGAGCAAGCAACAGGATGCCTTTTTCATGGAATTGAAATGGGTAGCAGGCTAGACAGGATGTGCAGGTGAAGACAAAGATGGTAACATGAATAAACTCAGGCATTAGTTGACTTATGCATTTGTTTGAAGGTTTGGGTGATCATAATATTCTCGAGATCTCTATAGGTTAACTGATAGGGTTGCACAAGAATGAAGATGTTAGAATCTGTTATTCGTAGTTTTTATTATTACCTCTAGCTGTAGCATAAGCCTTCTTTCAAAACCTTATCAGATCACTTAATAGTTACTGCTGTACCATAACCTAAAAATTCTCAGTGAGAAAGATACCATGTCACAGGGCTAGCACTGAGATCTTTTTATTTATGTCCTAATATAGGTGCTGGAATGGTGTAGAGAGTAGTAGCAAAGTTTGGCTTTTGATTGAGAGAAGTATGCTAGGTTGGAAATAAAAGTCAGATTTGAGTTTGTAGTGAGCTGTGGATTTTCGCAGAGTTACAGACGCCATAGTACTCATTATTAGCACATTATAAAAATCTGTTTATTGTGTTGCATTAGTTTGGAGATATTCAAGTTCTGTTAATGGACTAACAGTGGACTTTTCCATCTGCAGATTATACTGAATGACCAGCAGAGGGAGTGATGCCGTAGACCATTTCTCTGCGATGCCGAGACCAAAAAAAAAAAGAAAGCGTCCTCAGCCTTCGGCTTCCATTATCAATTTACATGGTACGTGAAACTCTCATTTAATTGCTTTGCTTGTCATTAGAAGGAGTTCATAGCATCTGACGGCTCTTGGCACCTTTGAGGCTGCAATGAGTTGTCTTCTGTTAGAGCGATTGACTTGCTTTCAAATGGGGGAAGCTTATTTATCCTGCCTCCCTGCACTCTGTATGTGGCGCTCTGATACTCAACATGGAGTGCTCTTTCAGATACTCTGTGTTCTGGTCACTCCAGCCCACTTTCAAAAGGGGAGCCCAGTACTTTCAATGGTGCAGAGTACTTTCCCATTACACTTCCTACTTCCGTTGCAGTCATAATAACCGATAGTTAACCAGAGCAGACTTGCTGAAGTCTCATTGTCCTGTGTTATGGTCACCCAGGGCGATTTGTCATGAGGTGCTCTGACATCATAAAGCTACAGCATGGTGTCATCTGACATGAGAGCAAGCAATAGGATGCCTTTTTCATGGAATTGAAATGGGTAGCAGGCTAGACAGGATGTGCAGGTGAAGACAAAGATGGTAACATGAATAAACTCAGGCATTAGTTGACTTATGCATTTGTTTGAAGGTTTGGGTGATCATAATATTCTCGAGATCTCTATAGGTTAACTGATAGGGTTGCACAAGAATGAAGATGTTAGAATCTGTTATTCGTAGTTTTTATTATTACCTCTAGCTGTAGCATAAGCCTTCTTTCAAAACCTTATCAGATCACTTAATAGTTACTGCTGTACCATAACCTAAAAATTCTCAGTGAGAAAGATACCATGTCACAGGGCTAGCACTGAGATCTTTTTATTTATGTCCTAATATAGGTGCTGGAATGGTGTAGAGAGTAGTAGCAAAGTTTGGCTTTTGATTGAGAGAAGTATGCTAGGTTGGAAATAAAAGTCAGATTTGAGTTTGTAGTGAGCTGTGGATTTTCGCAGAGTTACAGACGCCATAGTACTCATTATTAGCACATTATAAAAATCTGTTTATTGTGTTGCATTAGTTTGGAGATATTCAAGTTCTGTTAATGGACTAACAGTGGACTTTTCCATCTGCAGATTATACTGAATGACCAGCAGAGGGAGTGATGCCGTAGACCATTTCTCTGCGATGCTGAGACAAAAAAAAAAAAAGAAAGCGTCCTCAGCCTTCGGCTTCCATTATCAATTTACATGGTAGGTGAAACTCTCATTTAATCGCTTTGCTTGTCATTAGAAGGAGTTCATAGCATCTGACGGCTCTTGGCACCTTTGAGGCTGCAATGAGTTGTCTTCTGTTAGAGCGATTGACTTACTTTCAAATGGGGGAAGCTTATTTATCCTGCCTCCCTGCACTCTGTATGTGGCGCTCTGATACTCAACATGGAGTGCTCTTTCAGATACTCTGTGTTCTGGTCACTCCAGCCCACTTTCAAAAGGGGAGCCCAGTACTTTCAATGGTGCAGAGTACTTTCCCATTACACTTCCTACTTCCGTTGCAGTCATAATAACCGATAGTTAACCAGAGCAGACTTGCTGAAGTCTCATTGTCCTGTGTTATGGTCACCCAGGGCGATTTGTCATGAGGTGCTCTGACATCATAAAGCTACAGCATGGTGTCATCTGACATGAGAGCAAGCAATAGGATGCCTTTTTCATGGAATTGAAATGGGTAGCAGGCTAGACAGGATGTGCATGTGAAGACAAAGATGGTAACATGAATAAACTCAGGCATTAGTTGACTTATGCATTTGTTTGAAGGTTTGGGTGATCATAATATTCTCGAGATCTCTATAGGTTAACTGATAGGGTTGCACAAGAATGAAGATGTTAGAATCTGTTATTCGTAGTTTTTATTATTACCTCTAGCTGTAGCATAAGCCTTCTTTCAAAACCTTATCAGATCACTTAATAGTTACTGCTGTACCATAACCTAAAAATTCTCAGTGAGAAAGATACCATGTCACAGGGCTAGCACTGAGATCTTTTTATTTATGTCCTAATATAGGTGCTGGAATGGTGTAGAGAGTAGTAGCAAAGTTTGGCTTTTGATCGAGAGAAGTATGCTAGGTTGGAAATAAAAGTCAGATTTGACTTTGTAGTGAGCTGTGGATTTTCGCAGAGTTACAGACGCCATAGTACTCATTATTAGCACATTATAAAAATCTGTTTATTGTGTTGCATTAGTTTGGAGATATTCAAGTTCTGTTAATGGACTAACAGTGGACTTTTCCATCTGCAGATTATACTGAATGACCAGCAGAGGGAGTGATGCCGTAGACCATTTCTCTGCGATGCTGAGACCAAAAAAAAAAAGAAAGCGTCCTCAGCCTTCGGCTTCCATTATCAATTTACATGGTAGGTGAAACTCTCATTTAATCGCTTTTGCTTGTCATTAGAAGGAGTTCATAGCATCTGACGGCTCTTGGCACCTTTGAGGCTGCAATGAGTTGTCTTCTGTTAGAGCGATTGACTTACTTTCAAATGGGGGAAGCTTATTTATCCTGCCTCCCTGCACTCTGTATGTGGCGCTCTGATACTCAACATGGAGTGCTCTTTCAGATACTCTGTGTTCTGGTCACTCCAGCCCACTTTCAAAAGGGGAGCCCAGTACTTTCAATGGTGCAGAGTACTTTCCCATTACACTTCCTACTTCCATTGCAGTCATAATAACCGATAGTTAACCAGAGCAGACTTGCTGAAGTCTCATTGTCCTGTGTTATGGTCACCCAGGGCGATTTGTCATGAGGTGCTCTGACATCATAAAGCTACAGCATGGTGTCATCTGACATGAGAGCAAGCAATAGGATGCCTTTTTCATGGAATTGAAATGGGTAGCAGGCTAGACAGGATGTGCATGTGAAGACAAAGATGGTAACATGAATAAACTCAGGCATTAGTTGACTTATGCATTTGTTTGAAGGTTTGGGTGATCATAATATTCTCGAGATCTCTATAGGTTAACTGATAGGGTTGCACAAGAATGAAGATGTTAGAATCTGTTATTCGTAGTTTTTATTATTACCTCTAGCTGTAGCATAAGCCTTCTTTCAAAACCTTATCAGATCACTTAATAGTTACTGCTGTACCATAACCTAAAAATTCTCAGTGAGAAAGATACCATGTCACAGGGCTAGCACTGAGATCTTTTTATTTATGTCCTAATATAGGTGCTGGAATGGTGTAGAGAGTAGTAGCAAAGTTTGGCTTTTGATCGAGAGAAGTATGCTAGGTTGGAAATAAAAGTCAGATTTGACTTTGTAGTGAGCTGTGGATTTTCGCAGAGTTACAGACGCCATAGTACTCATTATTAGCACATTATAAAAATCTGTTTATTGTGTTGCATTAGTTTGGAGATATTCAAGTTCTGTTAATGGACTAACAGTGGACTTTTCCATCTGCAGATTATACTGAATGACCAGCAGAGGGAGTGATGCCGTAGACCATTTCTCTGCGATGCCGAGACCAAAAAAAAAAAGAAAGCGTCCTCAGCCTTCGGCTTCCATTATCAATTTACATGGTACGTGAAACTCTCATTTAATTGCTTTGCTTGTCATTAGAAGGAGTTCATAGCATCTGACGGCTCTTGGCACCTTTGAGGCTGCAATGAGTTGTCTTCTGTTAGAGCGATTGACTTACTTTCAAATGGGGGAAGCTTATTTATCCTGCCTCCCTGCACTCTGTATGTGGCGCTCTGATACTCAACATGGCGTGCTCTTTCAGATACTCTGTGTTCTGGTCACTCCAGCCCACTTTCAAAAGGGGAGCCCAGTACTTTCAATGGTGCAGAGTACTTTCCCATTACACTTCCTACTTCCGTTGCAGTCATAATAACCGATAGTTAACCAGAGCAGACTTGCTGAAGTCTCATTGTCCTGTGTTATGGTCACCCAGGGCGATTTGTCATGAGGTGCTCTGACATCATAAAGCTACAGCATGGTGTCATCTGACATGAGAGCAAGCAATAGGATGCCTTTTTCATGGAATTGAAATGGGTAGCAGGCTAGACAGGATGTGCAGGTGAAGACAAAGATGGTAACATGAATAAACTCAGGCATTAGTTGACTTATGCATTTGTTTGAAGGTTTGGGTGATCATAATATTCTCGAGATCTCTATAGGTTAACTGATAGGGTTGCACAAGAATGAAGATGTTAGAATCTGTTATTCGTAGTTTTTATTATTACCTCTAGCTGTAGCATAAGCCTTCTTTCAAAACCTTATCAGATCACTTAATAGTTACTGCTGTACCATAACCTAAAAATTCTCAGTGAGAAAGATACCATGTCACAGGGCTAGCACTGAGATCTTTTTATTTATGTCCTAATATAGGTGCTGGAATGGTGTAGAGAGTAGTAGCAAAGTTTGGCTTTTGATTGAGAGAAGTATGCTAGGTTGGAAATAAAAGTCAGATTTGAGTTTGTAGTGAGCTGTGGATTTTCGCAGAGTTACAGACGCCATAGTACTCATTATTAGCACATTATAAAAATCTGTTTATTGTGTTGCATTAGTTTGGAGATATTAAAGTTTTGTTAATGGACTAACAGTGGACTTTTCCATCTGCAGATTATACTGAATGACCAGCAGAGGGAGTGATGCCGTAGACCATTTCTCTGCGATGCTGAGACCAAAAAAAAAAAGAAAGCGTCCTCAGCCTTCGGCTTCCATTATCAATTTACATGGTAGGTGAAACTCTCATTTAATCCCTTTGCTTGTCATTAGAAGGAGTTCATAGCATCTGACGGCTCTTGGCACCTTTGAGGCTGCAATGAGTTGTCTTCTGTTAGAGCGATTGACTTACTTTCAAATGGGGGAAGCTTATTTATCCTGCCTCCCTGCACTCTGTATGTGGCGCTCTGATACTCAACATGGAGTGCTCTTTCAGATACTCTGTGTTCTGGTCACTCCAGCCCACTTTCAAAAGGGGAGCCCAGTACTTTCAATGGTGCAGAGTACTTTCCCATTACACTTCCTACTTCCGTTGCAGTCATAATAACCGATAGTTAACCAGAGCAGACTTGCTGAAGTCTCATTGTCCTGTGTTATGGTCACCCAGGGCGATTTGTCATGAGGTGCTCTGACATCATAAAGCTACAGCATGGTGTCATCTGACATGAGAGCAAGCAACAGGATGCCTTTTTCATGGAATTGAAATGGGTAGCAGGCTAGACAGGATGTGCAGGTGAAGACAAAGATGGTAACATGAATAAACTCAGGCATTAGTTGACTTATGCATTTGTTTGAAGGTTTGGGTGATCATAATATTCTCGAGATCTCTATAGGTTAACTGATAGGGTTGCACAAGAATGAAGATGTTAGAATCTGTTATTCGTAGTTTTTATTATTACCTCTAGCTGTAGCATAAGCCTTCTTTCAAAACCTTATCAGATCACTTAATAGTTACTGCTGTACCATAACCTAAAAATTCTCAGTGAGAAAGATACCATGTCACAGGGCTAGCACTGAGATCTTTTTATTTATGTCCTAATATAGGTGCTGGAATGGTGTAGAGAGTAGTAGCAAAGTTTGGCTTTTGATTGAGAGAAGTATGCTAGGTTGGAAATAAAAGTCAGATTTGACTTTGTAGTGAGCTGTGGATTTTCGCAGAGTTACAGACGCCATAGTACTCATTATTAGCACATTATAAAAATCTGTTTATTGTGTTGCATTAGTTTGGAGATATTCAAGTTCTGTTAATGGACTAACAGTGGACTTTTCCATCTGCAGATTATACTGAATGACCAGCAGAGGGAGTGATGCCGTAGACCATTTCTCTGCGATGCCGAGACCAAAAAAAAAAAGAAAGCGTCCTCAGCCTTCGGCTTCCATTATCAATTTACATGGTACGTGAAACTCTCATTTAATTGCTTTGCTTGTCATTAGAAGGAGTTCATAGCATCTGACGGCTCTTGGCACCTTTGAGGCTGCAATGAGTTGTCTTCTGTTAGAGCGATTGACTTACTTTCAAATGGGGGAAGCTTATTTATCCTGCCTCCCTGCACTCTGTATGTGGCGCTCTGATACTCAACATGGAGTGCTCTTTCAGATACTCTGTGTTCTGGTCACTCCAGCCCACTTTCAAAAGGGGAGCCCAGTACTTTCAATGGTGCAGAGTACTTTCCCATTACACTTCCTACTTCCGTTGCAGTCATAATAACCGATAGTTAACCAGAGCAGACTTGCTGAAGTCTCATTGTCCTGTGTTATGGTCACCCAGGGCGATTTGTCATGAGGTGCTCTGACATCATAAAGCTACAGCATGGTGTCATCTGACATGAGAGCAAGCAATAGGATGCCTTTTTCATGGAATTGAAATGGGTAGCAGGCTAGACAGGATGTGCATGTGAAGACAAAGATGGTAACATGAATAAACTCAGGCATTAGTTGACTTATGCATTTGTTTGAAGGTTTGGGTGATCATAATATTCTCGAGATCTCTATAGGTTAACTGATAGGGTTGCACAAGAATGAAGATGTTAGAATCTGTTATTCGTAGTTTTTATTATTACCTCTAGCTGTAGCATAAGCCTTCTTTCAAAACCTTATCAGATCACTTAATAGTTACTGCTGTACCATAACCTAAAAATTCTCAGTGAGAAAGATACCATGTCACAGGGCTAGCACTGAGATCTTTTTATTTATGTCCTAATATAGGTGCTGGAATGGTGTAGAGAGTAGTAGCAAAGTTTGGCTTTTGATCGAGAGAAGTATGCTAGGTTGGAAATAAAAGTCAGATTTGACTTTGTAGTGAGCTGTGGATTTTCGCAGAGTTACAGACGCCATAGTACTCATTATTAGCACATTATAAAAATCTGTTTATTGTGTTGCATTAGTTTGGAGATATTCAAGTTCTGTTAATGGACTAACAGTGGACTTTTCCATCTGCAGATTATACTGAATGACCAGCAGAGGGAGTGATGCCGTAGACCATTTCTCTGCGATGCTGAGACCAAAAAAAAAAAGAAAGCGTCCTCAGCCTTCGGCTTCCATTATCAATTTACATGGTAGGTGAAACTCTCATTTAATCGCTTTTGCTTGTCATTAGAAGGAGTTCATAGCATCTGACGGCTCTTGGCACCTTTGAGGCTGCAATGAGTTGTCTTCTGTTAGAGCGATTGACTTACTTTCAAATGGGGGAAGCTTATTTATCCTGCCTCCCTGCACTCTGTATGTGGCGCTCTGATACTCAACATGGAGTGCTCTTTCAGATACTCTGTGTTCTGGTCACTCCAGCCCACTTTCAAAAGGGGAGCCCAGTACTTTCAATGGTGCAGAGTACTTTCCCATTACACTTCCTACTTCCGTTGCAGTCATAATAACCGATAGTTAACCAGAGCAGACTTGCTGAAGTCTCATTGTCCTGTGTTATGGTCACCCAGGGCGATTTGTCATGAGGTGCTCTGACATCATAAAGCTACAGCATGGTGTCATCTGACATGAGAGCAAGCAATAGGATGCCTTTTTCATGGAATTGAAATGGGTAGCAGGCTAGACAGGATGTGCATGTGAAGACAAAGATGGTAACATGAATAAACTCAGGCATTAGTTGACTTATGCATTTGTTTGAAGGTTTGGGTGATCATAATATTCTCGAGATCTCTATAGGTTAACTGATAGGGTTGCACAAGAATGAAGATGTTAGAATCTGTTATTCGTAGTTTTTATTATTACCTCTAGCTGTAGCATAAGCCTTCTTTCAAAACCTTATCAGATCACTTAATAGTTACTGCTGTACCATAACCTAAAAATTCTCAGTGAGAAAGATACCATGTCACAGGGCTAGCACTGAGATCTTTTTATTTATGTCCTAATATAGGTGCTGGAATGGTGTAGAGAGTAGTAGCAAAGTTTGGCTTTTGATCGAGAGAAGTATGCTAGGTTGGAAATAAAAGTCAGATTTGACTTTGTAGTGAGCTGTGGATTTTCGCAGAGTTACAGACGCCATAGTACTCATTATTAGCACATTATAAAAATCTGTTTATTGTGTTGCATTAGTTTGGAGATATTCAAGTTCTGTTAATGGACTAACAGTGGACTTTTCCATCTGCAGATTATACTGAATGACCAGCAGAGGGAGTGATGCCGTAGACCATTTCTCTGCGATGCCGAGACCAAAAAAAAAAAGAAAGCGTCCTCAGCCTTCGGCTTCCATTATCAATTTACATGGTACGTGAAACTCTCATTTAATTGCTTTGCTTGTCATTAGAAGGAGTTCATAGCATCTGACGGCTCTTGGCACCTTTGAGGCTGCAATGAGTTGTCTTCTGTTAGAGCGATTGACTTACTTTCAAATGGGGGAAGCTTATTTATCCTGCCTCCCTGCACTCTGTATGTGGCGCTCTGATACTCAACATGGCGTGCTCTTTCAGATACTCTGTGTTCTGGTCACTCCAGCCCACTTTCAAAAGGGGAGCCCAGTACTTTCAATGGTGCAGAGTACTTTCCCATTACACTTCCTACTTCCGTTGCAGTCATAATAACCGATAGTTAACCAGAGCAGACTTGCTGAAGTCTCATTGTCCTGTGTTATGGTCACCCAGGGCGATTTGTCATGAGGTGCTCTGACATCATAAAGCTACAGCATGGTGTCATCTGACATGAGAGCAAGCAATAGGATGCCTTTTTCATGGAATTGAAATGGGTAGCAGGCTAGACAGGATGTGCAGGTGAAGACAAAGATGGTAACATGAATAAACTCAGGCATTAGTTGACTTATGCATTTGTTTGAAGGTTTGGGTGATCATAATATTCTCGAGATCTCTATAGGTTAACTGATAGGGTTGCACAAGAATGAAGATGTTAGAATCTGTTATTCGTAGTTTTTATTATTACCTCTAGCTGTAGCATAAGCCTTCTTTCAAAACCTTATCAGATCACTTAATAGTTACTGCTGTACCATAACCTAAAAATTCTCAGTGAGAAAGATACCATGTCACAGGGCTAGCACTGAGATCTTTTTATTTATGTCCTAATATAGGTGCTGGAATGGTGTAGAGAGTAGTAGCAAAGTTTGGCTTTTGATTGAGAGAAGTATGCTAGGTTGGAAATAAAAGTCAGATTTGAGTTTGTAGTGAGCTGTGGATTTTCGCAGAGTTACAGACGCCATAGTACTCATTATTAGCACATTATAAAAATCTGTTTATTGTGTTGCATTAGTTTGGAGATATTAAAGTTTTGTTAATGGACTAACAGTGGACTTTTCCATCTGCAGATTATACTGAATGACCAGCAGAGGGAGTGATGCCGTAGACCATTTCTCTGCGATGCTGAGACCAAAAAAAAAAAGAAAGCGTCCTCAGCCTTCGGCTTCCATTATCAATTTACATGGTAGGTGAAACTCTCATTTAATCCCTTTGCTTGTCATTAGAAGGAGTTCATAGCATCTGACGGCTCTTGGCACCTTTGAGGCTGCAATGAGTTGTCTTCTGTTAGAGCGATTGACTTACTTTCAAATGGGGGAAGCTTATTTATCCTGCCTCCCTGCACTCTGTATGTGGCGCTCTGATACTAAACATGGAGTGCTCTTTCAGATACTCTGTGTTCTGGTCACTCCAGCCCACTTTCAAAAGGGGAGCCCAGTACTTTCAATGGTGCAGAGTACTTTCCCATTACACTTCCTACTTCCGTTGCAGTCATAATAACCGATAGTTAACCAGAGCAGACTTGCTGAAGTCTCATTGTCCTGTGTTATGGTCACCCAGGGCGATTTGTCATGAGGTGCTCTGACATCATAAAGCTACAGCATGGTGTCATCTGACATGAGAGCAAGCAACAGGATGCCTTTTTCATGGAATTGAAATGGGTAGCAGGCTAGACAGGATGTGCAGGTGAAGACAAAGATGGTAACATGAATAAACTCAGGCATTAGTTGACTTATGCATTTGTTTGAAGGTTTGGGTGATCATAATATTCTCGAGATCTCTATAGGTTAACTGATAGGGTTGCACAAGAATGAAGATGTTAGAATCTGTTATTCGTAGTTTTTATTATTACCTCTAGCTGTAGCATAAGCCTTCTTTCAAAACCTTATCAGATCACTTAATAGTTACTGCTGTACCATAACCTAAAAATTCTCAGTGAGAAAGATACCATGTCACAGGGCTAGCACTGAGATCTTTTTATTTATGTCCTAATATAGGTGCTGGAATGGTGTAGAGAGTAGTAGCAAAGTTTGGCTTTTGATTGAGAGAAGTATGCTAGGTTGGAAATAAAAGTCAGATTTGAGTTTGTAGTGAGCTGTGGATTTTCGCAGAGTTACAGACGCCATAGTACTCATTATTAGCACATTATAAAAATCTGTTTATTGTGTTGCATTAGTTTGGAGATATTCAAGTTCTGTTAATGGACTAACAGTGGACTTTTCCATCTGCAGATTATACTGAATGACCAGCAGAGGGAGTGATGCCGTAGACCATTTCTCTGCGATGCCGAGACCAAAAAAAAAAAGAAAGCGTCCTCAGCCTTCGGCTTCCATTATCAATTTACATGGTACGTGAAACTCTCATTTAATTGCTTTGCTTGTCATTAGAAGGAGTTCATAGCATCTGACGGCTCTTGGCACCTTTGAGGCTGCAATGAGTTGTCTTCTGTTAGAGCGATTGACTTGCTTTCAAATGGGGGAAGCTTATTTATCCTGCCTCCCTGCACTCTGTATGTGGCGCTCTGATACTCAACATGGAGTGCTCTTTCAGATACTCTGTGTTCTGGTCACTCCAGCCCACTTTCAAAAGGGGAGCCCAGTACTTTCAATGGTGCAGAGTACTTTCCCATTACACTTCCTACTTCCGTTGCAGTCATAATAACCGATAGTTAACCAGAGCAGACTTGCTGAAGTCTCATTGTCCTGTGTTATGGTCACCCAGGGCGATTTGTCATGAGGTGCTCTGACATCATAAAGCTACAGCATGGTGTCATCTGACATGAGAGCAAGCAATAGGATGCCTTTTTCATGGAATTGAAATGGGTAGCAGGCTAGACAGGATGTGCAGGTGAAGACAAAGATGGTAACATGAATAAACTCAGGCATTAGTTGACTTATGCATTTGTTTGAAGGTTTGGGTGATC